>NW_012123487.1:1912172-1912948 GCF_000951035.1 Colobus angolensis palliatus
GCAAAGGATATGAACAGACACTTCTCAAAAGAAGATTATTTCTGCAGCCAACAGACACATGAATAAATGCTCATTATCAAGGTCATCAGAGAAATGCAGATCAAAACCACAATGAGATACCATCTCACACCAATTAGAATGGCAATCATTAAAAAGTCAGGAAGCAACAGATGCTGGAGAGGATGTGGAGAAACAGGAACAATTTTACACTGTTGGTGGGAATGTAAATTAGTTCAACCATAGTGGAAGACAGTGTGGCGATTCCTCAAGGATCTAGAACTAGAAATACCATTTGACCCAGCGATCCCATTACTGGGCATATACCCAAAGGATTATAAATCATGCTACTATAAAGACACATGCACATGTATGTTTATTGCAGCACTATTCACAATTGCAAAGACTTGGCACCAACCCAAATGTCCATCAATGATAGACTGGATTAAAAAATTGTGGCACATATATACTATGGAATAGTATGCAGCCATAAAAAATGATGAGTTCATGTCGTTTGCACGGACGTGGATGAAACTGGAAACCATCATTCTCAGCAAACTATCACAAGGACAGAAACCAAATACCGCATGTTCTCACTCATAGGTGGGAATTGAACAATGAGAACACTTGGACACAGGGCAGGGAACATCACACACTGGGGCCTGTCGTGGGGTGGGGAGTTGGGGGAGGGATAGCATTAGGAGAAATACCTAATGTAAATGACGAGTTGATGGGTGCAGCAAACCAACATGGCACATGTATACCTACGTAACAAACCT
>NW_012123487.1:1917070-1918115 GCF_000951035.1 Colobus angolensis palliatus
ACAGAGCGAGACTCCATCTCAAAAAAAAAAAAAGTAAATTGCACACCCCAAATAATTTGCCCAAGTCATACAGCTAGTAGGGTCACATCCAGAATCAGAAACTAGAAGTCCCAATCATTTTACTCTGCAGAGCAGGGAAAACTGACTCCCAGTAATCAAATATTTTTTCTCTAAATATTTCAACACATGTCTGAATGCCAACTTTTATAATGCAAATATTTGACTATTTTAGTTCTCTGTTCTGTCACCCTTTCCCTAAAGGCAGAGAGATGAGATGAAACATTTTCTTTTTTTTTTTTTTTGAAACGGAGTTTGGGAGTTTGGCTCTTGTTGCCCAGGCTGGAGTGCGATGGCACAATCTTGGCTCACTGCAACCTCCACCTCCTGGGTTCAAGCAATTGTCCTGCCTCAGCCTCCTGAGTAGCTGGGATTACAGGTGTGCACCACCACTCCTGGCTAATTTTGTATTTTTAGAGATGGGGTTTCTCCATGTTGGTCAGGCTGGTCTCGAACTCCCGACCGCAAGTGATCCGCCCGCCTTGGCCTCCCAAAGTGCTGGGATTACAGGCGTGAGGCACCATGCCCGGCTTGAGATGAAACATTCTAACCACTGCTTCCTTACTTAGGATGGGACACTCAGTTAAAAGGGAGTACCTGGAGATGTTGCTATACTGTGAATACTTGAATAGGGCTCCCTATCTTGAAGTACAAGAATTCATTGACACAAGAGGCAGCATGATATAATGGGCAACGTGGCGAAACTCTGTCTCTACTCAAAACACAAAAAATTGCCAGGCATGGTGGCACATGCCTGTGGCCCAGCTACTCAGGAGGCTGAGGTGGGAGGATGGCTTGACCCTGGGAGGCAGAGGTTGCAGTGAGCTGAGATTGCACCACTGCACTCCAGCCTGGGCAACAGAGCAAGACCCCTGTCTTAAGAAAAAAAGAAAAAAGAGGCCAGGCACGGTGACTCACACCTGTAATCCCAGCACTTTGGGAGGCCGAGCCGGGTGGATCACGAGGTCAGGAGATCGAGACCATCCTG
>NW_012123487.1:1918545-1919142 GCF_000951035.1 Colobus angolensis palliatus
TCACAATATTTCATTAAGAAAACACAGGCCAGGGCCGGGTGCAGTGGCTCACGCCTGTAATCCCAGCACTTTGGACGGCCGAGGCGGGTGGATCATCTGAGGTCAGGAGGTCGAGAGTAGCCTGGTAACATGGTGAAGCCCCGTTTCTACTAAATATACAAAATTAGCTGGGCGTGGTGGCACGTACCTGTAATCCCAACTACTCGGGAGACTGAGGCAGGAGAATCATTTGAACTCAGGAGGCGGAGGTTGCAGTGAGCTGGGATCACACCACTGCACTTTGGCCTGGGCAACATAGTGAGACTCGGTCTCCAAAAACAAAAAAGAAAGAAAGAAAGAAAACACAAGCCAGGCGCAGTGGTTCATGCCTGTAATCCCAGCACTTTGGAAGGCCAAGATGGGCAGATCACGAGGTCAAGAGTTCGAGACCAGTCTGGCCAACATGGTAAAACTCTGTCTCTACAAGAATGCAAAAATTAGCTGGGCGTGGTGGTGTGCACCTGTAATCCCAGCTACTCAGGAGGCTGAGGCAGGAGAATAGCTTGAACTCAGGAGGCGGAGGTTGCAGTGGGCCGAGATCATGCCACTGCACTCCAG
>NW_012123487.1:1919250-1983110 GCF_000951035.1 Colobus angolensis palliatus
ACTTTGGGAGGCCAATGTGGGAAGATCATTTGAGGCCAGCCTGGGCAACACGGCCAGATCCCATGCCCCCCACCCCTCAAAAAAAAAAGGAGAAGAAGAAGAACAGAAGAAGAAACAACTTACAAAACTATTTCAACAGCTGATTTCACACGCACACACTCGACTGGAAAGGTACATACCAAAATTAACAATGGTGGTAAATTATATGTGATTTTCATTTCCTTATTTAGGCTTTTCTGCATGTTGTGTACATACACTTACCAAAAGATAAGCAGTACTATTTGTAATAGTCCTTAACTAAAAACCACTTAAATACTGGCCTGGTGGGGTGGCTCACGCCTGTAATCCCAGCACTTTGGGAGGCCAAGGCAGGTGGATCACTTGAGGTCATGAGTTCAAGACCAGCCTGGCCGACATGGAGTAACCCTGTCTTTAGTAAAAATACAAAAATTAGCCAGGTGCGGTGGCATGTGCCTATGATCCCAGCTACTTGGAAGTCTGAGGCAGAAAGAAGATCTTGGACTTCCTAGCCTCCAAGATTGCACCACTGCACTCCAGCCAGAGTGACAGAGTGAGACTCTGTCTCAAAAAAATAAATAACACTTAAATACTTATGACTGTAGAAAGAATAAGTAAACTGTGTTACATTCATACAGTGGAATTAGATGAATGAACCATAACTATACACTACATGGGTGAATCTCAGAAGCATAATGTTGAGTGAGAAACCAGACATAAAAAGGCTACGTACTGTATGATTCCATTTAAAGTTTCAAACCAAAAAAGTGTCTGCTATGGTTTGAATGTCTCCTCCAAAATTCAGACGTTGACAACGTGATAGTATGAAGAGGTGGGGCCTATACAAGGCGATCAGGCCACGAGGGCCCCTCCCTCACGAACAGTATTAGGTTTCCTTATAAAGGGGCTTAACAGAGGGAGTTTCTCTCTCTCTTGCCCTTCTGCCTCCTGCAATGTGAGGACACAGCGTTCCTCCCTCTAGAGGATGCAGTCCTCACCAGACAACTGAACTTGCTGGCGCCTTGATCTTGGACTTCCTAGCCTCCAGAACAGTGAAAAAATTCAATGTCTGTTCTTTATAGCTGACCCAGTCTGTGGTATTCTGTTGTAGCAGCACAAATAGACTAAGAGTGCTAGAAGTTAAGAAAGGAGTTTCTCTCGAGGGGAGGTAGTGGTTAGCAATTAGAAGGGGGCACGAGGGGGGCTCTGGGGTTCTGAAAATACCTTTTTATTGTCCTGGAGTGCTAGTTTCATGGTTTTGTACACCTCATCAACAAATCCCCCAAATAACACTAGTTTACCTATGTAACAAACCTGCACATGTGCCCCTGAACTTAAAATAAAAATTTTTTTAAATCTACCAAGCTATGCACTTATGATTTTTACCCCTTTATATATATTTCAGTTAAAAGTTTCCATTGAAAGAGGACATCAGCAAAATGGCAAAACTGGAAACTCCAAATGCCCGTCGCTCCACAGAAACATACGAAAAAAACCCCAAAAAAGGTCAAAACCAACATTGTCAGAATTCTGGAAAATTTAAAGGGTTACAGCAATGAAGAAAATACTGAATTAAGAAAAAGACAACTTTAAAATGGTAGCAAAGCATCATTCATCCTTGTCCTATCCCTTCCCCCAGCTGGGTGGCAGTCTTGAAGAATGCAGCCTGTGTCCCCAGGGTGGGACCCTTGTTCCTGGTTCTGGAGGGAGCAGAGCTGACCTTACTTGTAAATTCCCGTGTTTGTCTGTTCTAACCTGTTGGGGAGCTGTCTGAAGGACTGATGCTAGGTGCCCATCTATGTTTGCCTATCTTGGAACCAACTCAGGACAGAAAAGAGGCAGGGACTGCTCAAAAACACTGCAAGGCAACATTGCAGCATACCAAAACAATACACAAAAAAATTAATTGCATTTCTATACACCAGCCATGAACACTCCACAAAGAAAATTAAGAAAATTCCATTTTACAATAGCATCAAAATAACTGAAATATTTAGAAACAAATTAAATCAAGGAGGTACAAGACTTGTACACTGAAAGCTATAAAACATCAGTGAAAGAAAGTAAAGAAAACCTAAATGGAAAGATATGCCATGTTCATGGCTTGGAATACTCAATATTAAGATGACAATATTACCCAAAGCTATATTTAGACTCAATGCAATTGCTATCAAAATCCCAATAACATTTTTTTTGGCAGAAATGAAAAACAAAATCCCAAAATCTATATGGAATTTAAATGAACCAAGAGCCAAAACAATCTTGAAAAAGAACAAAGTCAGAGGGCTCATACTTCCTGATTTCAAAACTTACTACAAAGCTATAGTAATAAAAACAGTGTAAAATTGGAATAAGGACAGACATATAGACCAATGGAGTAGAACTGAGAGCCCCAAAATACACCTTCACATTGAAGATCAATTGATTTTTGACAAGGATGTCAAAACCACTGAATAGAGAAATAATGGTCTCTTCAACAAATGGTGCTGGGAAAACTGGATATTTTCTAGTTTTCTAGAAAACTGGAACCTAGAAGGCACTCAATACATATTTGTGGGTTAGGGTCAGGGTCAGGTCCAACTTCATTCTTTTGAATTTAGAAATGTATCATGATGAGCTTTTTAAATTTTATTTATTTATTTATTTTTGAGACAGGGTCTTGCTCTGTCATCCAGCCTAGAGTGCAGTGGAGCAATCATATCGCCTGGCAGCCTTGCCTGGGCTCAAGTGATCTTCCCACCTCAGCCTCCTGAGTAAAAGGGACTACAGGCATGTGCCACCATGCCAGGCTTTTTAATTTTTTTTGTAGAGACAGGGTCTCACTATGTTACCCAGGCTGGTTTCAAATTCTTGGCCTCAAGTGATCCATTTTAGCCTCCCAAACGCTGGGATTACAGGTGTGAGCCACTGTGCCCAGCCCATGATGAGAAATTCTTAATGCTAAAGATTGATTTGTTAATATCACAGTTCATTAGAAAGGTCATTTGTCTAGGAAAGAAATGGGCTTAGAAAAAAGTTATTTTGGCCGGGCGCGGTGGCTCAAGCCTGTAATCCCAGCACTTTGGGAGGCCGAGACGGGTGGATCACGAGGTCAGGAGATCCAGACCATCCTGGCTAACACGGTGAAACCCCGTCTCTACTAAAAAATACAAAAAACTAGCCGGGCAAGGTGGCGGGCGCCTGTAGTCCCAGCTACTCGGGAGGCTGAGGCAGGAGAATGGCGTAAACCCGGGAGGCAGAGCTTGCAGTGAGCTGAGATCCCACCACTGCACTCCAGCCTGGGTGACAGAGCAAAAAAAAAAAAAAAAAAAAGAAAAAGAAAAAGAAAAAAGTTATTTTATCTCCAGGGATTTGAGCCTTTCATCTTCTGGTAAAGGCAAATGGACTTAGTGATGTTTATCTCAGGTGTGATTGTTGAGATACCTGGCATTTACCAACCTCATGAATCCTGATTTTGAATCAGTTTCTCAACAACAGAGATGTGTCTTAAAATTTATTTTCCTCTGCCAAAGAGCATCCAGATTCGGGATGTCAATCGAACAGTCTTTCAATTTCTAAATATATCATGCATTCCAATGGTTATCATGATTATTCCAGAGAGGTGCACACAAGACTGATAATGCCATTGCCATAACATTTTGTATTTATTTATTTTGAGACAAAGTTTTGCTCTTATTGCCCAGGCTGGAGAGCAATGGTATGGTCTCAGCTCACTGCAACCTCCGCCTCCCAGGTCCAAGTGATTTTCCTGCCACAGCCTCCCAAGTAGCTGGGATTACAGACACCCACCACCACGCTCAGCTAATTTTTGTATTTTTAGTAGAGACGAGGTTGCACCATGTTGGCCAGGATGGTCTCAAACTCCTGACCTCAGGTGATCAACCCCCCTCGGCCTCCCAAAGTGCTGGGATTACAGGCGCCAGCCACCACAGCGTTATTAGTAATTGATCCAACCTGGAAACTCCACTCCAGGTATTATAATCCGTGGTGTCCCCACCCCTTCCCCCACAAATTCACATGCTGAAGTGCTGACCCCCCAGCACCTCGGAATCTTGTGACATTATTTGGGAATAAGGTCACTGTAGATGTAGTTAGTAAAGATGAAGTCATACTGGAGTAGAGCGGGCTCCTATTCCAATGTGACTAGTGCCCTTATAAAACGGAAAAATTGTACAGAGGAAGAACATGAAGGCAGAGACTGGGCGATGCCTGTACAAGCCAAGGAATGCCGAAGATTGCCGCAAACCACCTGAAGCTTGGAGAGAAGCCTGTAACAGATTCTCTCTCGCAGCCCTCAGAAAGAACCAATCCTGTCAACTTGATTTGGGGCTTAAGTGTGCAATTCCATGAGCTCCTACAAATCCATCACCCATGTAACCAACATCCAAATGAAGAATTAGAGCACTTCCATCACCTCTGAAAATTACCTTGTGCCTCTTTTCTTACTATACTATTAATGCCCAGAGGCAACTATTGTTCTGACTTGTTCCCCTAGGTTTCCCGTTCCTAAGCGTCATATAAACTTAATTACACAGTATGTACTCTTTTGTGTCTGGCTTCTTTCACTCAATGCTTTTTTTGAGATTAATCCTTCCACATTGTTACATAAATCAGTTTATTCCTTTTTATTACTGAGTGGTATTCCACACCAGTTTATCTGATCTAATACTGAGAAGCATTTGGGTTATTCTCAATTTTTTGTTATTATGAATGAAGCCTCAATAAACGTTTTTGGTGAACATGATTTCCTTTTTTTCCTTTTTTTTTTTTTTAGAGAATACTGGGGAGTGGAATTTCTGAGTCATAGGTAGCTCTCTAAGAAACTGTTAGTGGTCCACAGTGGTTGAACCATCTTACACTCACACCAGCCACATATAAATGCCCCAGTTGCTGTACATCCTCACTAACGCTTGGTCTTAGCTGCTGCCCTTTTAACTATTCCAGTGTTATCTCATTGTGGTTTTAATTAGCACATGCCTCATGAAATGGCATCTCCTGGTGTTTTCTTTTAAATCAGCTTTATTTACTTACATACAATACTACTCACCCATTTTAAGTGCACAATTTGACAAGTTCCTACAACTATATATAGTCATCTATCCACCACCACAATCAAGATACAGAATTTTCCCACCATGTCCTTTACAGTCTACCCCTCCCTCACCTATAGTCCCTGGCAAGCACTGTTCTGCTTTCTGTGACTATAGTTTGCATTTTCTAGACCATTATGGAATAACAAAGCATACAGTCTTTTGTTTCTGGTGTCTTCCCGCTTAGTTTTATCCATGGTATTGCATGAATCAATTTATTCCTTTTTTATTTCTATTTGTTTTGCAGAAACAGGGTCCCACTGTGTTGGCCCAGACTGGTCTCGGACTCCTGGGCTCAAGTGATCCTCTTGCCTTGGCCTCCCAAACTGTTGGGATTACAGGCGTGAGCCACCACACCCAACCTCTTTTCCTATTTATTTATTTATTGAGATGGAGTGTTGCTCTTGTTGCCCAGGCTAGAGTGCAATGGGGTGATCTTGGCTCACCGCAACCTCCGCCTCCTGGGTTCAAGCGATTGTCCTGCCTCAGCCTTCTGAGTAGCTGGGATTACAGGCATGTGCCACCACGCCCAGCTAATTTTGTAATTTTAGTAGAGACGGGGTTTCTCCATGTTGATCAGGCTGGTCTCAAACTCCTGACCTCAGGTGATCCACCTGCCTTGGCCTCCCAAAGTGCTGGGATTATAGGTGTGAGCCACCGTGCCCAGCCCTTTTCCTTTTTTATATCTAAGAGTATTCCACTGAACAGAGATATCACAATTTAATTCATTAATTGTTGGACATAAGGTTGTTTCTAAATTTTTGCTTCTATGAATAAGCTGCTACGAACATTTGCCTGCAAAAGTGGAATTGCTAGATCATATGTTAAGGACATGTTTCACTTTATAAGAAACTACCAAGCTGCTTTCCAGTGTATCATTTTGCACTCCCTTCAGTGCCTTCACAGTATCTCAGTATCATACTGACACTTGGTATTTTCTATCTTCTAAGTCTGAGCTACTTTAGTGTTACGTGGTATCTTGCAGTTTAAACTGCTCTTCTCTGACTGCTGATAGGGACTTTAATCTTTCTAAGCTAATTATCCATACATCCTCAGCTTTAATTATGGATAAAAGCAAAGTATATTTTACCATAGTTTTGTAATATTAGCATGCTGTTTTAATAGTATTGTAACACTATTGTATGTTATCGTACTTTTACTTTAAATGTTTTGGGTGGTAGTTTTGGTCAGTTTTAGAATCCACCACTTTAAATCTGTTATCATATATTATCAGGCACCTTGTTAGGTGCTTTTCCTCCATATTTTAGTCCCATAACTATTCTATGAGGTAGGCTTTGGTGTCCCCAGTTTACTAATTGAAACTTAAATATCTTTTCAAAATTTTGTTAGCTTTGACTGTAGCAGTCCCTAGTATTCCATGTGTCTCAGTCTATTATAATTACGACACAGATGGGTTTTAGAAAACCACCACCTGCTATCTTGTGTTTTCACCTGTGAAACATCTGCCAAGAGCAACATATGACTGCTTGCAACTTTCATTGATCCAAAGCTGGTGAAGGGGCAAGCCAAATGAGCTGGTATAGATCCCCAGATATTAATGAGTGGACAAACTCTGCTACAGGGGGACTCTAAAAGGCCAAGAAGCGTTGTGAAAGGCTTGGTCAGAATCTTAGGTGGGAAGAAATGGAGCTCTCAGTCATCTGTAAACCATCAGTGTTTCCAAGTCTCACAGCAGTTGGGGTATTCGAACAACAGTCACAGGTAAGCCTTAATCTTAGAGGACAAATCAAGGGGATCCCAGGAGGAGATCCCTGTCTGCCTTTGCTGGTCACCTATCTTGGGTAACTAATTCAGCTAAGGAGGAAGTAGAAAGGTCTTTGTGTCCAGATGATCAGTCTCCTTCACTGGCCCTCAGTAGTGTTGGACTACCCCAGAAGCCACTGGGTATGTCCTTTGGCTAGGGTGACAGGGGGGATAGTCACCCTCAGGCAAACAGCCTGACACCAAGAGAATGTACCTGAAATGACAACTGCCCCTTGGTACAGCTGTTAGGTCCATATATCTGCTCTTTAGATCCAGTTCCAGTCTCTTATTTTCTGTACCCTGCTTCTCCCCTTTCCAGCCACCTGACACCCACTGCACTTGCTTTCCCTTTCTTATCAAAGCTTCTCTTGAAATAATTTAATAACCTCACTCAGTTCACATACTTCTAATGCTTAATGTGCTTCCCTTCTCAGGGATTCTACGCTCTGTGTTTAACCAAAGAAACAAATCCCCAGTGGAGTGATAATGTAATAGGAGGCTGAATGGTGATATCTGTGTGTGCATTGGGGTGAAGGTGAGGGTCAGGAGCGATCTAGACCCTGTTCTGGCATCTTCACTTCTAAAATATCTCAATGGCAGCTCCACCTCCTGGAGGAGAGGGTTTTATATTTCTTGCCTGTCTCTTCCCACCTGGGGCACAGGGCTTGGACACCAAGTGGAGAAGGTGTGACTGTGCAAGGTGCCCTCTATGTCCTAAGTACTTTTACTACATTTGGTTTAAATCTTCACAACCCTGCAATGTAGGTATTACATTCATACTACAAATAAATGGAGACTTAAAAGTTAGACGACATCCCCAAGGTCACACAGTAAGTGGCAGAACCGTGATTTAAATCCAAGGTCAGCCTGATTCAAGGTTCCTGATCCTTTCCTGACACAAGGCCATCTCTTCATTAGTATTTCTTCTAAGAAACTGAGTTTCTCATCATTCCTAAGTGGATGCAAAGTAAACAGCAGTGACCGCCCTCCTCCACTTTCCACCCCAAGCCCTTACTCCACTACTCCAGAAATAGCGTGTACTTCATTCCTTGTCTCAGGAACACTCGCCTCCCTTCCTCCAAATAGACTAGGTAAGTTATCAACTTAGGAAAACAACTGACATATTCTGACAAATATTTATTCTATTATACTCCCAAATTTAACTTTCCCAAAAAAAATCTCCTTCCTTCTCAAAAATTCCTGCTTAGCTGAATCCCTCATATTGTGGGCATTCAATGCAAAAGTACATATGCCAAATGCTTAATAAGATGTAATGTTCTCTCAAGAGAGGTAAATGTGATACGTAAGTCCCATTCCTTTCCCCTACCCAGCCCACGTCTATCAGATACTCAAATGTGATGAAAATTAAAAAGAATGTACAAACATGTTTTAAACTACCAAGAGCACTGTCTTTCTATTGTTCTTTTTAGGACTTTCATTGCTCATAAGGACTTAATTTCCTAAGTCCTCCCTTCCCCCACCATGCTTCCAATACCCACATTCAGCAGAGCTGGTTCCCTCTCCAGTTAGAGGAATGGAAATCGATTGGCTGTCTTGTACAGGGATTCTCAGAGGGCAAGCCAAAGAACTAAAGTTGGTTTTCATGGAGTAAACCAGCTCAACCAGGCCTCCGTGCCTAAGTCCTTGCCGTGAAGGCCCAGCCACAACAAAACTGCCAGGCAGGCAGTTCATTTTCTCTTAGGAAGGCAGCAGATTCCCCACGTCATGTCTGCACTAGAATACTGCAGCCAGCGGGGAGAAGAGGTGGGTCACTTCAGTTACATCAGAAAAGATCCAATGGGACCATCAAGGACCTCTCCCGTTATGTCCCGACTTTAAAGTCCTTATTATTGAGCAGTCAGTGATACCTAGGACTTTGTCACCAAACTTTTACAAATGTCAACATGGCCTTAGGACGGGCCAGACATCCACCTACTCTGTGGCCTTGAACCCAGTCAGGCCTCTCAGTGATCTTTCCAGGGCTCCACCTCACCTCGCCACAGAATTCCAGGAGCCATGAAACACAGGAATCTCTCTCTTTCCAAAGCTCAGAGAGAATGAAGGCAGCTACAGTCCAGGGTGAGACCAAGTAGCTGAGCTTTCTGCTTGATGTGCAAAGAGAAAACTTGAGTAGCAGGGGCACGGGGCCAACTGGCTTCTTATACGTGCCACTGCTAGAAAAAACTAAGTCAAGGGACTACAGGGGCTGGGAAGGAGGCAAGCAGCAACCAGGAAGTGCTGGGTTAGGAAGGAGCACGGCTTCAGAGAAAACCTTTCTGATCCGAACTCTTCCGCTTGTGCTGTCTCCAGGCTCCACTTTCTCATCTCCAGATGAGAGAGAAGTAGAACTTCTGGTTCAAGTGCTGAGGTCCTTTGAGATCTCTGTAAATACAGTTCACTCAGTCAACATTTATTGAATAGTCACTGTTTATCGAGTCTAGAGGAGGGAGGTAGAATCAGTTGAGTACAAGAGTTTAGTCTGAGGTTTGATTGGAAGCCCATCCTGCAATAGTGACTGCTCCTGAAACCCACCAGACCCTGCTTGCTGTAGGGCAGAACACTGAGAAACCAAGTTTGTTGCATTGTAGAGAAACTACACCCCCTTCCACCTTCCCCCTGGACTGTGTCCTTTGATATATGGAGACAGGTAAAAGCTACTGGGATTATCTGGGCTCCTTCACTGGGGCCATGGGAAATTCACAAAGTTCATAGATCCTCTTGCACCTCACAGAAAGCCAACAGCTAAAGAAGAGATGTCCACAAGAGAGGCTAAATGAGCAGTGATGGGGGATCAGAACAGGAAGACCTAGGGCTGCTGGCAGGTGGGGTATTTGGAAGGAGGCAGTGAAGCCCCAAGACTAGGATGACAGGAAATGGGCTCGGCATGTTGTGGCCTCTCCGCCTGTCTACTGAGGAAGTTCAAAGGCTTCTCCTCAGGACAGGGGATGGGAGAGGGGTGAGGAAAGATCTAACGAAATAAGGACCTCAGAAGACTCCCTCAAAATCAGAACAAAGGACTTCCGGTCCAAATACGTTCTGTATGTTTTCTCCTGAGCTACAACTCAGCAACCTCACCAGGGCCCCAAACAAACCACACATGGCTCACTTAAGGTAGAAACGAAAACCTGCTTTATAAGGCTGCATGGCCACCACTGGCTTCTCTGCTGAGATATGAGGTGCCAGCCAGGCAGACAGGTGACAGAGGGTGACCCTTCCTCACCTTCTCCCCATCACTACCATCCCCCTGGCCCTACAAATACCCATCTCTGTAATGCAACCACTTCAAAAAATACTCTGAGGAGGGACAGGGTGAAAGGGGTAGGGGTTCAGACTGGTCTGAACAGCAGGCTGGTTCCCGTGAGGTAGCTGATGCCCATGCTCCTGGGCAGAGGCTTTTGGAGAGAGGCCAATTATGGGCTCACAGCCAGGAGGGAGTCACTGGTTGACTGGAAAGTGGAGGAAGTAGAAAGTCTTGAAGTCCGCCCAGAGTACTTGATCACAGGTAACGTCTGAGTGGAAAGGCTGGGCTCTTTGCTGGTGTCCTCACTGTCCTTTGAGGAACTGGGTTTCTGGGGATAAGGGGAAAGGCCAGTTTGAGTCTTCTTGGATTTGGGCATGGTCCCGTCTTCAGAGAGTAGTAGGCTTCCCTCACAGGAGCTGTGTTTTCTGGAGGGAATAGGTGGTGAAAGAAATGGCTGAGACACTGTTTAACTGAGACTTTACCTTAGGATTTGCCTTCAGAGTCTGGAGCAGGCATTCACGACATTATGGTGTTGTAGGCCACAATTACATGGATATGTAATAATCATAAAAAAAATTCTATTTACTTGAAGGCTTGAGATCTGCAGTGCAAGAGTGAATGGAGGTGCAGGTAGAGGGCTAACGACTTCCCACAGCTAGTGGGTATGGCTGACAGTGGTCGCTTCAGGAGGCGCTTCTGTCCTCCAGCTCAGCTTCCCTGGGCATACCAAGAGCTACCAGGAAAAGGATGCTATGGCTGCATGTCCTGACACTCCCATCAACCCCCAGCTGAAGAATGCTGATCTCACTGCCACAGTCTGGGAAGACGGGAAGAAAGAAAACTCTCCAAACTCACAGCCAGCAGCCCATCCCTTGCCCAGGCAGCACTCACCCCAGCTTGCTAGTCTCTGATTTGCTGAAGGCATTGAGTATCACGTCATCCTTTGAGACAGTCAGAAGTGTTGTCGGGAGAGACCACTAAGAGCAAAGGAATCAATGAGACCAAAAGGGCTTGGCAGAGGCAAGGCAGGAGTGTTTGGGGTCTTGGGACCCTCCAGCTCTACCTCTAAGTGGATCATGAGGCTCTCCCCTTCCCTACCCCTCAGGTGTAGGCCCAGGTGGGTAAAAGTCTCAGTTCTCTTCTGAATCAGACAAGAAGTTGAGGACTACAAAGCACTTTTTGATCCTTGAAAGAAAGATACCCAGGGAATCCTGGAGGCAACTATTCCCTTGAAAGGAAGGAGTAGTGAGACAGAAGCACAGCCTAGCAGAGAAGTGAGAGAGGCCTGTACATACCAATCCAATCCCCGCTGCACTCATAAGGCAGAGGAGGGAGGGGCCTGAGAAGGAGCTGTCCTCCACACTGGCAGCACTCACCACTGGAGCAGAATCAGAGACAACTCCCATGTGGAACCCTTTGTAGCACCAACTCCGGAGCAGATCTACTCCTAGGACAAGATTAGCAGGAATTGTGGTTTAAGAAAGTAGAATCAACTGGCTAATTCTTCTTTCCAGAGAGGCCTATTTCTTGGTATACTGGGATTTAATCTCTCACTAAACATGGCTTTCTGAGGGCTGGGAGGGCACATCACCTTTAAGCTTGTTGCCATGGTATTTCTGTTCCCATTGGGTGGTGAGAATGTTGAAATATCGTGGCTGCTCAAAAAAGCGGAGATAGCGAGAGGAGATATGAGAAGGAAAAATTCGTTCAAACTGACCACGGCGAGAAAACTCATCTTCCATCTCAACCAGAATCCGAACATCATCTGGTGTCAGAACATCCAGCACAGATGCATAGAAGTCCTGTGGTCCAAAGAACAGGGAGAAAAAGTGTGTGACAGAGAGTGTAAACCAGGGGCAGAGACAAGAAGCTGGGGGACAGGGAGCACACCCCTGGGGTCCTACAGCTCCAGGACTCTCATGGAACTACTGAGGGCAGCCTAGTGGGCCAGCTCTGAAAGACATCTGTTCCTAAGTCTACTGAACTTAGCTAGTGGGGAAGACACTCTTATTTGGGGTCGGGGGAGCCACTGGGGCTGAGAGGTTAAGTAGTTTGTTGGGTAAAGTCAAGATGAGGATCCAGCAATTAAGATTTGGCACCAGTCCTGTATCTGCCATGCTTAAATCCAGCTCCCTTATCTGCTCTGAGAAAGTCAGCTTCCTGGGGTCTCTCACTGTGTCTCTCAGAGAAAGAAACCAAAGGGCAAAAGTCTACAGTTTGGACAAGAGGGGGCGAGAAAACATGGTAAAGACAATTAATGCTCTCCCAGAATGACAGACATGCCAAAAAGCCTCTGTGCATCAGAGGATCACAGGCCTGGATTAAGAAACCCTGCTCTAAAGAAAAGCTGGTTGCAGCTGGGAGCAGTGGCTCACACCTGTAATCCCGGCACTTTGGGAGGCTGAGGCAGGTGGATCACTTGAGATTGGGAGGTTGAAACCAGGCTGACCAACATGGAGAATCCCTGTCTCTATTAAAAAATATAAAATTAGCTGGGTGTGGTGGTGCATGCCTCTAATCCCAGCTACTCGGGAGGCTGAGGCAGGAGAATCACTTGAACCTGGGAGGCAGAGGTTGCGGTGAGCTGAGATCGCACCATTGCTCTCCAGCCGGGGCAATAAGAGTGAAACTCCGTCTCAAAAAAGAAAAAAAAAAAAAGAAAAGCAAAGCTGGTTGCTTTAGGGTCCCAAATGTTTAACCAGGGAAGTTTTCTGCTAGCACTGGGGGGAAGACCAACCTCCTACCTGATCAGGAATTTTCTGGGTCAGATAATAGGCTTTCTTCATCTTCTGTGCAGTGACATGCTCTGGAGCCATTCGACATTTGTCCCCGGGGGAGGTGGGCAAGCTACAGCAGAGGCCAGAAAAAAGCAAAGGGCAGGGTCAGCAGCTTCGTATTTGGAGGAAATATGGAGAAGGTCCAGTCCAGCAGATACCCTTCCCGAGAGAAGACAAAGATGCATGAACAGAGGTTACTTGAGTAGTAGGTTGGACTAAAATACACTCCCCAAAAGTAACCTGAGAGTCATCAAATATTAAGTGAAAGGGTACAAACCACCATCTTTAGGTTGAATTTGAATGATAAAAAATGAGGACCTTGCAATAAGCCTTATTGTGGTATATATTTCAGTTTAGTTTAATTCGGTGAACACTTAACTATATACCCAGCTCTGTCCTACTAGCTGTGTGACCCTGGGCAACTGACTTCACCTCCCTTCACCTCAGTTTCATCACCCACATTACTACAATTACCATAATCACTGTTGAGAGGGATGGTGAGACTATGTTTCTAAAAAAATAATACTAATGAAAAAAAGATGACTAAAAAGCAACTCTTGCCCCCAAGGAGCTTATGGTATGGCAGGTGGGATATGTCAAATGACAACCACTGGACAGAGCCAAACATGAGTCTACGAGGTACAGCGGAGAAAGCAAGTTTTGTTATCAGGCAAATCAGGATTTGAATTCCAGTCCTACCACTCTCCAGTTGAATGACTTTGATAGGCTACTTAATCCCAAAGAGCTTCAGTTTTCTCCTCTGTAAACTGCAGGTACAAATACTAACCTTACAGGGTTATTGGAAGGATAAATTATAGGGTTTTCCTCACACATCTCAGATACTAAGTAAATATAAACTCCCTCCTCTCAAGAGTGGCTCCCAATGCTTTGTGGTACGAAAAGAGAAAAAAAAATGGTCATACTGAGTTGGCTTCATGAAGATGTATAAGCTAGACTTTGATGAACAGTAGAGGTTAACGGCAGGTCTGGCTATGGGCATTTCAGGAGGAAGAAACCCCATAAGCAGAGGAAAGAACACTATGGGGAACAGCAAGAGGCAATAAACATTTCAGAGAAGAGACTGGACCAATTGGTCCTTAAGGATCATTCTGACCTTGAGGTTGTGTGAGCGATCCAGTTTGTCAGGGCACAGGAGCCAGGAGAGGAAGAAGAGAGAGAGATATACCAAGAAAAAGGAAGCTGGGACCCTGACTACCCAGGTAAGGAGCTAATTTTTTTTTTTTTAGAAACAGGGTCTTGCTATATTGCCCAGGCTAAAGAGAGTACAGTGGCTATTCACAGGCGTGATCATCATAGTGCACTACAGCTTTGAACTTCTGGCCTTAAAAGATCCCCCTGCTTCAGCCTCCCATGTAGCTGGGACTAGAGACACACACCAGTGTGCATAAGATGTTTAAATCTGATTCCTAGGCCTGTGGTTCCTAAGCAGAGGATCAACAGAACTGAACATACTTGAGAGGCACTGATGTGGCATGGTAGCATGTTAGTGGACTGTAGGGGCAAGACTGAGCAGCAAGGGAAACCAGGCAGAAGGGAGCACCCAGAATCCATTCCTTCCCAGGAACCACAGCAGGGCTATTCATGCTGCCAGCGGAGCTGTGAAGAAACAGGGGCCTCACCTGGTGGTGGAGCTGCTGCAGCTGCTAGGGCTGGAAATGACATCCTCTGCATTGGGCAGGACAAAACCTGCCAGATTCAGAAGGTCACGAATCATCTGGCCTTTGATGCTAATATCCAGTGGAGAGTTGGAGTGGAGGCTTCAGAAAAAGGATAAAAAGAGTGATCAAAGCAGCACTTCGAAACAGTCTCTGGTCATATGTGCAACTCAGGGCTAGTCTCATTTACTTCCTCGATTCCCTAGGATGAAAGCTGCTCAAACATTCCCATGCAGGATCACCATCACAAGACTCTCTTCCCCCAAAGACGGTGAATAACCTCACTCAGAGTGGTAAACCTGCCCATGACCTTGATCTGCTAAAGGAAAGCAAGCGGTAAGGATCCACATAAAAAGAACAACTTGCTGGGCGCAGTGGCTCACACCTGTAATCCCAGCACTTTGGGAGGCCGAGGTGGGCGGATGATGAGGTCAGGAGATCGAGACCATCCTGGCTAACACAGTGAAACCCTGTCTCTACTAAAAATACAAAAAATTAGCTGGGTGTGGTGGTGCACGCCTGTAGTCCCAGCTACTCGGGAGGCTGAGGCAGGAGAACTCTCTTGAATCCGGGAGGTGGAGGTTGCAGTAAGCCAAGATCGCACCACTGCACTCTAGCCTGGGTGACAGAGTGACTCCATCTCAAAGGGGGAGAAAAAAAAAAAGAACAACTTACTAGAGTGGCAATGGGAGCGTGAGGATAATGGAAGGATTCTATTGTGAGTGTCCTCAGAATACCACCTACCTTGGGGAGATGTTGACTTCCAGGACCCAGGGCTTGAGGTTTTCGTCTAGCATGATGTCAAAACCAAAGAGTTCGTGGCAGCTATAGGGCCGCCGCACATACATCTTGAGCAGGCTAGTCACGTAGGGCTCTGACCTGGTCACGGGGATGAGAAAGTACTCAGTTCAGCTCCTCCCAGAGTGCTCTACCCAGAGCTATCCTGCCAAAAGAGTGGCCCAGAGATAGGCAGGCAGAAGCAACCCAGGAAAGGGAGCTGTCAAGAGATGCCTCTGATCTCAGACCAGCTCCTGGGGATGAAGTTCAGTAGATGAGCAGAACTTAACTCTGGCCACTCCTTCCTATTCTCCATCCTTAAAACCAAACCACAGCAGGGGCAAAGTCCAGAGCACAGCAGTGTGAGGCCTGGGAGGAAGGAGGGGGGTCAGCAGCAGGCCCCACACCCAGGTTGGCAATGTGACTCACGAGATGATGGTTTTGACAACAACATCCTTTATCTTCTCCCAGATGGCATCGCTATTGACTCCCTTCTGGCTCAGGTAGTTCCACAAAGCCTTCAGTGCCCTGCAGAGGAGAAACAGGAAGTATTAGGAATCATATTCTAGGAATGAGTGACAAAACAAAGAAAAAGTAAGAAGAGACCTAATGGTATTTTCTTCATATCTCTTCCTTTGACAGTTTAAATTATGAAAGAGACGAACTTGGATGCAGACAGACCAATTCCTTTTTTTTTTTTTTTTTTGAGATGGAGTTTTGCCCTTTCACCCAGGCTGGAGTGAAGTGGCGTGATCTTGGCTCACTGCAACCTCTGCCCCCGAGGTTCAAGTGATTCTCCTACCTCAGCCTCCTGAGCAGCTGGGATTATTGGTGCCCATCACCACGCCCAGCTAATTTTTGTATTTTTAGTAGAGACAGGGTTGCACCACGTTGGCCAGGCTGGTCTCGAACTCCTGACCTCAGGTGATCCACCCACATTGGCCTCCCAAAGTGCTAGGATTACAGGCGT
The DNA here is from genome assembly GCF_000951035.1 of Colobus angolensis palliatus. Taxonomy (NCBI): domain Eukaryota; kingdom Metazoa; phylum Chordata; class Mammalia; order Primates; family Cercopithecidae; genus Colobus; species Colobus angolensis. The sequence goes on from NW_012123487.1 coordinate 1,935,564, forward strand.
GAGCCACCACATCCGGCCTCAAATAGACCAGTTCTGAATTGGTAGTTGTTATCTCTGGGTCTTATATTAATCCTCCACTCACCATGCCCCTGAACTTCCCAAAACCCCAGAACCCTGTATTCCTCTAGGCCTTCACTGGCCTGGGACACTCTGCCCTCAGTACCATTTGTGGCCCTGGCAGGCCATTTCATCTGCATTGGCCTGGTACTCGGCATTCTTTTTATTGACACTGTAGTTGGTCAGGTGCATGAACTTATTGCCAAGGCTCTTCATGGAAGGAGAATACCTGGAAGTAAGCAAAAAAAAGGCAGAGGTAAGATGGTGACAGAGCAGATGGAGAAGGGGCCAAACATTTTCCCAAATACTGAAGAAGTGAAGAACAAGTACACAGATCTTTTCATAGCCACAAGAGCCTGAGAAGTGTGTCTGTTGGCAAAGTTCTGAAAAACCACAGCTAAACTCATCTCCTTTATCCCACCTCAGTCCCGTATGCAGGAAGACATTCACCAGATTTAACGAAGTAGAGAGCTTCCTTATTTCCCATTTCCTGCCTTCTCCCTTGCTAACAAAAACTATCAAAATATTTGTTATTTTCCTGTTTGGTGTCTTCTAGTTTCCCTCCGAGGAAAATAAAATCCCCAATATTGTCAGAGGATACCTCACCACTGTCACATACTTGCAACTGGCAAAGCGGACCAGTCCATCCGAAAAGAGGTAAATCCGCAGAGGATCGTAGGAAGTGACGTAAACATAGATCCGCAGGTCAAACTTGCTGCCGCTGATGAGGTAGGGTTTGTGTAGATACCTACATAGGACAAAGGCCAGCTTCTCATCCAGCCACATGATGGGGCTCAGTGGGTAACCAAGCCACAGAAAAAGCCAGCTAACAGTCCCCAAGATAAAGACCTTAGAACCGTTGGCTAAGGAAGCTCTTTGGCTGGGAGAACAAAGGGCAGAAGAACATTGTAAGAAGGGAACCTCAAGGCCAAGGAGGTAGGAGGACGGGGTAAGGGATATGTGCTACAGGCTCACCTCTGTACCAGGAGGGGCCTTCGCTTGGGGAGCTGACTCCACTTATGAATAACCTGGATGCCAATGCCTCGAGCTGATGCTGGCTAGGAGCAGAAAGGAGATGAGATTTGCTCCAGGTCCAATACTCTGTTGTTCCCACTCAGACCATAGTCTCCTGCCCACTGTGATTCACTCACTGGCTTCACAATCCACTTTTGGCGGCGGCTGCTCTCCCACGCTTTGCGCAGGAGCTTGGCGTCCTGGGGTAGGATAAAGGACTGGGGGAAGAAACTGAACTCCTTCTTGCCAAAGCGGTTCTGCATGCGTGACAGGTTCCGCCATAGCCGGTCCTTCCTCCCAATCTGGAATGAGCCTGGGAAATGGTTTAGCTACAAAAGGAAAAAGGGTGAGTGCAGGAAGAGGGCAGAAGTGAGGCCATAAGGAAGATGACAAGACTCACTCTACCATTCAACTTCTTTAGCAGCACTCCAAGCTGTTGTTCCATCTTACTATCACCACCCTAATGGTCCTTAAGTATCCAACTGCAGAGCACTCACCAAAAGATGATTAAAACACAGACAAAACAGAGTAATGTAAGACAGACATGATATTCACCTTAAGTGCAAAGAAAAAGCTATTATACCTTTTTCCATGAAACCCTATGGGATGAGGACAGAAAAGCATTTCGCCTTTAGTAAGTCTGGGGGCAAGGGACTCATTCATTCCAATGTGAGACCAGAAGTCCTCTTTACACATATTCAGCTTGGGAGAATGGAATGTGCAGTAGTCATAGGGAAACATAATAAACAGAAAATAGTCTAACTCAAGACACATTAGAGGAAAAAGTGCCTTTGAGAAGCTGCAATGCAGGATTTCAGAGCTACACCCTCCTATGAGGTTGGATTTCAGGAGAGGGACTCAGCTGCCCCCACATAGCAAGAAGCTCCAAAATATTGCAGCTGAACTGGAGATGTACGTGATCCACTGGAGTCTCTCACTGTACCCCCATCCTGTACTTTCTCCTCTGTACAGCTTCCTGACTTCTCCATGGTCATCATCCTCTTCCCACCCCCTACCCCCTACCCACATCACCCTCCTCTTGGCCTAGTCCAAAGTCCAGGGAAACAGCTCCTCAGAAAGGGCCCCTACCTTCTGATGCTCTCGAATGGATCGGAAACTAGGAGACTTCATGTGGTGACCCCAACAGCCCAGCCAGTCATCGTTTCCTATGGGAGGTACATCAGGAATCAGCCTTGCTAACAGCCCAGTCCAGGGACAGAGAAAGGCCCAGAGGCCCCAGAACTGGGCACAGCTCCCAGACTTGGTTTTCAAAGAGTTGCTATGGAGCTGTCCTACATGAGGCCCTGGGGCCAGGGACAGAACAATGGCTCTTTGTCTCTCAATTCTGAACAACAGGCTCAGCCCAGGATTTCAGAGCTACACCCTCCTATAAGACTGGATTTCAGGAGAGGGCCCCAGCTGCCCCTACATAGGCACGAGGTGTCTAGAACTCTCCCCCTACTCAAAGCCCATCTATTTGGGGCAAAAAGGACAGGGTCACAGGAAGGCAAGCAACTCACTTTTGCTGATTTTGAAGTGGGACCGTCCAATGGTCTGCTTGACAATGTTGGGGGTCACTGTGCTCATCTTCCACCGGAGCAACTTCCTCTGCTCCCAGGGAAGTTTCTCCACTGGGAAGAATGCAAGGGGTGTGGGGATGGGGGGTGGAGAAGAGCGGAGAGTCATGATGAGAAGACAAAAAAGATGGTATGGCTGCCCATTTTTCCCTGGGCAGGCAAGTCACTATTGCTCCAGATCAGAGTTTCAGAGGAGCACACTTTGGGAAGGAAGAGGGGCTGTGCAGGAATGAGGAACAAAGAAAGGGAAGACTGAAAGGGAAAAGCAGCAAGGTTGGAGAGCATGAACTCAGCATGACATGGCAAGGTTGAAAAGGGTCAGCTAAAGGATAGACAAGAAAAAGGTTGCATTAGACCTACGACCATGTGGGGAACTGAGCACAGTGTGACAACTGCCACAACAGCCATTCTGGAAACCCTCTCCCACCTACTGCCACCTCCTCCCAACTTAGCTAGCAACCTTCTCCCGGGGGACTCTTCTGGGCTTTGACACTTGGCCAGGTTTACCTCTCTCATCCCGAGTGCCAAAATAGATGGTAGGGGGAACGTTGGGAAAGAGACTGTAGATGAGGGCTGGTCGGACAACTTTCTCATGATTGGAAAGGGGTTTGGTCAGAATTTCCATACAGCTTCTAAGACGAAAAACAAACACGGACTAGAGAAAGAGAAAAAGCAACAGCCCTGAAGCGTTGTTACTATGATGTACGATTTCTTTCCAAGTGCTTTTAACTTGTGATTCTAAAAAGCCAGGTGCTCAATAATTAATAATTATTTTATACATATTAATCCATAAGGTACTAGGCTAACCTACATATAACCACACCATTAAATGTCACCTAAAGACAAGGTTTTCCAATACTTCATTCTGCAATACAGCTCCAAAATTTTCTGTGACAAGACTGTCTGGGAAAGTCCCTGACAGGAGTGGTTCTGAGAGGGGAAATGAATGTGGGTGGATACTAGTAGAAGAATGTGCTATGCTAAGACGAAGAAATAAACGAGGGAAGAAAAGAATGATGTGAAAATTACGAAGGAGGAAAACCAAAAAAGATCTGAGGTGTAGAGACTTTTAAACAGAAAAAGGGGAAAAAGCAATAGAAAGAAAAGAAACAGTGATACTTCTAGTTCATTTTATATTTAGGTTCATCTAAAGATTCATGGACTGTTAGTGCTTTTCTCTATTTTGGAAGTGATTTGTGACACTGGAATTTTAGGTAACAGTATGGGAACACAGATCTGGATGTGACGAAGAGATGTGGCTGATCTGGGGCCATGGGTTCCCTACTGTTATTCCAACAAGGGCTTGGCCAAGGCTGTCTCAAGGGGTGTCAACATAGCAGACATATCAACTACCTGTCAGGTATAAGCTGACAGACCCAGATCATTCCTCTAACTAGCACTGAAAAATGGAGAAAATAGCTATTACTCTTTACAACTTAGATAATATAATCCACAAATATTATTATAACATTAATTTTTAGTTTAAAAAAGTCACTTTACCTGTTATTATTTTCAGCACAACAGAAATACGCACTGTATGTGAAACATTTCAGTTTTAAATCTTAAAGATTTTTAATGAATTTTAGGGAATCAAGTTAAATACTAATTCCCAATGAAAAATTCCTATTAATTCAACTCTATTCCTCATTTTCAAAATTTTTTCTTCAAAGGCTTTTGGTTTACTGAGTACGAGAATTTAAGATTGTTGAAGTCAATAAGAATGAGTTAAAATTTAAAAACAAAGATAGAGGCCGGGGGCAGTGGCTCACGCCTGTAATCCCAGGACTTTGGGAGGCCAAGGCAGGCGGATGACCTAAGGTTGGGAGTTGGAGACCAGCCTGACCAACATGGGGTAACCCCCATCTCTACTAAAAATACAAAATTAGCCGGGCGTAGTGGCGCATGCCTGTAGTCCCAAATACTCGGGAGGCTGAGGCAGGAGAATGGCTTGAACCCGGGAGGCAGAGGTTGTGATGAGCCGAGATCACACCATTGCACTCTAGCCTGGGCAACAAAAGCAAAACCCAACCCAAAAAAAAAAAAAAAAAGATAGAAACATAAAATGGTACAGCCACTCTGGAAAACAGTTTTGGCAGTTTCTTAAAAAACTAAACATGCAGTCATCATACAACCTAGTAATTGCACTCCTGGGCATTTATCCCAGAGAGATGAAGACTTATATTCACACAAAAATATGTACATGATTATTTATAGCAGCTTTATTCATAACAGCCAAAAGCTGAAAACAACCCAAATATCCTTCAACAGGTGTATGGTTAAACAAACTGTGGTACATCCATACCACAGAACACTATACAGCAATAAAAAAGAATGAGAACTATTGATACATGCAACAACCCAGGTCAATCTCCGAAGAATATGCTGAGTGAAAAAATGTCAATGTCAAAAGGTGACATACTGCTGTCACTCTATCTGTGTAACATTCTTGAAATGACAAAAAGGAGAACTAGTGGTTGCCAGGGGATTAAGGAGGGAATGGGAGTAGGAGGGAAGTAGGTGTAGCTATAAGGGTAGCAGGAGGAAGAATTCCTACAGTGATGACAACGTTCTGTATCTTTTTTTTTTTTTTTGAGACAGAGTCTTGCCTCTTGTCACCCAGGCTGGCGTGCAGTGGTGTGATCTCAGCTCACTGCAACCTCTGCCTCCCAGGTTCATGTGATTCTCCTGCCTCAGCCTCCCGAGTAGCTGGGATTACAGGTGCCCACCATCATGCCCAACCAATTTTTGTATTTTTAGAAGATGTTGTATTTTAGTAAAACACAGGGTTTCACCATGTTGGCCAGGTTGGTCTCAAAACTCCTGACTTCATCTGATCTACTCGCCTCAGCCTCCCAAAGTGCTGGGGTTACAGGCGTGAGCCACTGTGCCCAGCAAAATGTTCCATATCTTGACTCTAACAATGTTAACAACATCCCAACTGTACTATATTGTACTTCTCCAAGATGTTACCCAATGGGGGAAACTGAGTAGAGAGTACAGGGGACCTCTCTGCATTCTTGCTTACAACTACACGTGAAATCTATAATTATCTCAATATCACAAGCTAAATTTAAAAACAAACAAAAAACCCTTGTGAGTTGTCTCACAAGAGTCCTAAACTTCTCCTCAAGAGACCTGGCTTCTAGTCTAGCCATGCTAGAAACTATGACCTTGGAACAGCTGCTTCACTTCTCTGGTCCTCAATATTTACACTGGACTTGATGGCTTCCATCTCTAAAATTACATGATTCTTAGAGCACGACAGAAAATGCAGTGAAAATATTGCTGTGTAAAGAAACAGGTAGTGTTTCCAATGATTTTTCTGTTTTTCAGTGGTTGCCAAATTTTCCATAATAAATATACAAATACTTCATAATAGAGAAAAAGTAAGATTTTAGCAATCTAAAAGTATTTTAGTCATCTTTAAAATGCAGAGTGGTTTGGAATTCATCTATCTCCATTTTTGGTCAGGTGCAGTGGCTCACACCCCTAATCTCAGTGCTTTGGGAGGCTAAAGCAAGAGGATCACTTGAGACCAGAGTTCAAGACCAGCCTGAGTAATATAATGAGACCTTCCCCCACAACTCTACAAAAAAAATTTTTAATTAGCTGGGTGTGGTGGGTGGTCCTGTAGTCCCAGCTGTTCAGGAGGCTGAGGCAGGAGGATTGCTTGAGCCCAGGAGTTCGAGGTTACAGTAAGCTATGATGGATCCACTGCACTCTAGCCTGGGTAATAGAGCAAGACTCTGACTCTAAAAAATAAAAATATGTATTCACATTTTCTTGAAAATTATGTCTAAGCCTCATTTAGAGAAGAAGTTATGTGCAATTTGTAGAAGTTAATTAATTAATGAGCAAATGATTAACAAACACCTTTTGTGAATTTTATCTTATATATCAGGAAGGCTAAAGGGCTGTGTAGCAGTCCTGAAGTAGGCTCTTAAGTGTAAAAAAGGTAGGACTCCAAATCAATTACATGTCAAATATCTTTCTCCTATGAAGAGTGGAGGTACTTAATCAACATCCAATATATATAACCTGAAGTAATTTTGCTTTTCTGGAAGGAGGATGGGTTGGGCTGAAAGTGACAACTTATGCATCAGACTCAGGGTGCCCGTGATGGGATTTCTATCCACCTTCACAGAGAATCCCAGTTCTCGCTCCCACTTTCCAAACAGCTCTGTCTCCACCTTACAGTTAAGGGCTCTAAAATTGGTGTGCTGCTGCCACACCATCACATTTCACAGAGATGCAGCCTGTCTTGTCCATGCTAAACAAGGCAGAGAAGGCTCCCTTTATTCCTAGCTTCATCTAAGGCAGGGTTGATGCAAAGAAAAGCAACCCGACTCTGGGTGCTTCATATATTGGTCAAGCCCAATGATATACAGCTAGTTTTTCATTAAAAATTAGGGCCAGGTGCAGTGGCTCATCCCTATAATCCCAGCATTTTGGGAGGTCAACAATTACAGGTGTGTGCCACCATACCCAGCTAATTGTTTCTATTTTTAGTAGAGATGGTGTTTCACCATGTTAGCTAGCCTGTTCTCCAACTCCTGGCCTCAAGTTATCCACCCATCTTAGCCTCCCAAAGTGTTACGATTATAGGCATAAGCCACTATGCCCAGTCCATGATACTGTTTTTGTTGTTGTTGTTTTGTTTCTGAGACAGAGTCTCACTCCGTAACCCAGGCTGGAGTGCAGCAGCGTGACCTCAGCTCACTGCAACCTCCACCTCCCAGGTTCAAGTGATTCTCGTGCCTCAGCCTCCCGAGCAGCTGGGATTACAGGTGTGCACCACCATGCCTTGCTGATTTTTATATTTTTAGGAGAGATAGCGTTTTGCCATGTTGGCCAGGCTAGTCTCGAACTCCTGACCTCAGGTGATCCGTCTGCCTCAGCCTCCCAAAGTGCTGGGGTTACAGGTGTGAGCCACTGCACCTAGCCCATGATACTGTTTTTAAGCCCCACAGATGAGATGTGCTTCTGGCCCCCCATTACTCCCTGTTCAAAAACTAAAGTCGCAAACACAAAAATTTGGTAAAAATGCATTAGAGTTCTTAAGGCCATTAATGACTTGAGTGGTTAGTCTCTTTATAATCTTTAAGAGACAAAAGATGAGCATCTAACAATGATCTATACAGCCACGCTTACCTAGAGATCACGGCCACCGATTCGCTAGGGGTGACAGCACTTAATGAGGAGCACTCTGAGTCTCCTAGAGGAAGGAAGAACAGAGAAATTCTGACTAGAAAAGGCTGCAGCACAAACTTACCAAGCCTAGGCAACTCTTCCTTGAATATCCTGGGCTCAACCCTTCTTGGGGAGCCACGAGAACCACCCTGCTGCTTTGCACTGCCTTCCTCAACAGAAGCAGGGGGAAGGTAAGACCAGTGGGACAGGGGGACTAGAGACCAAAGTCCTCTAGAAGGCACTACCTCCCTCTTAAGAATCCCAAAGCAAATGACTGATGTAGGTAATGAGTCAAGGACCTAGTACATAATTGTTAGCCCCCTACCCAAAATGTCATAACCAACTCCTAGTTGGAAGTGAAAGGGTTCCCTACTCACCCTCCTCCTCTTCATTCTCATCATGGCTACAACAGTCTTCCAAACCATCTACTAGTTCTTCTTCTGTATCTTCAGTCTCAGCCTGATCTGGCTGGAGGTCAGTAGCTGAACTAAAAGAAAGAATCATGCCCCCAGCCTAGTCAACTCCATCAAAGAGGTCACAGTTAGATTCTCATTCCTTCATCATCTCCCAGTATTTGCCCCTTCTCCATTACCAATCTGCTACGTCTTGCCTGGACCTCATAACTCATTTCTCTTGTCTTCAAAGCTTAGGTCTAGGCATAGCTCCTCAACCTTACATCTCCCATTCTGCAAAGAGGCACTATGTTTTCCCTCTTTTTGGTGTCCCTCATAGAAGTACAACATTCTACATCTAAAAAAACCATCAATGGATATCTGGTAATTGACTTGAAATGTCCCTAGGCCACTCTCTGGGAACTCAGAAGAAGGCCTTAGTGGACCAAGTTTCCAGGAAAATAACAAAACACAAGAGAAGTAGCCAACTATGTGTGTGCCCTAACTATAAATGGCTGTCATGCCAAGAATGTCTGAGAACCTGATTTGGTTTGGAAAAAGTAGGAAAGTCACAGGCTTCAACACTTGGTGTTCACAATTCTTATTTCTCTCCTGGTTTTTACTTAAAATAGGTGTTGACGAACTCTTTCTCTAAAGGACCAGAGAGTAAATATTTTTGTTTGCAGGCCAGTTTATCACAACTACTCAGCCCTACCATTGTAACAAGAAAGCAGCCACAAACAACTGCAAATGAATGGACAAGGCTGCATTCCAATAAAACTTTATTTACAAAAGCAGGCAACAAGCAAGATTTGGTCTGCCAGCTATAGTTTCCCAACCCTTGCCCTGAAAGGAAAACCAAAAATTCTAGGGCAGCTAAAAAATAAAACCAACCTTCAGAGGTACAGGGTCAATGCCAACCCAAATTATGGTATATACATTCTACTGCTCTAAATGAACCAAAAACATTATCCAACGTACCTAATATCCCTATCAGATGAGTCCAGCTCCCTGACCTCCTCAGGTCTCTCCTTCTCAGACTGGCCCAGCTGGATGGAAGAGAGGCGGGTGGCCACGTTGGCTATGCCACGAGTTTGAAGAGAAGGGGGACCTGGAGCTTTGCCTTCTCCAAATGGTGGGGGGTCAATTACAGATTCATAGGCAGGGCTGTGATTGAGCCCACTGGCATGTGAGGCAAGGAGGTGAATGCTGATACGTTTGGTACAGAAGACTGTATTGTCCAACCCCAAGGTATCTGAGGCACCAGGGAGGACCCGACCAACCAATCCAGCATCCTCCTGAGGAAACCGCTGATTTACCGCAGGAGGTTTCCACCGCCTGCTCCTGTTGAGGACATTCCACTGGAAGCTGGGGTTCAGGAAACTAGACTGTTCAAACTGGCAGCCTTGCCTTGGCATCTTCTCAAAGCCTCTTGCAGTCAATTTCCTTACGGCCTCAGTGAACCGAATCTCCTTAGTTGGGGCCTGGGAATCAGAGCTGTCATCCAGAGCACAGGAAAGTGGCTCTGCCCTCATGGCTAAGTTATTCCGGTTATACCAGGAAGAGGCAACACTGGTGGCGGATGTGTCATGGGAGTTAGGGGTAGACAAGGCGATATGGGCACTGGCATCAGCTAGGACACTGCCAAGGCTTTTGGGCACCTTATGGTCAACAGGCTGCGGTGCACAGTCTCCAGTACCCCCTGAATGATGCCAGGAGACAGGCTGGATCTTGGGTGGCGATACTGGCTTCAGGCCCTCTGTGGTCTGCAACAAAGGCACTTGCGTGCTATTTGGCCGCATGAAGGAATTATTATTCAGCATGGGCTTATAGGAGGAAGAGAGTGGAGATGGGATCTTCCCTGAGATGGCAGATGCCAGGCTTTTCCCTGAAGGGTTTTCCCCAGCCGCTGCCAAGCAGAGGTATGGTTCTGTGGATGAGGAGGCCATGGGCTGGGCCATGGGGAAGACCATGGAAGAAATGGCCTTGTCGGCAGTGAGACTGACAGGGAGGCTCTTTTGAGGGAGAGAAAAAGGGCTTTTTTCTGATGGGCTCGAACGCAAGCAGAAAGACTCTAGTTGCTGGTAGGGTTTGTGCCTACAGCTGGAGCGGCGGTATAGGAGGGTGCTGTTGAACAAGTCCGGGAGAGAGTGTAGGTAACAGGAACTGCTGTGGCCTGCAATGACAGCCGTGGTCCCAGAGCTACGTAAAGTGCTAGGGCAAAAGAAATATGCCGGCTGGGGTGGGATGCCCAAGAGGGCTGGGCCCAACCCTGCTGACAGTGTCTCCACTTGCTTCTTTTCCAGCTTCCAGATTGGCTTCACTTGCTGATGGGCCTGAGGCCAGACTTTGCCCTCCGAGGGTTTCTCAGGTGGCGTGGCAGACACTGTGCCTGAGGGACCACTCTGCTTGAAGCTGTTTTTCTGGCGGAGGCCAATACTGTAGTGCTCTGCTCCTGCTGAGGCCATGAGGGGCCCACATCATGGCCACATGGTCTCATGGCCTGGCTCAGGTAAGGTGCCACACACCTCCGGTAGTAGCAGCTGCATCCTTGAAGTCCGTCAGTCTGAAGGGGAGAGAAATGATAGGAAATGTTACAGCGCCAGGAGGACAGATACCATGCTACAGTGGTCCTCAGGTAAGCAGTACAGTCCCACTTCAGCATTTTTGGGCAACCAGTCTTGGTCGTCATTTGGGGCCCTGGGAGAACACTAGATTTCCAGGGAGTTTCCAGTGGTCTTCCTATTGCCCTCATATGATCAAAGTTGGCTTCATTAAGGACTAAGACACTGAGGTGCCACCACCACTGTGAGGCCGTTCATGAGTCCGCTCTCTGTCACTCAGAAAGTTTTTCTCTCTCTCCAACAAAAAAATACATCTTTCTGCCTCACCACCCACAACTTTCCATGAGGGGCTACCTTCCCTCACCCAAAACCAGTGTGGCTAGGAATAAAGCAAATGTGAAGTGAGAGAGAAGAGTATCTTCCTTCTCATCTATCAATTCTGAAAGATGAAAGATTATTCGAGTCCAGGTGAGACAGCTCACACCTGTAATCTCAGCTTGAGCCTAGGAGTTCAAGACCAGCCTGCCCAATATGGCAAAACCCCATCACTACAAAAAATTAGCTAGGCATGGTGGCATGCAACTGAAGTCCCAGCTACTAGGGAGGCTGACATGGGAGGATCGATTGAGCCTGGGAGGCGAAGGTTGCAGCAAGCCGAGATGGTGCCATGTACTCCAGCATGGGCAACAGAGTGAGACCCCATCTTAGAAAAAAAAAGCTGTTCTGAAAAACTCATTTTACATCTACTGCTCCCTAAATTAACTCAGCTGCCTCTGATTTAGTCTGCTTTTCACGGTTAAGTAGGACAAGTTCAGACAGGAGAACAGAATTCCCTTGCTGACCCCGGAGTTTATTCTAGAGCTGAGACAGCAATTTCATCTCTTGCTAACTATACAGACTTAAATTCCATCCTGTGTGTTGGCGGGAAAAAGAAGAAAGAAAATTGAACTAAACACCAGCATAATTTTTACTTAAAGTGACTTTATTTCCAGCAGCCATACTGGGACAGGAGAGTTCAGGGAGTAAGAAGAGGACAGAAGCTTTCTTCACTCCAAAGTCCAGGCTTAAGTTTGGGCTTATCTCAGGGAGGAAGAGCCTATCTCTTGCATCTTCTCAATCAGTGTTTCCTTTAATACAAAACCTCTAAGCCAGCCTTCTAGGTCTCAAACTGTCTGTTCAGCATGGTCACTTACTTTCTAAATCAAATTCACAAAATATTCTCCAATTTTCACAACTGTATGGAAAGGTAGGCCTGTTTTCATGGCAGCATCTGGGGGGAAATAACGAAAACTGTAAAAAGTCATTCATGGCCAGGCGCAGTGGCTCACGCCTGTAATGCCAGCACTTTGGGAGGCTGAGGCGGGCAGATCACTTGAGCTCAGGAGTTTGAGACCACACTGGGCAACATGGCAAAACCCCATCTCTACAAAAGATACAAAAATCAGCCAGGTGTGGTACATGCCTGTGGTCCCAGCTACCTGGGAAGCTGAGGCATGAAAAACCTTAAGCATGGAAGGTGGAAGTTGCAGCAAGCCAAGACAGCACCACTGCTCTCCAGCCTGGGTGACAGAGAGAGAGACTCTGTCTCACAAAAAAAAAAAGGCCGGGCGCAGTGGCTCACGCCTGTAATCTCAACACTTTGGGAGGCCAAGGCGGGTGGATCACAAGGTCAGGAGTTCAAGACCAGCCTGGCCAGCATGGTGAAACCCTGTCTCTACTAAAAATATAAAAATTTAGCCAGGCGTGGAGGCGGGTGCCTGTAATCCCAGCTACTTGGGAGGCTGAGGCAGGAAAATCGCTTGAACTCGGGAGGTGGAGGTTGCAGTGAGCTGAGATCGCACCATTGCACTCCAGCCAGGGCGACAGAGTGAGACTCTGTCTCAAAAAAAAAGTAGTAGTCATTTGTCTGGGGTAATTCTGAAAGGAATCCTGACATCCTCATCAAGTGTTTTCAGAGTAGCTAGAGGGAAGGAATTAGCAGAGAGGTTTTGTTTTGTTTTGAGACAGGGTCTTGCTCTGTCACCCAGACTGGAATGCAGTGGCACAAACATGGCTCACTGCAGCCTCTGACTCCTGGACTCAAATGATCTTCTCCTTTCAGCCTCCCAAACAGCTGGGACCACAAGCATGCACCACCACACACAGTTGATTTTTTTTGTTATTCTTAAGATAGGGAGTGGCAGTATCTCACTATGATGCCCAGGCTGGTCTCGACTCCTAGCCTCAAGCAATCCTCCCATCTCAGCCTCCCAATAAACTGGGATTACAAGCCTGTGCCACTGAACCCAGCCCTAGGAGAGATGGTTTTTTCACTTAAGTAATATTTAAAATGCAAAAATTGAGAGACTACCTTGTATTTTGATTAACAGAGTAATGGCCAAGGAAGATCTAAGACTCCTGTCTACAGCTATGAATGAATAGTACCAACAGACAGACTGCAGAAGCCATGGGATGTCGCCCTCTTTACCTGCAAAGGCTGACCTACATGGACTCTTTCTCAAGGAGAGTACAAAAAATCACAACGCAGCACTGCCAATATTCAAAATGATAGTGGGCTAAGAACAGCATAAATGCTAAAACTAGATTTTGAAGCCAGTTACCTCAAAATGAGGTGACAGAAAATGGACCACTACACAAGTGCAAACTATGGAAATACCGTGCTTGGAACAATTACAGAGTGTGCTTACGGTAGAGAAGCATAGAGACAAAGGGAAAAGTCAAATCCTGCCAATCACTTCACAAGATTACACGCACACATGCATGTGTATTATGTACACTCAACATATTCACAAACCCAGCCAGGCGCAGTGGCTCAAACCTGTAATCCCAGCACTTTGGGATGCCGAGATGGGCGGATCATGAGGTCAGGAGATCGAGACCATCCTGGCTAACACGGTGAAACCCCGTCTCTACTAAAAATTACAAAAAACTAGCCGGGGGAGGTGGCGGGCACCTGTAGTCCCAGCTACTCGGGAGGCTGAGGCAGGAGAATGGCGTAAACCCGGGAGGCGGAGCTTGCAGTGAGCTGAGATCCGGCCACTGCACTCCAGCCTGGGCAACAGAGCGAGACTCCATCTCAAAAAAAAAAAAAAAAAACATATTCACAAACCCTCACTTAGTCCTCTTTCAGGAATCCACATCTTCCCCACCAATGCAACACAACAGACATACCAAAGTGGTAGGAGAATGCCTAAGGAAATGAAAACTCAGGCTGGTCCCCCTGAAAAACAGCCCCACTATTGATTCCCACGTGCATCAAGCTAGCTCAGCTCTTCATTCCCTTACAAGTGCTGTCCCTGGAGCCCTTTCTTCTTCTTCACCCAACTTAAAAAAATCAGCTGCAACATGACCTCGGCAGTCTTCTCTGACTCCTGAGTTTGAACAGGATGCCTCACCTCTGTGCATGCCACCATCACTGCTCACAGAACATTAGCTTCAATAATGAACTAACTCATCAGACTAGAAGCAAGGAGCACATTCTCCTCCAGCTGATGTCCCCAACACAGTAACTGATACACAGGAAGTGCTCAATATTCTGTTGAGTAAACAAACTGGAAAAGCACAGTAAATGAAGGGGAAACAAACTTGAATACTAGTTTGGGCACCTAATGAATGTCTGGTACCATGCTAGGCATTTTATTCATATTAGTTCATTTAATCCTAAAAAAAACCTTACATTCACTTTACTGACGATGAATCCAAGACTCAGAAAAGTTAAGTAACTTTTCTATAATTAAATAACCAATAAGTAGCAATGCCTAGATTAAAACTCAAATCTGTCTGAGTCTACAATGCCTATTAAATGGAATGAAACACATACTTAGACTCTATCCCCTCCATTATCTCTAATCTTTAGGTACGAGACAAAAGCCAGGCTGGAAACACTCCTTCATATTTATACCAAGGCCCTTTGTGGAAAATCTCTAAAAGCACATCACTGACTTTTCATCAACACCACAGCCAATCAGTCCCCCTCTCCCCTGTAGCCACAGGCACTCACTGCACAACACTTCCTTTTGCACACACTGCTCAATGTTTGCCTTGCTACATCCCACCACATGAACCCTCAGTGCCAAACACATGAACACAAGTAGTCCAACACCTAGCTGGCTTGGCTTTTAATCCAAAAGAGGAAGAGGGAGGCCAAGGATACACGCCTACCCTCCTCAGAAGCTGCAGGTGGCCTGCTCCCAGATAAAGTGTAAAACAACACACCTGGGCAGGTACTAGAGTAGAGTGAATTCTCTTCTCTCTAAGGTATTCCAGATCTCATATCTCTGCAATAGTCATTTCCCACTTCTTGTCTCCTCTCATAGTCCCTATATGGTTTGCATTTGTGTCCCACCAAATCTCATGTTGAGTTGTAATCCCCAATATTGGAGGAGGTGACGGGATCATGGAGATGGATTTCCCCCTTGCTGTTCTCATGATGGTGAGTTCTCGTGAGATCTGGTTGTTTAAAAGTGTATAGCACTGCCCCACTTTCTCTCTCTCCTGCTCTGGCCATGTGAAGACATGCCTGCTTCCCCTTCCACCATGACTAAATGTTTCCTGAGGCCTCTGCAGCCATGCTACCCATACAGCCTGCAGAACCAGGAGCCAATTAAACCTCTTTTCTTTATAAATCACCCAGTCTCAGGTATTTATTTATAGCAGTACGAGAACGAACTAATACAGTCCTCATAACGTGTAGTATAGCAGTTGGAGAAGGGCCACCTGTCTTCCTAAAGAAATATGTCTGGACTCAAGGGCCAACAAGCAGGTGAGAGGACATTTCTATAACTCTCTTTCTGGGAAATAGTTCCAAAGCTAGTTAAGAGATACCCAAGGTTGGATAAGATGGCTGTGTTAGGAATTGCCAAGCAAAGACAAATTTGTTGCATCTGCAGAGAGTAACTTCAAGAATGCCAAGTAAAAGCAACAGTATCAAATACAAATGCTCCAACCTAGTTTCAGTGTTTGAGGTTCAGAAGTAGTGTCACTTTAAGACAAGGAAATGATAGTTGCTAAAAACAACTTCCTTCCTTCTCTTTATAGAGATTCCTAATGAGATTAAAACTTTAAATGGTTGGGAAGCAGAGGCCTAACTAAACCATTCAGGCAGCCTGGGTCCCAGACCCCCAGTCACTACCACAGGTCATCTTTTCCAGTATCCTACCCACTGCTTTAAAGGAATGCAAGTGACAAACTTTAAAAAGCTTCTGAAGGCCCAAAGTCTAAGAAGTGAAGGAAGTTGGCCGGGCACGGTGGCTCAAGCCTGTAATCCCAGCACTTTGGGAGGCCAAGAGGGGCGGATCACGAGGTCAGGAGGTCGAGACCATCCTGGCTAACACAGTGTAACCCCATTTCTACTAAAAAATACCAAAAAAAAAAAAAAAAAAAAAAAAAAAAACTAGCTGGGCGAGGTGGCGGGCGCCTACTCGGAAGGCTGAGGCAGAAGAATGGCGTAAACCCGGGAGACGGAGCTTGCAGTGAGCTGAGATCCGGCCACTGCACTCCAGCCTGCGCAACAAAAGTGAGACTCTGTCTCAAAAAAAAAAAAAAAAGGAAAGAAGTGAAGGAAGTGGAGAACCTTGTTTCAAAAGCTAACATAGTGAGTTCTGCCATAAAGTCAAAGTCCAGAGAGGCAAATAATGTCTGGCACCCAGACCCTACCGACAGCACATACTTAGAGGGCAATTTTCAGCAAAGTCATCAAACCCATTCCCTGTGATAGTCTGGGCTCCTAAGATGACGTCTGGGAGACCTTTCTGCCAGTGTCTCTTATATTTCTAAGTGTTCTGTGATAATGCACACTTTGTGTATACGTGCGCCTCTAGGGTCCAAAAAGCAGACTGCTCATCTCCCAGGAAGTATTTTAGGAAGAAACATCAAAAGAAAGATAACAGGAGAAAAGGTATTTATATATGTAGAAACCTATGTACTGGCTACTAATCTAATGGAAGCCGATTTCAAAAACTCCCAACTTAAACAAAGCTAAACTTATAAAGAGTAATTGCTGACTATGTAAATTACAAAGGATTAACTACATATTTATACTACTTAAAGATAGCTCAAGGCATTCATCCTTACTCTCTGTTACTAAGTCCAAAGGATCCACCATCAGCTGACCCTCCAATCAGCAGCTTGCAAGGAACTTACTTTAGGGGCCAATAAATTGACCTCACCTGAAAAATAATATTTTGAATAATCTAACATTTTATGGAGCAATGATCTAATGTGTTTCTTGTTCCTACACAGGATCCCTAGGGAGCAGGAGGGCTTAAGGGGCAAACAGCTTATAAACGCTAAGCTATAGCCGGCAGAGTCCAACTTTAGAAGAAAACAAGCCTATTTCTGTAGCTAAGTTCCTCAATCTAGGTCCTCCTCACAGTCAGGCTACATGAGCAGCTACCACCTCGTGGTGACTCATGACAATCAGAGCACGGATCAGTAGTGAATCACATGCAACTCTGAAACAGCACAGCTGGAATGTTCGGGGAAAGACAAGAGAGAGGAAGTACCATACCCCCATTGAGTAGTTGTGGGAGGTGAAGTTAAAAATTCACATAAAGCACATAAAAAGCACAGGGGCTCCCAGTAAACATTTGCAGCATGGTAGTTACAACTCTCATTCTCACTGGCTCCAAATGATCTATCTCCCCTCTGCCCCTTCATAAGCTGTGATGAAGGTGGAAAAATACAAGGAATAGGCAACAATTATTCCACTACAAAACTTCAGCTAGGACAGGTAATGTTCTTTTGTAAAAGATAACTGTCTTGTTATTTGGGAGCTTTTGTGAAATTTTTTTTTTTTTTAAACAGTCTCACTCTGTTGCCCAGGCTGGAGTGTAGTGGTGCAATCTCGGCTCACTGCAACCTCCACCTCCTAGGTTCAAGCGATTCTCCTGCCTCAGCCTTCCAAGTAGCTGGGATTACAGACACTCGCCACCACGCCTGGCTAATTTTTGTATTTTTAGTAGAGACAGGGTCTCACTATGTTGACTAGGCTGGTCTTGAACTCTTGACCTCAAGTGATCCACACACCTTAGCCTCCCAAAGTGCTGGGATTACAGGTGTGAGCCAACATGCCCAGCTGATTCCTTTTTTTTTTTTTGGACAAGGTCTCCCTCTGTCACCAAGGCTGGAGTACAGCGGTGTAGTCATAACTCACTGCAGCCTAGGACTCCTAGGCTCAAACAATCTGCCCACCTCAGTCTCCTGAGTAGCTAGGACTACAGGTGCACATCACCATGCCTAGCTATTTTTTACTTTATTTTATTTTTATAGCAATAGAGTTCCACTATGTTGCCCAGGCTGGTCTCAAACTCCTGTCCTCAAATGATCCTCCTGCCTTAGCCTCCCAAAGCTCTGGGATTATAGGCATGAGCCACACACCCAGCAGAAACTATTTTAAATGTTATCTGTTAATAAAAGCAGCCAGAGCTTCTTGAAAAATGGCTGATTACAGGGTTGGGGCAGGGAGAGCAGGAGATGGGCCTGGAATATTTTGTGCTGCCAAAAAGTAAGGAAGTGGTCAAAATTTGATAGAGACATGTCAAAAGACCACAGATACAGCTAACATCATACTTAGTAGTGAATTATGAGATGCTTTTCCTCTAGGATTAGGAATAAAATAAGACAAGGATGTCTACTCTCTCCATTTCTTTTTTATTTTATTTATTTACTTTCACACGGTGTCTCGCTCTGTTGTCCAGGCTGGAGTGCAGTGGCACAATCTCAGCTCACTGCAACCTCGGCCTCCCGGGTTCAAGTGGTTCTTCTGCCTCAGCCTCCCAAGTAGCTGGCACTACATGCATGTGCCACCACATCCAGCTAATTTTTTTTTCTTTCTTTCTTTCTTTTTTTTGCATTTTTAGTAGAAATGGGGTTTCACCACATTGGCCAGGCTGGTCCCGAACTCCTGACCCCGTGATCTGCCCGCCTCGGCCTCCCAAAGTGCTGGAATTACAGGCATGAGCCACCGTGCCCGGCCTCCATTTCTACTAGACCCTATACTAGAACTTCTAAGCAGTGTGACATAGCAAGAAAAAGAAATCAAAGATATACAGATTGGAAAGGAAGAAGTAAAACTGTCATTATTTGTAGGACATATGATCTTGTACATAGAAAATCCTGGCTGGGCACACTGGCTCACACCCGTAATCCCAATACTTTGGGAAGATGAAATAGAAGGATCACTTAAGACCATGAGTTTGAGAACAGCCTGAACAATACAGGAAGACATTATCTCTACAAAAAATTTTAAAAATTAGCATAAGCCTATAGCCCCAGCTACTTAGGAGGCTGAAGTGGGAGGATCACTTGAGCCTGGGAGGTCGAGGCTGCAATGAGCCATGATTGCACCGCTGCATTTCAGCCTGGGTGATAGAATAAGACCCTGTCTTAAAAAAGGAGAGAGAGAGAGAGAGAGAGAGAGAGAGAGAGAGAGAGAGAAAATCCTAAAACATTTACCAAATAAAAAATCCTACTAGAACTAATAACCAAGTTTAGTAAGGTCACATAATACACCATCAATATACGAACATCAGTTTTAGTTCTACATACTAGCAACAAACAAACATGTAAAAATGAAATACACAATTCCATTGACAACAGCATCAAAAAGAGTAAAGTATCTAAGAATAGGAACTTCTGGTTCCAAAATGAGAGCATAGAAGCAAGCTGGCTCCACTTTCCCTCACAGAAAACCAAACACAAATACACAGCACCAAGATTATCACCAGCAAAATCCCAGAACTCAAATATGAAGAGGAGACAGTTCCTGGGACCACAGAGAAGGGAAAAAATTCTGACAAAGTGGTAAAAAAACTGAACTTCCACATCTGCAGCAACCCCTCCCTCAATCTTCCTGGTACCAAGGACACAGAAAACCTGCCCCCAACTCACAATTTCTAAACTGGAAAAAGTGAGATTGAGATAGACAACCAGGTTGGGTGCAATGGCTCATGCCTGTAATCCCAGCACTTTGGAAGGCTGAGGAGGGCAGATCACCTGAGGCCAGGAGTTTGAGACCAGCCTGGCCAACATGGCAAAACCCCATCTCTACTAAAAATACAAAAAATTAGCCGGGCATGGTGGCGAGCACCCATAATCCCAGCTACTCGGGAGGCTGAGGCAGGAGCATGGCTTGAACCTGGGAGGTGGAGGCTACAGTGAGCCGAGATCATGCCATTGCATTGTAGCCTGGGCAACAAGAACAAAACTATGTCCCCCGCCGCCAAAAAAACACAGACCACCAGCTTCCCTGTCCTTGCCTCAACCCACAGAAAGCATCAAGAGTGCCTGAAGAGAGAGAAATATCCCTGAAGACAGCCAGAAACAAAGCAAGAAGGTAGGACTATCATACTTAGCCCTGGACTCTGCTCTGTAACTCAGCCAAAGGAGACACCAAATCAGAGTGGCTGTGCAGCAACACTACTCTCTATAGGAGGTATGTTCTACAAGTCACCTGGGCACAAACCCCTCGCCGGCCTTCCCACATTGCCAGGATATTCCTTTTGGGACCTCCTCCAATTGGGAAGGGCAGTGCTCCAAAGCAGGGGTCCCCAACTCCTGGGCCACGGACTGCTACTGGTCCACGGCCTGTTAGGAAACCAGGCCACATAGCAGGAGCTGAGCATTGGGCAAGCAGCATTACCATGTAGGCAAGTATTACTGCCTGAGATCCACCTCTTGTAGGCTCAGCGGCAGCATTAGATTCTCGTAGGAGTGCTCACCCTATTATAAACTGCCCATGTAAAGGATCTAGGTTGTGTGCTGCTTATGAGAATCTAATGCCTGATGATCTGTCACTGTCTCCCATCATCCCCAGATGGGACCACCTAGTTGCAGGAAAACAAGCCCCAGGGCTCCCACTGAGTCTACATTATGATGAGTTGTATTATTATTTCATTATATATTACAATGTATTAACAGAAAAAGAAAAAAGTGCACAGTAAATTTAATGTGCTTGAATCATCCCAAAGCCACCTCCCCCCCCCACCACCCCCCCCAGTGGAAAAACTGTATTCCACAAAACTGGTCTCTGGTGCCAAAAAGGTTGGAGACCACTGCGCTAAAGCCAAGACAAACCTGGGGCCAAGATGCCATCTAGTGTTGAAAAAGAGGTAATGACCTAGTGATTTAACAAAAAAGACAATCAACAGGTTAAGTTACAAAAAATCTCTAAACAAACATATCCAATAACAACCGAAACAAGCCAGACAGAGAAGACTGGAATAAATAATCTTTCAGCGTAGAGATATATACATATATCCACAAGAAATAACAGCAAACAGAGAACTATGACAAAGCAAGAAATGGACAAAGCCAGAAAACAGTGACTGACTCTAATGAAACAGTGATACATGAGCTCTCTAACCAGGAACTCAAAATAGCAGTTTTTTGTTGTTGTTGTTGTTGTTTTTGAGACAGAGTCTCGCTCTGTAGCCCAGGCTGGAGTGCAGTGGTGTGAACTCAGCTGACTGCACGCTCTACCTCCCAGGTTCACACCATTCTCCTGCCTCAGCCTCCTGAGTAGCTGCAACTACAGGTACCCGCCACCATGCCCAGCTAATTTTTTGTATTTTTAGCAGAGACAGGGTTTCACCGTGTTAGCCAGCATGGTCTTGATCTCCTGACCTTGTGATCCACCCATCTCGGCCTCCCAAACAAAATAGCAGTTTTAAGGAAACTTGGTGATCGCCAAGATAACACATAAAAGCAATTCGGAAACTTATCAGATAAATTTAACAAAGAGACTGTTAATAATAATGATGTTTAAAACAAATCTTAGAACTGAGAAATAAATTTGCTTACCTGAAAAATTTACTAGACTCTTAACAGCACAATGGATCAAGCAGAGGACAGTATTAGTGAGCTTGAAGACAGTCTATCTGAAAATACACAGAGGAGAAAAAAGAAAACAGAATGAAAAGCAACAAAGATAACCTATAAGACACAGAAAACTACCTCAAAAGACCAAATCTAACAATTACTGGTATTCAAGAGGGAGCTAAACAAGACACAGGGGTGGCTTACTAAAAGAAATTAGCAGGCTGGGCACAGTGGCTCACACCTTAACTCCAGCACTTTGGGAGGCCGAGGTGGGTGGATCATTTGAGGTCTGGAGCTCGAGAGGGGCCTGACCAACATGGTGAAACCCCATCTTTATTAAAAATACAAAAATTAGCCGGCCATGGTGCACACCTGTAATCCCAGCTACAGGCGGTTGAGGCAGAAGAATCACTTGAACCCAGGAGGCAAAGGTTGCAGTGAGCTGAGATTGCACCACTACACTCCAGCCTGGGCAACAGAGTCAGACTCCATTTCAAAAAAAAAAAAAAAAGAAAGAAAAAAAAAAACTAGTTACTGGTCTGCAAGAAATTTCACAAAAGGGGCCAGGCGTGGTGGCTCACACCTGTAATCCCAACACTTTTGGGAGGCTGAGGTAGATGGATCACTTGAGACCAGGAGTTCGAGACCAGCCTGGCCAAGACGGTGAAACTACATTTCTACTAAAACCAGAAAAAATTAGCTGGATGTGGTGGCACACGCCTGTAATCCCAGCTACTCATGAGGCTGAGGCATGAGAATCACTTCAACCCAGGAGGCGGAGGTTGCAGTGAGCTGAGATCATGCCACTACACTCCAGCCTGGGTGACAGAGTGAGACTCTGTCTCGGAAAAAAAAAAAAAAAACAGAAATTTTTCCAAAACTTGAGAGAGATACATATATCCAACCTAGGCATATAATAATTAAACCTCTCAAGGTTCAAGGGCAAATAGAAGATTTTAAAAGGAGCAAGAGAAAAGAAGCAAATATATATAAGGGAGCTCCAATTCATCTGGCAACAAAATTCTCCTCAGAAATTATCCAAGTGAGGGAGTGAAACATTTCAAAGTGCTGAAAAAAAAACTGCCCTCCAAGAATACTGTATCCAGCAAAACTACTCTTCAAATATAAGAGATAAAGTCTTTCTCAGATAAACAAAAGCTGAAAGAATTCACTACCACCAGACCCATCTTAGAAGTAATGCTAAAGAAGAGTTCTTCAATTTGAAGGGGGTGAAAAAAAACTAACACGCAAAAAGAAAACATTTGAAGGTATAAAATCCACTAGTAAAATTAGATAAATGGACAAACCCAGAATAGTCTAATACTCTAATTATGATATGCAATCTAATCATAACTCTAGTATGAAGCCCAAAAGACAAAATTGTCAAAAACAATAACAGCTACAGCAACTTCTTAAGAAACAGGCAAATAAGGTTGGGCACAGTGGCTCACATCTGTAATCCCAGCACTTTGGGTGGCTGAGGCAGGCAGGTCACTTGACGCCAGGAGTTCAAGAACAGCCTGGCCAACATGGTAAAACCCTGTCTCTACTAAAAATACAAAAATTAGCCAGGTGTGGTGGCATGTGCCTGTAATCCCAGCTACCTGGGAGGCTGAGGCAGGAGAACTGATTGAACCCAGGAGGTGGAGGTTGCAGTGAGCCGAGACCACGCCACTGCACTCCAGCCTGGACGATAGCGTGAGACTTTGTCTCAAAAAAAAAAAAAAGGCAATATAAAAATATGTAAATTGAGACACAAAAAGCTAAAATGTACGGGGGACAGAGTTAAAGTGTAGAAAGTTTTTATGATTCTCAATTTGTTCATTTCTATTCTTTTGGAGTTCGAGACCAACCTGGGCAACATAGTGAGATCCTATCTCTACAAAAAAAAAAAAACACAAAAAATCAGCTAGGCATGATGGCACATGCTGGTAGTCCCAGCTACTTGGAAGGCTAGGGTAGGAGAAGCGCTTGAGCCCAGGAGATCAAGGCTGTGGTCAGCCGTGAATACACCACTGCATTCCACGCTAGGGGACAGAGCAAGATTCTGTCTCAAAAAAAAAAAAAAGCTATCATCTCTCAAAATGACTTGTTATAGGGTGGGCTACTCGGGAAGTTGAGGTAGAAGGATCGCCTGAGCCCAAGAAGTCGAGAATGCAGTGAGCTGTGATCATGCCACTACACTCCAGCCTGGATGACAGGGCGAAACCCCGTCTCAATAAAAAATAAAATAAAATAAAAATAACTATAAGCTGTTTTTTGTAAGTCTCACAATAACCACAGCGCAAAAACCTGTAATAAATCCACTAAAAATAAAAAGCAATTAATTAAACCATACTACTAGAAAAAACTACAAAAAGAGTAAGAAAGAGGAATTACAAAGCAACCACAAAACAAGCAGCCAAATGGCAGTAGTAAGTCCTTACTTATCAATAACAACACTGAATGTAAATGGACTATGAATAAAGGAAACGTGGTACATATACACAATAGAATATAATGGAGCCATAAAAAAGGAATGAAATCCCATCATTTGCAGCAACATGGATGGTACTGGAGGTCGTCATGTTAAGTAAAATAAGCCAAGCACAGAAAGACAAAATATGGCATGTTCTCACTCATATGTGGGAGCTTAAAAAAATGGATTTCAGAATATAGAGAACGGATTGGTGGTTATCAGAGGCCAGGAAGAGTAGGGGGAAGGGTAGGCCTGTTTCAGGTATTGGAGCAAGAAGTAAGTCCATTTGCTTGAGTTGTTCACTGTTAAAATCCATTTCTACCAGTATAATTTCAAAGAAAAGTTGAAGTTGATTGGTGTGCTACCTGCTTTCTGGTCTGAGGAAAACCAAACTTCCCTTTTAGTAGTACTGAGGTTTTAAAAATTTTTTTTTAATTTTGCAATTATCTCAGACTTGCAAAAAGTTACAAAAATAGTACAAAGAACTCCTGTTTACCCTTTACCCAGATTCAGCAAATGTTAATACTTTACCACACTTGTTTTATTATTCATTCATATTCTCTCTCACATCTCCGTGTGAACCGGTTTTTGAAATGTTTGAGAGTAAGCTGCAGACATGATACCCCTTTACATCTGAATACTTCCTAAAAACTTCCTGAATGTTTGCTAAAACCAGGATATTCTCTTATACTCAAAAAACTAACAATGATAATACTATAAACTATATTATTATTATCTACTATACAGACCTTATCCAAATATTGCCAATTGTCCCATCAATGTCCTTTATCTGGCCCAGGATCACAAGCTGTATTCACCTGTCATATCTTTTTAGTCTCCTTTAATCTGTAATAGTTCCTCAGCCTTTATTTTTCTTTAATGAGCTTGACACTTCTGAAGAATACAGACCAGTTATTCTAAAGAATGAACCTCAATTTGGTTTTGTCTGAAGTGATGATATATCCTTAGTGGCATCATATCATGAGGCCCATGTCAATTTGTACTATTACTAATGATATTATGTGCTTCATGATATGATGCACTTAAGGATATATTATCACTTCTGCAATTTCCAAACAAAAATGCATCATCTTGAATGTGTACCTGTACCCATTAATCAACCTCTCTAACCAGCCAGTGAATTTGTAAACTCTGGCTCAAGGTGAGTTCAAGGGAAGGCATACTACTGAAGTCTGGCAGATAAAGTTTAATGGAAGCACTTTCTCTGGGACCCATCAACACACAAGCTGGTAGGAGTTCTCCAATACTCAGAGGGAAAATGCTATTTAAATGTGATTCTGTGTAAAACCTCACATCCCAATAAAACACAAGTCTTTGTTGTGTCCTCAATGGAGAAAACAGTTGCTGTCAGCACCCAGCTGAGAAACAGGAACCTAGAGGCTGAGACAAGGATTTTAGGGCTAGAGTCAAGGAAACAAGGGGGCACTGTGGCAAGCTCAAGGGTTTCTATAACCACTGTTATTCAAAAGAAAAGAACATGTTATCTGTTAATCTCCTTGAAAATAAGGTGAGAATGTCATACTCTAACAAAGTCATGCTAGGGGAAAGTGAGAGAAGAACAGATCAATCACATTCCCCTCTTGTCCAATTAATCTTTCAGAGTCAGGGCCAAGAAATAAGCTGTAATTGCACAAAGAAGACTTCAATAAAAAATATTCAGGCACAAGGGGATCAAGGGGCTCAGTCCCTGGACAGGCATCCACACAACACAGAAACTCCCGACATGCCTGTCACAATGATGCTTTCACCCTGACCTTAGCAGATCTTCAATTCCACTTAATCCATCAACAAGTCCTTCCAGCTTCAAATATATGTCTTTGAATCTGGCTATTATTCCCCATTTCCACTGTCATTACCTTAGTCAAGCTACCATCATCCCTCAGCTGCTGATTTCCTGGCTTCCATATCATCTATTTTCCAGACAGTGGCTACTCTTTTCAAAACACAGTACTCTTTTTAAAACACAGCTTAAGACCATCTGATGGCTCCAAGGACTATGTGATCCGATTCCTGACTCTCTGACCTTATCCAGAGCCACTCTTCTCCTCATGAGGAACGTTCCCACCCGTGGGTCTTTGTGGTTCCCTCTGAAACTTTCAGATCTCTGAATGGCTCGCTTAGTTCCTTCACTCAGTATTCAGCTAAAAAGGCCTTCCTTGTCAACCCTATCTAATATGTCCTACCCCAATCATTTCTTATTTCATTACCTTGTTTTATTTCCTCCATTTCATTCCTCCACTATCTAAAATTATTATATGTTAATATTTCCTTACACTTGGCTCAAAAAAAAACAACAGATGAACAAAGAAGCTGGTATGTTTTTAAAAAACTACCAATGAGATTGGAAAGAGACAAAGATGAGAGACTTATCTGTGTATACCTTTTCCTATAATTTTAATTTCTTTTTGTTTCTTTGAGACCAGGTCACTTGGTCACCAAGGTTTGACCTCCTGGGCTCATGGTCCTCCTATCTCACCCTCCCAAGTAGCTGGAACTACTGGTGTGTGCCACCACACCCAGCTAACTTTTTTAATTTTGTAGAGACGAGGTCTTGCTATCTTGCCAGGGCTCGTCTCAAACTCCTGGGCTCAAGTGATCCTTCCACTTCAGCTTCCCAAAGTGCTGGGATTGCAGACATGAACCCCTACACCAGGCCCTAATGTTAACTTCTGAGTTTTTGAATTTTTCTTTTTTTTTTTTTTAAATAGAGACAGAGTCTCACCATGTTGCCCCAGTTGGTCTCAAATTCCTGGCCTCAAGTGATCCTCCTGCCTCAGCCTCTCAAAGTGCTGAGATTACAGGCATGAGCCACTGGCCCTGGTTATTTTAAAACAAAATTAAAACTTCAATTCTTTATGCATTTCTTTGCTATCTATCTTCCAGAATGAAAGCTCTTTGAGCACAGGCACTTTGTTCAGAGTTTATGTATCCAGTCCTAGAATGGTAATCAGGGCTCATTAAATATTTGCTGAATAAACGAATGCATCTACAACAGCTATGACCAGCAAAGGGGGGAAAAAAAGTTTTTCACTCTCTTACATAGTCACTCTTAACACAGCACAGAATATTTCACCTCTGGTCATCAAAATGTGTGTGAGGCACACACACCAAGGAATGCTCCAGAGGCAACGAGCTGGATACCCTTTAATTCAATTCTGACACTCTCTACCTAAACATAGCATCAAATCACACAGGTTAAGGGCTCAGTACCACAAGGCTGCTTCCACTTCAGATGACAACTGCAAGGCACAGGTTGTGACCTGTGCTTCTGACTGATTTGCTATAAACTGGTGTTCCCTGGCCAGGCGTGGTGACGCACACCTGTAATCCCAGCACCTTGGGAGGCAAAGGTGGGTGAATCGCTTGAGCCCAGTAGTTCAAAATTAGCCTGGGCCACATGGCAGAATTCCATCTCTTAATTAATTTATTAATTAATTGGGGTAAACTGAAAACCCTCTCCTTTGAATTTGATCAATTTGTTACAACAACTCACAGAACTCAGGGAAACACTTCACTTAGATTTACCTATTACAGAGGATTACAGAGGATACAGATGAACAACCACATGGAAGAGATACACGATGCATAGGGCAAGGGATGTGGGAAAGGGCTTGGAGTTTCCGTGCTCTTACCAGGAGTGCCAGGTACATTCATGTGCTCAACAATCCAAACCCTGTCCTTTTGGGTTTTTATGCAGGTTTCATTAATAGGCATGACTGAATAAATCACTGGCCATCGGTGGTCAGCTCAATCTTTGGCTCCACTCCCCTTCCCAGAAGTTTGGGGATGGAACTGAAAGTTCCCACCCTCTAATCACATGGTTGGTTCCCTTGGCAACCAGCCTCCCATCTTGAGCCTATTCAGGAGTCCCCAGCTATCAATCATCTCATTAGCATATAAAAAGACATTTATAACTTAGAAGTTCTGAAGGTTTTAGGAGCCAGGAACCAGGGGCACACACCAATTATGTATTTCTTTTTCTTTTTTTTTTTTTGTGAGACGGAGTGTCGCTCTGTCGCCCAGGCTGGAGTGCAATGGTATGATCTCGGCTCACTGCAACCTCTGCCTCCCGGGTTCATGCAATTCTCCCACCTCAGCCTCCCAAATAGCTGGAATTACAGGCACCCGCCATCATGCCCGGATAATTTTTGTGTTTCTGTAGAGAGGGGGTTTCATCATGCTGACCAGGCTGGAGTATTTCTTATTATATCACAATATCACATCAGCAAAGCTACAAGTTGGACCTCTTCATATGAAAAAGGAGCTCCCCTCTTACCACCATCTCCTTGTTGCTATTTTTTACTCAGTGCATGCACTCTGCCACAGCTGTACCCAACCCCTTCAATAGTGTCTTTCCTCCTCCTGAGGCCAATCCAAAATCCTCCACAGTTCTTTCATCCTCCCCCACATCAAATCAATCTGCTCTCACAATGTCAACTATTATCTGCAGAGGAGTCATTTTGCAGACTTGTCCTCTCAAGTTTCACGTCTGCATCACCAACTGCCTGTTCCACCTTTCCCAATGCATGTCCAACCACTTCAATCTAGCGTGTCAAACTAGCTCTCCACTCCTAATCATCCCATTTCCTTGAGTGGACCCTTCTTTCTCCAAATCACCTGAGAGGAAAACTAAGATATTTCTGACTTCTTCCTTTACTTTATTTCCCCAAAGGGAAACCAGTCATGAAATTTAAAACACTCTGTCTACTTAGCATTCTTCCTCCTTTTATTATTTCTACCACGCCCCTAGATCTGGACTTACTGCAA
The DNA here is from genome assembly GCF_000951035.1 of Colobus angolensis palliatus. Taxonomy (NCBI): domain Eukaryota; kingdom Metazoa; phylum Chordata; class Mammalia; order Primates; family Cercopithecidae; genus Colobus; species Colobus angolensis. The sequence continues at coordinate 1,964,422 of NW_012123487.1, forward strand.
CAGTATTGACTGAAGCATGTGTCTCCAAGGTGTGCCCTTCCTAATTCCACCCTGAAGGCAACCTCCAGATTAACTTTGCTATATTGCTTGATGAGGTCAATCCCTTTTCAAAAATGGTCCATGAGTACTTACTAAACACTGTGGTGGCCCACCCGCATCAGAATAACCTGGGATGCAAAGTCCTGAGACTCATCTTCAAGAGGATTCAGTTGGTGTAGAGCAGGGCCATGAATCTGCAGTTTTTGTTTTTTTTTTTTTTTGAGACGGAGTCTTGCTCTGCCGCCCAGGCTGGAGTGCAGTGGCCGGATCTCAGCTCACTGCAAGCTCCGCCTCCCAGGTTCACGCCATTCTCCTGCCTCAGCCTCCCGAGTAGCTGGGACTACAGGCGCCCGCCACCTCGCCCGGCTAGTTTTTTTGTATTTCTTTTAGTAGAGACGGGGTTTCACTGTGTTAGCCAGGATGGTCTTGATCTCCTGACCTCGTGATCCGCCTGTCTCGGCCTCCCAAAGTGCTGGGATTACAGGCTTGAGCCACCGCGCCCGGCCAAATCTGCAGTTTTAACAAGCATTCCAGATGACTGTCAAGTGAGATTTCTTAGCTTGGGTCCACAAGACTCCACAGTCGACCCTTAATCTTCATTTTTTTTTTTTAAGGCTTATTTCCATTTCCTCCTACCTTGAACTCTGTTATGTAAACTGCGCTGGTCTTACACTGAACTCCTGGAATAAACCTTTCAAATGCCTGTCTGCAGGGCTTTACTCCACTAAGCTTCTTCCTTGTGAATCCTTACCATATTTTATTTACCTTTTCCAGACCCAGTTCAAGATCCACCCTCTCCATGAGCACCTGTGGTGTGTCCCTCTCACGTGGTAACTTCCCAAGGCTATCTTACACCACTGTTCACTTACCACATGCATGTGCCCTATAAGCTTCATGATGGCTTTTATAGGAAATCTCTGGGGATCTTTAACCTCAAATGCAGAGCCACACTGGCAGAAGGCAGTGGGAAGAACCCTGGTCCAGTTTGGCCTCCTATTAGCAATATTGTCCAGTCTCCTTCCCCAACAACTTTATGGAACACTAAGGCTTCCTAGAACAAAGTTTTAAAAACAATTGACTTAGAAAAGATGGATATGTTCGATGTGAATTATACCTCCACAAAACTCTTAAAAATAAAAATAAAACTTGAATAAAGGGATAAGAGTGAAGAATAAAAAACTGCAGAGTTGTAGAGATCAACAAAATGGTCTGAAACATCCCTTTCTATTTGCATGGCTGCCTCAGCCCAGTCTCTAACCCCTCCAACACCAAGTGCAGGACTGTTAAGGTAGCAGCCTGACTGATGTCCCTGGCTCCAGACTCTCCCCTTTAAAACACCCAATCTCAGGAATCTGAACATCCTACTTAGTCATCTTCATGCAGCATTTGGAAACTGCCTATACAGTTCTGTCCTCCAATCTTTATGGGGAAATTTTGCCTCAAGTTTCCTCCTTAAAGGAGTGTGAATGATTAGTAGCCTATGTTAGAAAATCTATTGCTGGCTGGGTGCAGTGGTTCACACCTATAATCCCAGCACTTTGGGAGGCTCAGGTTGGGTGGATCACCTGAGGTCGCGAGTTTGAAACCAGACTGAGCAACATGGAGAAACCCCGTTTCTACTAAAAATACAAAATTAGCCAGGCATGGTGGTGCATGCCTGTAATCCCAGCTACTTGGGAGGTTGGGGCAGGAGAATCACTTGAACGCGGGAGGTGGAGTTGCAGCGAGCCGAGATTGCGCCATTGCACTCCAGCCTGGGCAAGAAGAGTGAAACTGCGTCTCAAAAGAAAAAAAAAAAAAAGAGAATCTGTTGCTGCTGTCACAAACCAACAAGTCTCCAGGGACCAGGCCCAGACCAACTTGGACAAGGTATCTATTTCTAGAGAAAGCAATTATTCATTACCCACTGATTAAATCACTCTCCTATATTACAAGAGAGTGTGGCTCTTGGGAAATGCAGTTTTACTTTCTTCCTTCAACTAAGTGTTTCCCTCGGTCACTGGGGGAACTCAGGACATCAGAAATGGTTCGGTCTACAGTCCACAGGATCTCTGATGAGATTACTTCAGTTGCTCAACAGTTATGTTAGAAGATAGAATTGACCTACCTGGAATCAAATAGAGGGGAGTGTAGGAATCACATCCATTTTCTCTTACGAGATAAATCCCAAGCTCTCTCTCCCTAAGGAAAGGTGGAGGAGCAATATATATCCTAAAGCCCTACTAAGAGAGGAAGGTCAACAATACAGCCTAGTGAGAAGGGTGGGTCCATATAAGATTAGTGAAATTACAGGTAGCTGTTGTAGAGCACAGTTTAGGAATGCCAAACAAGTGAGTAAACCTGAGGAAAAGATACAGGTTACGGCAGCTAGATCTGAGGGAGGTAAATCTACAAATTACTGAAAAGTGAAACCAGTGGAAGGGTTTATGTAACTGAGTGACTACTCGCTCTCCTGAGGCCTTACCCTTTATCAGCTTTAGGAAGGAGCCTCTTTCCTCCTCAGGTGGGCTCTGGAGCAGCAGTTCTCAAAGCATGGTCCACAAACTCTGAGGGGACCCTAAGATCCTTTCAGTGGTCCTGCTATGTAGAAAATATTTTCATAACAAAACTAAGAGGTAGCTGGGTGCGGTGACTCACACCTATAATCCTAACATTTTGGGAGGCCAAGGTGGGCAAATAGCTTGGGCTCCAGAGTTCAAGACCAGCATGGGCAACATGGTGAAACCTTGTCTCTACAAAAAAAATACAAAAATCAGCTAGATGTGGTGGTGTGTGCCTATGGTGGGAGGATCACCTGAGCCTAGGGGTGTTGAGACTGCTGTAAACCATGATTATGCCACCGCACTCCAGCCTGTTTTCAAAAAACAAAAACAAAGAAAAAGAGAAAACCTAAGATGTTATTTGCCTTTTTACTGTGCTGACCTTTCCACTGACAGTGCAAAAGCAGTAATGAGTAAAACTGCTGGTGACTTAGCATGAATGAAGACGATGGCATCAAGTTGAAGTCTTCCCCACTACACCTGTCCACCACACAGTGAAAGAATACAGCCAGGTTTACTTGATGGCACAGTGCAAAATTTTTTTTTTTTTGAGACAGAATCTCGTTCTGTTGCCAGGCTGGAGTGCAGTGGCACAATCTCAGCTCACTGGAAGCTCCGCCTCCTGGGTTCACGCCATTCTCCTGCCTCAACCTCCTGAGTAGCTGGGACTACAGGCACCCGCTACCACACCCGGCTAATTTTTTGTATTTTTAGTAGAAATGGGGTTTCACCATGTTAGCCAGGATGGCCTCAATCTCCTGACCTCGTGATCTGCCCGCCTCGGCCTCCCAAAGTGCTGGGATTACAGGTGTAAGCCACCGCACCCAGCCCGACACAGTGTAAATTATATTAAATCTTGATCCTTGAGTATGCTTTTTAATATTCTGTGTGATAAAATGTGAAATACATATAAAACATTTATACTGCATACAGAACGTGATGATTATCTCTAAATAAAACACTTGTGTCATTGTCTGAATTGCAGGATTTTTTCTGTGGAACGCCATGTTTACTTGAAAAAATGAATGACACATAAGTAATAGTTATTCAGACTTTGGTATTTGGCAAAGGTTCTGGAAAATGAAACAAGGTAAGCCTGTCACTTCAAGGAAACCAACTGACTGTACTTGTTGCCAATGATAAAATTTTAGCTTCCCAAAGAAAATTAGAACTTTTGCAAAATGGGGCTGGGCACGGTGGCTCACGTCTGTAATCCCAGCCCTTTGGGAGGCCGAGGTGGGCAAATTGCCTGAGGTCAGGAGTTCAAGACCAGCCTGGCCAACATAGTGAAACCCCGTCTCTACTAAAAATACAAAAATCATTGTTGCCAATGATAAAATTTGAGCTTCCCAAAGAAAATTAGAATTTTGGCAAAATGGGGCTGGGCATGGTGGCAGACGCCTGTAATCCCAGCTACTCGGGAGGGTGAGGCAGGAAAATCACTTGAACCCAGGAGGTGGAGGTTGCAGTGAGCTGAGATCGCACCACTGCACTCCAGCCTGGGTAACAAGAGTGAAACTTCATCTCAAAAAAAAAGAAAAAAGAATTTTGGCAAAATGGTATTTGCCACCATGAGTTTGAGTGCTTCCTAATACTTTACTTCTCTGAAGAGATTGTGGTGATATGATTTTTTTTTGACACTATATAATAAACTGTGACATGTGGGAGATCTACATAATTCAGTGAACCAGTATTTTCAAACAGTCGCGCCTTGCATACTGTTTCAGTCAACAGAGAGTCCCCATAGAAGACAATGTCCCATAAGATTTTCATTCCAGGCCAGGCGCAGTGGCTCACACCTGTAATCCCAGCACTTTGGGAGGCCAAGGTGGGTGGATCACGAGGTCAGGAGATTGAGAGCATCCTGGCTAACACGGTGACACCCCGTCTCTACTAAAAATACAAAAAAATTAGCTGGGCATGGTGGCGGGCCCCTGTAGTCCCAGCTACTCGGGAGGCTGAGGTAGCAGAATGGTGAGAACCGGGAAGGCACAGCTTGTAGTGAGCGGATTGCACTCCAGCCTGGTGACAGCGCGAGACTCCGTCTCAAGAAAAAAAAAAAAAAAAAGATTATCATTCTGTATTTTTACAGTAGCCTTTTCGATGTTTCAATGTTTACATACATTGTGTTGCAACTGTGTTGCAACTGCAGACAATACTCAGCATGGTGACATGCTGTTCAGGTTTGTAGCCTAGGAGCAACAGGCTATACCAGGGCTGTAAAGTATGACTGTATCACGTTACAGAATCATGCATGGATCTAAGATCCAGTCAAAGTGAGACAGATCCATGGATTTTAACGTAACAAAGTTCACTGATAGCATTTCAGATTCTACACTGTAACTAGCCTTTACAAAATCATGCCTTGTTTTGCATAGCCAATACCCACAATTATCTGAGAAGACTACTGAAATACTTCATCCTTTTCCAGCCATATGTGTAAGGCTGGATTTTCTTCATTATTCAATCAAAGCAACTATCACAATAGATTGGAGAAACAGATATGAAAGTCCAGCTGTCTTCTATTAAGCCAGACACTAAAGAGATCTAAAAAACAATGCCACTCTTCTCACTAATATGTTTTAAACAGTAGCATTTTTAAATGAAAACATTAAGTGAACTTATGCTAACCATAACTTAGGTCAGAAATGCTGTTTGTGTTAACTAACTTATGTTAGCATAAAGTTAATGTAAATTTTAACATAACTTATGTAAAAACGTTATTCATGTTAGTAATGGGCTTATTCCTTCTAAATGAATATTTCAGTTTCTAATATGATAAATATTAAAATATAGGCTGAGCGCAGTGGTTCAAGCCTGTAATCCCAGCACTTTGGGAGGCTGAGGCAGGAGGATTGCTTGAGCCCAGGAGTTCAAGACCAGCCCGGGCAATATAGTGAGACCCCATCTCTAAACAAAATTTAAAAATAAAAAATCGAATATTGAAATACATATATATCCCCTTTTTCTCCTGAAGATTCCAAAGAGCTTTTTCAAGTACATAAAGAAATCCTGAGCCCAAAAGCTCTGAGCACTGCTGGTCTAGAGAAGCATTAGGGTCCAGCTTATCTATGAGGGCTCCGAAGGACAAGGTCCTTTGTATTTTAAGGCCTAAAAGAAACCAGCACTCTCAGTATTTGTTCCCAATTCTGCCAGAAGAGAAGGTAAGAAGTAAAAGGCATTAAAGGAAAACCTTTTATCTGCAATCTACTGACTTTTGGTGATTTACCAAAGCACCTGATCTCAGGTTAAAATCCAGACATTATGATCAGACAATTCCAAGGTCATAGAAGGAATCTAGTGAGAAAGATTCTAAATCTAACTAAATTAGGAATCTAATGAGAAAGATTCTAAACGTAACTCCAAATTATGAGTATCAGATAGATTCTGAAGTTAAGGCTTCATCTAGATACTGATTTTCAACAAGTAACAACTTGCTATTCACACATATTAATTTCTGTATCTAGTTATGTATTCTCTCTGTCCCCTTCTTCCTTCCTCTTTCCTCTACCCATCCTTTCAATGTTGGTGTTCTTCTGAGTTCATACTTCTCACTCTACCTGACACACAGTGAGTACTCAACAAGTGGCAGCTGCCATTATTACCTCTCTCCCAGAGCCATCCCTTCCATGTCATGGCTTCAACCACCTCCTATACTCTCAACTCTATCATCACCCAGGCCTCTCTTGTGAGCTCCAGATCTACAGAATGAACTCCTGGGCCTTTCTACCTGGATGTGCTGCTGCATCACCACCCACATGGTCACTGAAATCAGAAACCTACAATCATTCTACACTGCTCCTTGTCCCATTCTCCTACCTCTATTCTGCCACCAGGTTTTGCCAACACTACCATGGTTAAATCTCTCTAAACCCTCTCCATTTCCACTAGAGCAACCATAAAGCCTTCATCATCTCTAGCCTAGGCCACTATAATAGCTTTCTCATTGGTTCCCTGCCTCCAATCTAAAATTCTTCCTATTCAACCAACATATTGACACTACAGTAATCTTAAACCCAAATCTGACATTATTTTTCTGCTAATTATCTTTCTGTGGTTTTCCTGGAACATACTCTTTACTTGATTTTACTCATGTATCCCTAAAAGAATTTTTTTTTTTTTTTGAGACGGAGTCTCACTCTGTCCCCAGACTGGAGTGCAGTGGCATGATCTCAGCTCACTGCAAGCTCCACCTCCCGGGTTCACGCCATTCTCCTGCCTCAGCCTCCAGAGTAGCTGGGACTACAGGCGCCCGCCACCACGCCTGGCTAATTTTTTGTATTTTTTAGTAGAGACGGGTTTTCACCGTGTTAGCCAGGATGGTCTCGATCTCTGGACCTTGTGATCTGCCTGCCTCGGCCTCCCAAAGTGCTAGGATTACAGGCGTGAGCCACCGCCCCCAGTCCCTAAAAGAATTTTTAAAACCATGTGTTCCTTACATATGTGGTAACATCTAGACCAGACACAGTGGTTCACTCCTGTAATCCCAGCACTTTGGGAAGCTGAGGCAGAAGGATCACCTGGGCCCAGGAACTTGAGACCAGCATAGGCAACATAGCGAGACACCTATCACTACTAAACATTTTTAAAAATTAGCCAGGTGGGTGGCGCATGGTTGTAGTCTCAGCTACTCAGGAGGGTGAGACAGGAGGATTGTTTGAACCCAGGAGTTGGAATTTACAGTGAGCTATGATCACACCATGGCACTCCAGCCTGGATAACCTCCTGCCACCTCAGCCTACAAACAGCTGGGACTACAGGAGCATGCCACCATGCTTGTCTAATTTTTATATTTTTTTTTGTAGAGAAGAGGTTTCACCATGTTGCCCAGGCTCGTCTCGAATTCCTGGGCTCAAGCAATTAGCCTGCCTAGGCCTCCCCAAGTGTTGGATTTACAGGTGTGACCCAACACACTCGGTCTTAAAAATAGGTATTAACTATCTTAGTGAGTAACACACACCTAAACTAAATCTCTTTAAAAATTTTACAAGTTTTATCCAAAATAACTTAAAAACCCCACTGTCCCAAAAGACATTCCCATTACATTTAACTACTGTGTTTTTTTTTTTTTTTTTTTTTTTTGAGACAGAGTCTCGCTCTGTCGCCCAGGCTGCAGTGCAGTGGCGGGATCTCGGCTCACTGCAAGCTCCGCCTCCCAGGTTTAGGCCATTCTCCTGCCTCAGCCTCCCGAGTAGCTGGGACTACAGGCACCCGCTACCACACCCGGCTAATTTTTTGTATTTTTTTGCATTTATTAGTAGAGACGGGGTTTCACCGTGTTAGCCAGGATGGTCTCGATCTCCTGACCTCATGATCCGCCCGTCTCGGCCTCCCAAAGTGCTGGGATTACAGGCTTGAGCCACCGCGCCCGGCCAACTACTGTGTTCTTTTCAGAATATCCTAACAAGGAACACGCTTTACACTAATGGGATTGTGTATTGGGAAGCCTTCTGGGTTAGGAGGTAACCTAAATCACTAAAGGAGGTGTTCCTGAAAATAAGTATTTCCAAAGTATTCCTTGTTTGTATCCGAGGACATTTTTACACTCAGGTCAATACACCACAGTAAAATTTAGGAAGTGTGAGGGATTTGCCACACACAGCCTCCTCCCCTTTTTTTGTAGGGGCAGTTTTAGAAAAAGAGTTCATTGGGGCCGGGCACAGTGGCTCACACCTGTAATCCCAATACTTTGAGAGGCTGAGGCGGGTGGATCACGAGGTCAAGAGTTCGAGACCAGCCTGACCAAGATGGTGAAACCCCATCTCTACTAAAAAATACAGAAAGCTAACCAGGCGTGGCAGTGTGTGCCTCTAATCCCAGCTACTCGGGAGAATGAGGCAGGAGAATCGCCTTTACCCGGGAGGTGGAGGTTGCAGAGAGCCAAGATTGCACCATTGCACTCCAGCCTAGGCGACAGAGCAAGACTGTCTCAAAAAAAAAAAAAAAAAAACAGTTCAATGGGAAGCTGACGATCTGGAAATGTATTCATCTAAAGCTAGACGAGCAAGTGTATCCCTTGGGAGTCTAGGACCCTAATTACTCCACCTTGAAAACCACTGCTCCAGGGATGTAGTTCTAACTCAGCAAAACATCCAAGACCCTTTATGATCTAACCCCTACTAACTTCCCTCTTCCTGGATGGCTCCCTCCAAATCTAGCTCAGGTCTGTCAAACTGTTTCCAGTTCTCTTTTCAGGACTTGCTGTATCTTTCCTAAATCCACTGTGAATATGGAATGTCCTCCCACCTCTTTACTCCCAGAAAACACTTGATAATTTTTCAAGGATTGATTCAGTCCAATGAATAAGTAGCTGCTAACTTTCTGAGCACAAAGTGGGTGGTTTAAATGTAAACAGTGTCTCAGTATTCAGTGCAAGAAACAGAAGAATGGGATGGAACACTGTCCCAAAGGGTCCCCTAAATGCTTATTGATTGGCTAAATCAACAGGTGTTGCAGTTAAGGAATAGGTGATTTGGAGTATCTGAGAAAGCAAAGACGATTCCATCTAGTAAGGATTAAAATATTTCCTAGATCCAGAATGGGAATGTGAAGACCAGGAGGAATGGGAATAATGTCGTTTTCTAAGTAAGTCCGGATTAAGTATTTCCCGTTCTATCACAGCACACACCACAGTATGGCAATGCTCGTTTACTTGATTAATAAACTCCTAGACTATAAATTCCGTGAAAACATGCTTGTCCTATTAGCCACTCTATCCCCTCAATCCCTTCCATTGTACCCAGGCTCATTAAATACCTGTCAATGTTTACTAAAAATTGTTTAGTGAATGATTAAAGGAATGGATGAATGAAGAATTAAATTCCACAGGATCTCAGATCCTGTTTGAATCTGTAGAGTTTAGGAATGTATTCCTCTACAGATACTGAGGATGGAGAAGTAAAAATGTAGACATCCATGTTAAATTCGGCCCTGGAGCCTGCGAGGAGCTTAGGCTCACACCCAGAGAAAATTTAATCCTCAGCACGGCGGGACAGAGATGGCTCGGAGGCAAGGACTAGGGGATGGGGCAGGGTTCGGGCATCCGGAGGCGAGGCCGACTAAGTTCGTGGGGCGTGGCGGAGAGGAGAAGGGCTCCGAGGCGGCGCGAAGTCCCGGCCACCCCAGGCCGCGGCTCCCTGGCCTCCCGGGTGATAAGAGGTGGAGGGAGGAAGCGGGGCTAGGGTGAGAGTGGCTGGAGGGCTGGGGACCCGCGCGAAACGACTCCGGTAGAGGGAGGTCGGGAGCGTGGGACCGGTGGAGGGTCTGGGGTCGGTTCCCCTGGCTCCACAGCCGCACTCACCTAGAGGATCCACCTTCGCCCCGGCTCGGCACCGGCTCCACGCTACTTCCTCCCTCGGCCTGCTGGGCTACCAGGCAGCCTCAGGTGCCCCTAGCAACCACGCACCGCCACGCGTGACCCGCGCAGTCGGCCGCCAGCGCCGCTGCCGCCTGCCACTCACCGCGCGCGCCCCCAGCGGACAGACAGAGGGTCTGGAAGAAGAGGGCGGGAGGCAAGCGCGGGGAATCTCGAGGGTTCTGGGGCCTGTGGGGCGGGTCGTCACCTGCCCCGCGCACGCGCAGTCCCTTCAGTGCGGTGTGATCCGCGAGTGGAATTCTGGGAGATGTAGTCCCGGAGTTAAAGCGCTGAAAGGCTCCCTTCTGAGCGTCCAGGACTCTCCCTTTCTACTATGATTCCACCTACTCCCTATGGACTGTTTTCTTTTTTAGAGACAGAATCTTGCTCTGTCGCCCAGGCTGTAGTGCAGCGACGTGATCATAGCTCACTGCGAACTTGAACTGCTCAAGCGATGCACCTGCCCCCAGCCTTCCTGGTAGCTGGGACTACCGGCACGCCACCATGCTGGGCTATTTTTTAAATTTTTTTCTTAGAACAGGGTCTCACTATGTTGCCCAAACTGGTCTTAAACTCTTGGCCTCAAGTGATCCTCCTGCGTCAGCCTCCTGGTCGCTGGGATTACGACGGGAGCCCCCACGCCTGGCCTGGACTCTTTGGCCTTGCCTCAATTGAAAATCAAAGGGCCCAGTCTCTGTTGAAGGATTTCTAGTAAAAGCCTTTGAGTTTGCCCCCAGGAAAGGGGAGATTGCCCGATTCACTCTGCCTCCCTCTAACCCGCCCTTCCCTAACCCCAACCTATCCAGCAGGGCAAAATTAAAACCACCTGCCTGCTTTATGGGCTTCAAGTGTGAAGGTTAGGAAATACTGACTCAATTCCTTATCTCGTTAGCTCCCCAGGCAAGACAGATCGTGCTCCTATCTCAGATGTCCGTAGACCTGAGAGATTTGGAGATCTAAGAAAGCTGGAAGATGAAAGGATCTTTCCTAGGCAATTGGCTACAGAAATAAAGGGGACAAAGATAAAACTAATCTGATGAAAACAATCTGGACCAGAGGAAGGATCTCAATAAATAACTTATTTAGTCAACAGTCGTTGATGGATGCTAAAAGTATTAGATAATCTACGGGAGAATTTTACACTGAAGGATGTACACTGAAGATCACCTGTATGTACTAATCAATCTTAGATAACGAAACATAGAAGAGCTGTGCATTGTGTTTCTTGATGTGATGCAATTGCACAGAAATATTTATGAAGTATAGTGTATTTTTGTAAAAGAAAAAAAGTTGAGTGACTCTAATCAAATTTTGGCTATGATTTCCAGTTGACAGGAAACAACTGAATAACACTACAAAAAAGCAATCAGACAAATCCAGAATGTGGGCCAATGTATAGAACAAATGACCTCTTCTTCCGTCAGCAATTTCAGGGTATAAAAATGGGGGGAGATGTTTTAGATTATAAGAGATTTAAGAAATATATTCAAATGTTGGCCAGGTGCAGTGTCTCACACTTGTAATCCCAACACTCTGAGGATCACTTGAGGTCAGGAGTTCAAGACCAGCCTGGGCAACATGATCAAACCCCGTCTCCAACAAAAAATACAAAAATTAGCCAGGCATGGTGGTGCACACCTGTAGTCCCCAGCTACTCAGGAGGCTGAGGCAGGAGAATAGCTTGAACTCAGGAGGCAGAAGTTGCAGTGAGCCGAGATTGTGCCACTGCATTCCAGCCTGGGCAACAGAGCAAGACTCCATCTTGAAAAAAATAAAAATAAAAATAAAGAAATATATTCCAATGCAATGAGTGCAGCTTGTTTGGATCCTGATTCAAACAAACTGTAAAATGACATTTTTGAGACTGAGAAACAAAAATTCTTTTTTTTTTTTTTTTTGAGACGGAGTCTCGCTCTGTCGCCCAGGCTAGAGTGCAGTGGCCGGATCTCAGCTCACTGCAAGCTCCGCCTCCCGGGTTCACGCCATTCTCCTGCCTCAGCCTCCCGAGTAGCTGGGACTACAGGCGCCCGCCACCTCGCCCGGCTAGTTTTTTGTATTTTTTAGTAGAGACGGGGTTTCACCGTGTTAGCCAGGATGGTCTCGATCTCCTGACCTCGTGATCCGCCCGTCTCGGCCTCCCAAAGTGCTGGGATTACAGGCTTGGGATTACAGGCTTGAGCCACCGCGCCCGGCCGAGAAACAAAAATTCTAAGTCCCGCCCCAACCAACTGAATGGACCCCGCCTTGGCTAAGGGGACGCTAGAGCAACCTTAAAAACTGAGTTCGTGGCTATGATGAGATGGGAGGTCTAACATGCCTCAATATGCCCCTTCCTTATTAACCTTTAAGCAGAATTCTTTCCTAAGGAGTAAGCAGAAACCAGCTCTAGAAATCAAGAAAGGGATGATTCATTGGTTTTAGAGGCCAGAACCAGATTCCCTACTCTTTGCACTTTTCTTTTTTTTTTTGAGAAGGGATCTCACTATGTCACCTAAGCTGGAGTGCAGTGGCATGAATACAGCTCACTGCAGCCTCAAACTCCTGGGCTGAAGCAGTCCTCCACCTGAGCCTCCCAAGCAGCTAAGACCACAGACACAAACCACCACGCCTGGCCAATTTTAAAATTTTTTGTAGAGACAAGATCTTTATGTTGCCCAGACTGTCTTTGCAGTTTCAAAGTGAAAGCTCATCAGTTTCACAATGCATCCCTTCCTAAAACTGACCATCTCCAGATGGGTTTTGGAGGAGGGTGCACAGTGAGGGTTTTCATTTCCTGTGCTATACCTTTTGACATCAGAGGGCTGAAAACTGCTCCCTAGGATCACGTGAATGCAGCCATTTTTTAAATATGCAACCCATGAAGAGGCATGAAGCTCAATTGTGCATGTACTTGTTTCTGTCATAAACAATCATGACTCCTCCTATAGCTTATTAAATATGTATATTTAGCCAGCCCACTCTGTGTAAATTCCTGTTCCCTTTACCCCTCCCTCAAAGTCCCTGCTATCAGCTTCTGCCAGAAACTATACTTCCCAGCCTGTCAGAATGGCCACCTTGCAGACTGCAACCCTTTATAAGAAATAAAGCTCTCCTTTTCAAATTTATGAGCCCCAAGATTCTTCGTTGTCAAGACTATGAAAAAATCTGAATAAGGATTGGGAACATTAAGAACATAGCTGATGTGGTAGGCCCAATGGCTCAAGTCTGTACTCCCAGCTATTTGAGAGGCTGAGGTGGGAGGACTGCTTGAGTCCAGGAGTTTGAGGCTACAGTGAGCTAACACTGCACCACTGTGCTCCACCCTTGTGATCCCCTCTCTTAAAAAAAAAAGAAAAGAAAAATAGAGCATAGACAATGTTAAGAAACTACTATTTATTCTCTTATTGTAGGGAGCTGAATGGTGGGCCCCCATAGAAAAGATGTATCTGTATCCTAATTCCAGGAACTTGTAAATATTACCTTATATGGTTGATGGTGTTTAGGAAATGCCACCCCAAAATATGACACTCTGGTATGTTGATTACGTTGGACAAAGGGCACAAGGTAATAGCTGATGCAGTCGGGGGGTTGTCTGAGTTCCTCCAAAAGGAACTTAATTGGTATGAATCCTTTCCCTGAAAATATTATCAACTGGGAAAAATGAACTCAGATCACAGGAGAGGAAACTGGAGGTTCACACTGTGCCCAGACAATCACCTATTCTCCTGACGGCTGCTGTGAGATAACTTTATTTCCTGAGAGACTTTTATCTACAGAACAAGACCACTTTCATTCACCACGGAATTCCTCCCCTCACCATCCCATAACTTGTGTCTCCACCACCTCCCAGAAGTCCCAAGCTCCTATTCCTTCCTGTAGCTCAGGATGCTATATAAGCCTCGAACATCTGACCCTTCTTTGAGTCTCATATTTTGTAGGACACTTATGTGTATGTACAACAATAAATGTGGTTTTTCTCCTGTTAAACTCTTTTTTTTTTTTTGAGACAGGGTCTCATTCTGTTGCCCAGGCTAGAGTGCAGTGGCGTGATCTCGGCTCACTGCAGCCTCCGCCTCTCGAGTTCAAGCGATTCTCGTGTCTCAGCTTCCTGAGTAGCTGAGATTACGGGCATGCATCACCATGCATGGCTCAATTTTGTAGTTTTAGTAGTTTCACCATGTTGGCCAGGCTGGTCTCCAACTCTCAACTCTCGACCTCAGGTGATCCACCCACCTCAGCCTCCCAAAGTGCTGGAATTACAGGCATGAGCCACCATGCCCAGTCTTTTCTTTTCTTTTTTTTTTTTTTTGAGATAGTCTCGCTCTGTCATCCGGGCCGGAGTGCAGTGGCACGATCTGGGCTCACTGCAACCTCCACCTCCCACGTTCAAGTGATTCTCACGTCTCAGCCTCCCGAGTAGCTGGGATTACAAGCGTGCACCACCATGCCTGGCTAATTTTTGTATTTCTGGTAGAGATGGAGTTTTGCCATGTTAGCCAGGCTGGTCTCAAACTCCTGGTCTCAAGTGATCTGCCACCTGTAGTCCCAGCTACTCAGGAGGCTGAGGTAGGAGGATTCCTTGAGCCTGAGAGGTCGAGGCTACAATGAGCCATGATCATGCCACTGCTCTCCAGCCTGAGTGACAGAGCGAGACCCTGCCTCAAAAACAAACAAACACCTGAGTAACAAAAGAATAGATATGGTAGCCGCTCAAGTAGTGATAGAGTACACTGAACTATCCTCTACCTGTGTGTGTGTTCAAAAATTTCCAACTGAAAGACAACATGTTCACATTGAACTTGTTCCCACCCATTACCACTCCACTGCTAGCCTTCTCCATTTCAGTTAATGGCAATTCCATTCTTCCCATTGCTCAGACCAAAAACCTTGGAGTCACCCTCGACTGCTTTCTTTTGGTCATACCCCCACCTCCAATCAGTCAAGAAATCCTGTTTGCTCCATGTTCAAAATATATTCAAAATCTGACTACTTTTTTATCACTCCATTGTTATCACCCCAGTTGCCATCCAGGACGCCATTGTTTCTTGCCTGGATTATTATTACAATAGCCTCCTAACTGCTCATCCTACTTCCCATTCTCCCCTACTCCCCATAGACATTCACAAGACCAGAAGAAAGAGTGATCCTTTTAGGATGCAAGGTAGATCATGTAATTCTCTGTTCAAAAGCCTCCAATAGATGCATCCTCCATTCAAAGTAAGAGCCCAAGTCTTCACCAAGGTCTACAAAGCCTGCAACATCTGGCCCCCACCATTACCTTCCTGTCTCATTTCCTACTATTCTCCACCTTTTTTTTTTTGAGACGGAGTCTCGCTCTGTCGCCCAGGCTGGAGTGCAGTGGCCGGATCTCAGCTCACTGCAAGCTCTGCCTCCCGGGTTTACGCCATTTTCCTGCCTCAGCCTCCTGAGTAGCTGGGACTACAGATGCCCACCACCTCGCCTGGCTAGTTTTTTTTTTTGTATTTTTTAGTAGAGACGGGGTTTCACCGTGTTAGCCAGGATGGTCTCGATCTCCTGACCTCGTGATCCGCCCGTCTCGGCCTCCCAAAGTGCTGGGATTACAGGCTTGAGCCACCGCGCCCGGCCTTCTCCACCTTCTTAAACTCATTTCATCCATACTGGTTCCTCATAGCTCCTCAGGTATGCTAGGCATGCTTTCATCTCAGGGGCTTCGCTCTTCCCCAGAATAGGTGCATGACTCACTCCCCTCGCCTCCTTCCAGTCTTTTCTCAAGTGTTACCTTCTAGTGAGGCCTACCCTGACCATCCAACTCAGCACTCCTCATCGCCTTTCCCTGCTTTACTTTTCTCCGCAGCTTTTATAGCTTTGCTCACCTTTCTATATATTATTCTTTTAATAATTTCACTATCTCCTCGACCAGAATGGAAACTCTATGATGGGCACTGTTTTATCTCCTGTACCTAGAATAGTATCTGGCATACAGAAAGGACTCAAAAAAATATACATTCAACTGAATTGAGATAATCTGGATAGGAGAAAATTATGGTGCTCCCTAGAAAAATATTATTTTTGCTAAAGTATAAACACAGTGGACAATGAAGAAGAGGGTTAAACAAAATTTCTTATAAAAATAAGGGCACTTTACTTGTCTTTCATTTCTAAAACAACTGGAATTTAAGGAAGGACAGAAAGGAGCCTCATTTTATGGATGGAGAAATCAAGGCCCTGGAAGCTTGTTCTAAGCCATCCAATGAGTTAAGGTTTTCCAATGCTTCCAATTAGATTATAATTCTAACAGGTCTGACTAAAAGCCCTTTCTGGTAAACTGCACAATCTTTATAATAGCTACCCTTCATAAAGCAGCTTGGATTCCCTATACATTAGAACTCCACTAAATATTAAAATTAGTCACTAAGTCTGAGCAACCTAATTTACCGCTCTGTTTAATCCTACCCTTTCCTATTTCAGCTCCACCGGCCTTGACTTGAAAGTAGGTAACCAAATATAGTTCATCTAGGAAGGAGGAAATTGGAAGGCAAGAAATGATATAAATAAGCTACCAGACCAGGATCTTGTGTGAACAGGACACCAGCACTTCCAACAACACCACATAGAAGCTAAAAGAGGGGTTCAGCCTCCCAACCCTTGTCCTGGGAGCTTCAAGTATGGTGAGGCACAATTTTTATTAAAAGAGTTTACAAACAGATTAAACACACACACACACACACACACACACACCAAAAAACATACACTCTCCATGCTCACCCACAGATAGAAATGTTGACTAAGGGCTAAGGAATCCCTCAATAACTGGGACTGATGGCATTAATCCCCACAGCCTAGAGCTGAGACAGGCTCTGTCTTCATCACTGTCCTGGGGCCAGCAAGTCTAAGGCAAAAACCTGCTGGGAGGATTAAAGGAGCTCCAGAAAGGAAGAGATCTTTCAGGCTGAGGTTTTTGCCTAAGGTCCATGAGGAAGGTCCCTAGAGTTAAACACACATTATTGGAGAAAAGGCCCCTGGATGTAGAGAAGAAAGGACTCTTCTCTGGCACCAACAGCAATAAAATTTACTGGTTGAAAACATCCTGAATCTGGGAGAAGGAAGAAGCTTTATATATAAATCTCTTCTAGTCTCTTGTTCTCAGTTGAGTTGGCAGCCTATCTCTTTTCTAGTCTCTTTAGTTCTCAGTTGAGTTGGTGGCTTGTGTAGTAGAATAAGGAAGAGTTGACAATAGCAGGGCAACCAAAGTTGGAGGCTGGACCACAGGAATCTGGAATCACATGCTATGGGTTGGCCTCAGGAGGTGAATGAGTTTCCTGCAGTGTTTGGCAGAGGCAGGCCTAGGACTGCTGTGTGGCAGTGACTGATTCCCCAGAGAGAGCAAGGCTAGTTTCTCACTGGCACCCAGGGACACCAGTACCTGTAGGATAGACAACAGATGATAGAACAGAACATGAGGCTCAGAAATGGTGGTGTCTGGGACAGGTGCAGAGGACTTTCATTTACCCAGGAATTCCCACTTGAGAAGAGGAAGAAAAGGGAAATGGGCTCTTGAGGACTTGGAAAAGACTGAATGGGAGAAGAGAAACCTTGGAGACAGGAATCATCAGGACCAGAAGTCTACTTCCATTCTCTTTGGTTATAGACCATGAAACCAAGGCACTAAGGGACACATATACATGTCCCCAGGAAGACTTGATGAATGCAGCAGTAACTCACAGTAAGCCAAAAGGTCTAATTCCCAGCCTTCAATGCAGACCAGTGGGTTCTAACCTCATTACCACCAAGAATCCCATTAATTATTTTCCCCATGGATTGAACAAGATTCCTACAGGATCTTCACCATCAGCCAGGCAAGGTGGCTCACGCCTGTAATCCCACACTTTGGGAGGCCGAGGTAGGGGGATCATGAGGTCAGGACATCAAGACCATCCTGGCTATCACGGTGAAACTCTGTCTCTACTAAAAATACAAAAAAAATACAAAAAATTAGCCGGGCGTGGTGGCAGGTGCCTGTAGTCCCAGCTACTCGGGTGGCTGAGGCAGGAGAATGGCATGAACCCAGGAGATGGAGCTTGCAGTGAGCCGTGATTGTGCCACTGCACTCCAGCCTGGGCGACAGAGCGAGACTCTGTCTCAAAAAAAAAAAAGAAAAAAAAGATCTTCACCATCCTCTCAAATTTCTGTTCTGCATGAACTTCCCAATGCTACCACTTTGAGATGTCATAATTTGTATTACCATATGTAGATATGTGTGATTTCCAACGGGCTTTTTTTTTTTTTTCCAGTCACCCAAATTGGAGTGCAGCGCCATCATCTCAGCTCACTGCAACCTCCTCCTCCCAGGTTCAAGCGATTCTCGTGCCTCAGCCTCCCGAGAAGCTGGGATTACAGGCACCTGCCACCATACCCAGCTAATTTGTGTATTTTTAGTAGAGACAGGGTTTCACTATGTTGGCCAGGCTGGTCTCAAACTCCTGACCTCAAGTAATCTGCCCACCTCCATCTCCCAAAGTGCTGGGATTATAGGCAAGATCCACAGAGCCTGGCCTATTGGGCTCTTTATATACTGAAAATCACAGTCAGACAGGGTGGCTCACACCTGTATTCCCAACACTTTGGGAGGCTGAGGCAGGTGTTCGAGGTCAGGAGTTCAAGATCAGCCTGGCCAACATGGTGAAACCTTGTCTCCATTAAAAACGCAAAAATTATGGCCGGGCGCGGTGGCTCAAGCCTGTAATCCCAGCACTTTGGGAGGCCGAGATGGGCGGATCACGAGGTCAGGAGATCGA
>NW_012123487.1:1983790-1988584 GCF_000951035.1 Colobus angolensis palliatus
AAAAAAAAAAAAGTAAATAAATACGTAATAAAAATACAAAAATTAGCTGGGCATGGTGACAGGCGCCTATAGTCCCAGCTACTCAGGAGGCTGAGGCACAAGAATCGCCTGAACCTGGGAGGCAGAGGCTACAGTGAGCTGAGATTGCACCACTGCAATCTGGCCTGGGTGACAGAGTGTGATTTAGTCTCAAAAAAAAAAAGAAAAAAAGAGCAGCTCACACCTGTAATCCCAGCACTCTGGGAGGCCAAGGCAGGTGGATCACATGAGGTTGGGAGTTTGAGACCAGCCTGACCAACATGGAGAAACCTTGTCTCTACTAAAAATACAAAATTAGCCAGGCGTGGTAGCACATGCCTGTAATCCCAGCTACTCCGGAGGCTGAGGCAGGAGAATTGCTTGAACCTGGGAGGTGGAAGTTGCGGTGAGCCAAGATCACGCCATTGTACTCCATCCTGGGCAATAAGAGTGAAACTCTGTCTCAGAAAAAAAAGAAAAAAAGAAAAAAGAAAATTGCGCAGAAGAGGCAGGATAAAGTAGTGGTTAAGAGAATGGGGTCTAGACTCAGACTTCTGAGTTCAAAAGCCCAATCCTACACACTGTCCTTGTAACTTGGACAAGTTATTAAATTATCTGTACCTCAGTTTTGTCATCTGCAAAATTAGGATGGTAATAGTTTAAACCAGAAAATAAAGGTAAAATGCTTAGCATCGTGCTTTTCTCATGGTAAGTCTAAAAAAACAGTCAGCACCTTTGTGGTACACAGAATAAAACTATTCTATCTCAGCATCTCTTAGTCTTCCCTCATCTCCCTCCTGCACAGCTCTAGAAGAGATCAACTGTGGTCCTTGAGATCTCAGACATTTCCCAGCCCATTGGAGCCCTCTTCTAGCTCCCTTCCCTTCTCCAAGGCTGGAGATGGTAATTGGAAAACTCACTCCAAGACACTGTCCCTGGGAGAAACACAGCATAAGTTTCTGGATGTCCTGATTCCAATTCCTTACAGATGATCTCAGATAAATGTTGTGAACTATAGGGGCCCTGATCATCATGATTCATAAGCACTGTAGGGTATACCTGATGGATGCTAGGCTCCTGTTGCAGGCTCCGGAGGGCAATGAGGGCAGCCTCCTTCACATTTGGCTGGGGGTCTCCACATGCCATCTCTAGGAGTCGCTGGGGTACTTGGCACTGTAACAGCTCCTCTCCCAACCCTTCAGGTCCCAAGTTGCCCAGAGCTGATGCAACATTGCGCCGGATACCAGCCTGAGGATCTCCAAGCAGCTGGGTCATACTGGGCACTGCAACTGCCAGGGCAGGTCCTAGAGGACCAGCCTGATAGGTTGCATTGCCCACAGCAAAGCTGGCACTGCACCGCACAACAGGATCCTTGTCTCCAAGCCCAAGCAGCAGAAGGCTGAGCAGTCCAGACTGGTTCTGCAGTGCCCCACGCAGGGCCACGCTGTGTTGGAGCAAGTGTCCCAGGAGCCTATAAGTGTGTGCCCGCACAGAATTCTCTGGGTGGCCCAGGAAGCTGCGCAGGGGCCGATAGGATTCATCAGAGCCAGCCAGAAGCTCTTGGATAAAGGACAAGTAGCTGGAAGACAGGACCCTGGCGGTATGGGCCAGCAGGGAGAGAAGGTCAGAGGTCAGCAGTGGCTGGTCACTCAGGAGGGCAACTGAGAGAAACGAGATGATGGTTCTAGGGGAGGCAGCCACTGTGTTCACAAACTGATTGAGAGAGGTGGGATCCGTGAGGGCCAGGCGTGTGAGGAGGCTGATGGGCAGCTCCACTTGCGTCAACGGAAGATGGTAGCAGCAGACCTGACAGAACAGGAGGTAAAACGATTCAGGGAGAAGGAGAGTATATGCTGCTAGAAAGAAGCCCAAAACCTGAGAGAGACAAAAGCCAAGCTATGGTGAGAAATGCCACAGAGAGCGGGAAGTCCCGCCCCACAGCACTCCACATGAGATACGATGTGGAGCCTGAGAGAGCAGGTTCTTTCCAAGATCATTCCTTACTTTGCAAGGACTCGGTCTCTGCCTTCAAAGATCCACTGTGAAAAAACAAAAAGAAACAACAAAAGAACCAAGACCCATTGTGCAATGCCAATAATTGCCAGAAACATGATTCCTGGCCAAGAAGCTGAGTCTTCAGTGCCTAGAGTAGGATGTTCTCCCCAGTGAGCACCAACAGAACCAGGTGACGGACTGATGGAGAGGAGGAGGCACCAACCCAGCTCCCACCACATGCCTCTGCGCAGGCCTGAGTACTGTCTCCATGCCACCTTTTGAGTCAAGCCAGCTGCTCCACACTTACAGGGGCCTAGAAGAGCCCTGGAGCTGCTGGGAAGTAAATTAGAGGATATAAGGTTGGCTATCTTCCTCTCCCACCTTCATGCTAGCTGCCCAAGTACCTGCAGCAGATGGGCTGCAACTTCTGAGTTCCTGAGGTCGGCCAAGATATCTATAAGGAGGTCGGCATCCACGTCCAGCGCAAAGGGGAAGCAAAGGAGCTGGCAGACAGAGAGCACCACGACAGGGAGAAACTCAGACCCATGAGGCCTAAGGAGAAGAATGTCGAAGAGACTTGGTCTTGTTCGCTTAACTTTTTTCATTCCTCCCTCCCTCCTCCAATTCCTTCGCCCAGCTCCCGTTCTACAATCTCAGCCAGTACTTAGGTTTCCAGCCTAAACCTGATCTCATCTTTCTTGCTTCATAGCTCAATCTGTCAGTAACTTCTTTCCTGCCTTCTCTCTCCCTCCCCATTGCTGACTCTGTGGCTCTTCTTCTAGCTCAAACTCACGCTTGGCGCAGTTGATTCAGGAAGCTGGGGCGAAGCAGATGCTTTAGGATGGACATGAGGATACTTCCATGCTGGGACAGGCAGCTCAGGCATAACTGTGGCTCCTGGGTAAAGGTGGCCATGGCCAGGCTCAGCAGGGCTGCCATGCCTGGGAACACCAAACATAGAGACCCAATGGAACAGGCAAGAGGCCCAGATACCCCTGCTTCCCCACAGTTCCCAGGGCTACACCTATTCAGTCCCTTCCCCATCTTAGAGCAGCTCTAGCGCAGACGCCGCTTCCTGTCCCCAGGCAAAAGCAAAAAAGAGAAACCTCTGTGGGTTAACCCAGTTCTGGGCTGCCTCCTGTTGGAGATCAATGCACTCCCGAAAAGGATACTGATAGAAAGATACCCTGGGGAGAAATCAGTGTCCAGTCTGGCTCTGGGCTTGGTGGACTGGATAGCGAAAGCTCCCCTTCCTGTGCAGATGCCTCCTTGGTGAGCCTCAGGACCATGGAGAAGCGGTGCCACAAAACGGTCCACACTTCCGAACTGGCCACATCCCTGATTAGGCCAGCCTTCCCCTGCTAGAGATAAAAGTGAAAGAGGGCCGGGGGAAAGACAGAAGTCAGGAGTTCAAATGCTTTTATTCATTCCTGTCCCTGACTTACAAGGAAAGGAAATCCCAAAAATAATTCCTTCCACTTTCCCACCTAGTATTTCCCTGTTGTCTTATTTCACTTTCTTGTCAAACCTTAACCCTCTGACCTCACAACTCATGTGTATGTCTGCTGAAACCCAGGGAATTCATTTTATCCCCCACTGAATCCCAGGGGATGCAGTGAGCGAATGGTTTCCTTCAAAGGGTCGGTAGGCAGGGAAGCTCCAAGGCTATCACAGGCACAGTAGCTTGAGATGGGAGGCTGTGGGTTGCTTCTTCATTCCTCTGGTCCAGAGGCTCCCCAAAATGCCCAGTTCCTCTCCCTTTACTTCCCATCCATCCCAAGATGCATCTGTACCTCAGTGAGAAGCTGCAACAGAAGGATGAGGAGACCATCATAGAATCCACAACTACCTGGTGGAGTCAACCGAACCTGTCAGAGAGAAACAAGAAGAATGCAGGTGCCTAAGAGGAATGGGGTGGCCATTAAACCAAGGCAGGTCAGTGATGGTGCCATGAAGGGAACAGATTTGAGAGTCAACCGGAAGGTAGGATATATGGGATCTGGGGGAACCATTTGGATGGGGGAATAATGGTGAAGACAGAACAGTCACTGATGACTCCCAAAGTTCTGACTTATACTCCTGGATGAGTGTTAGTACTATCACTAGTGATACAACCTGTCTGAAGGCTAACTTAGTCTAGAAAAAGCAGATGAGTATTATTACATTGGTGTGTCTATCTTTCAAGTGTGTTGTGGCATAACATGTGAAAATGTTTTATAAATTATAAATAATTCAGCCAGTGCAGTAGCTCACGCCTATTATCCCAGCACTTCAGGAGGCCAAGGTGGGTGGATCACGAAGTCAGGAGTTCAAGACCAGCCTAGACGACATGGTGAAATGCCGTCACTACTAAAAATACAAACATTAGCTGGGCATGGAGGCACGCACCTGTAGTCCCAGCTACTCAGGAGGCTGAGGCAGGAGAACTGCTTGAACCCAGGAGGCGGAGGTTGCAGTGAGCCGAGATCATGCCACTGCACTCCAGCTTGGCAACAGAGTGAGACTCCGTCTCAAAAACAAACAAACAAAAAAAAGAATTCTACATATATAAAGGATGACAGGCCGGGCACAGTGGCTCACGCCTGTAATCCCAGCACTTTAGAAGGCGGAGGCAGGTGGATCACTTGAGGTCAGGAGTTCAAGACCAGCCTGGCCAACATGGTGAAACCCCATCTCTACTAAAAGAACAAAAAAAATGAGCCAGGCATGGTAGTATACACCTGTAATCCCAGCACTTTGGGAGGCCGAGATGGGTGGATCACATGAGGTCAGAAGTTCGAG
>NW_012123487.1:1989374-1998140 GCF_000951035.1 Colobus angolensis palliatus
AAAAAAAAAAAAAAAAGAAAAAGTCTATCCTTCTTTTTACAAAATGAAGGAAAGATGAGTTCCAAAGGGTCTAAAAATGAAAGGAAGAAAAGTCCTGGGAAAGGAGAAAGCAGAAAAAGCCTACATAATGGACTGAAGTCCTGAAGAATTCACAGGATGTCAGCCACCTTTTCCATCTGTTAAGAAGAACAAGTGGGAAAAGCAGAGTGGAAGCTGCAGTCAGAGGTGAAGAAATTATGCATTAGGAAGGACTCTGCCAAGAGCATGAGCTTCTGGAGGAGGAGAATGAAGCAGGCAGGGTTATCACACTACTCAGAAAACCCAGGTTAGTCACCCTTCCTCTTCCCTTCCCTCCCTCACTCTCTAGAAGCCCTTCATATTAAAAAGAACTCTAAAGTCTGGATCAATCTGGGTTCAGAGGGGCCTATTATCCGGCAACAAATCTAGAAAAGGAAGGGCTCCTTGATTCCTTTTCCATTCCTCAGTTTACTCCAGGCTTGCTAGCATTTCAGTCTTTTCCCCTTGAATGCAGTCCTAGTGTCTGACTCGGAGAAAACATGTCTGTGCCCTCCCTGGAGAGCCTCACCTCTGCAGGGGCAGACAAGGCATGTGTGGCTGCAGCCATCCATTCCATGGGCTGGAGGTTAAAAGTCACCCCTTGCTGACCAAGCTGTCCCAATAGATGGGCTGCTGCACTCTGTGGGAGAGGTAGAAGAGGAGAAAGAATGTCCAAATCTAAATGGCATTCAGGACAGGCAGAGAGGATTTATGTCTCTGCCAAAAGAATGCCTCCAGAAACATGCAAATTGGACAGTGACTCCCCCACTTCCACAAGGGGTAGATGCTAGGGTGAAAAGGGGAGAAGGGTGAAGGTTAAAAATTTACCACAAGAGAGACGACATGCGAATGGGTAAAGAGAGTAGCAACGTCACTGCCTAGCTTCTCCATTCTGGAATAAACAGATGTATCAAGGGATGCAGCAGTATTAAAGCAGGTTGGTAAGCAGCCTCCCCTCTCCCTTGCATGACGTTCTTCACCTACGCTGCGTGTCTACCTCCAAGGCACAAAGTTGATGGGAGTCTAGGTCTGTTCTTTGTAGAGAAAGCTTCACACTGTCTATCCCAATTCCTCCTAAGGATAGGCTGTAGGGTACCATTCTCCATATTCTTTGTGAGGGTTAGCTATGTGGCTAGAAGACTTCTGTGGAGACACCCTACTTTATGACTTACCCACAAGGCAGGTTTTGGAGCCGAAAGACAAGAAGGGAGAGGAAGTAGAGTGTCACTTCAGTAGACTCTTCCCAATCTACTACCTTTACCTACAAAGGAAACCTAAGATATCAGAACAACCTCTGGTTGAGACAGTGGGGCCACCAGGGGAAGCCCACCTGTGCTGCTGGCTTACCTTGCCCTGAACCAACACAAACAGGGATTCCAAGGCCAGGGGCTCCTGCCCTAGAAGACGGCACAGGCGCTCACTGACAAGGCAGCAGGAGTACAGAACCTGAGAGAGAGGGAAGGAGTCTGGCAGTGAGGCAGAGCAGGCCCCGGGCTCCAAGACTGAAAGCTCAGCTGAAACACCAGCCAGCCCCTCAAAAGATCTGGTACCCACACTTGGGAGTGTGAGAGAACCCCCTTCTGCCTCTTGCTGTGACAGTGAGACAGGGACCCTTCTCGGTTCTGCTGAGGACTGGCTAACAGTGGGGTCCTCTCAGTTGAACAGATTTAAAAGCAGAAAGGAGTCTTCCAAGGGGGTCTCTCAATTGGTCTCTCTCAGTCTCTCTCTCTCTCTTAGTCCCCCTCTCTTGGTCTGTCTCTCTGTTTCTCTATCTGTCTATACTGGGAGTTAAAAATAAAGCTGTGATGCCAGGAGTTAAAAGAATTACCTTGAGAAGGTGCCGGCACAGGATGGGATGCTGCAGGCCAGAGATGAGGGATGGCCTGAGCTGGCTGCTGTCTTCAGTTAGCTGATTTGCCAAATGCCAACAGACCTATAGAGACGTACCTGAAGGCTCAATCCTATCCACATTATTACAACCCTATTCCTCACATATGTCCAAAATGATCAGGACTCTCAGTCTCTTCCTAGTCACTCTTCCCACATTCACCAAAAACTTCAGATCCCATTTTATTCCCAGTCTTCATCACCAATAAAGAACCAAAAGTCATGGCATAGTTTGGCCCCAGTGTAGCCAGGTAGAGAGGAAAGGATTACTGACCAACAGGGATCAGGAAAGCTGAATCCTCAGTCCTTGAGGAAGCATCAGTGGAGGCTTCAGATCAGCTGCCCCACCACCTGGGCAGTTTTTCACTGTGCTCTCTCCCTCACCAACTGGCCATGGGCTCTGGGATTCTGGCTATATCATGTTCTACAAATGGCCCAGGGTGGGAGCATCTGTTTCTGGAAGTACTAAAGGAGGGGCTTAAGCTTGTTTTTCTGTCTTTCTGAAAAACTGGGGCTAGCCTCCCCAACTCCTCTGGCAGAAGGGATGAGAGGAACAAGCAATTGTAGCTCGGACCTGCTCCTTGGCGTCCCAGCACTCAGGCAGTCCCACAGGAGCAGTGCATATGGCTGCGAGGGCAGAGGAAATGGCTCCAGGTAGATCCTCACTCTGCTCTCGCAGTGGCTGGCTCACTTGTGGGGCTCCTATGGAGAAAAGCGAAGAGTGACTCCAAAGGCCTGGGGCTCTTGCCCTAGACAATAGCACCAGTACTCACTGATATGGCAGCAGGAGTAGGGAACCTAAGGGAGTGGGAAGAATGCAGGATGAAGTCTGTTTGTTTCCCTCAGATCCCCATTCAGCCTCTCAGTTCACAGTTATTTACTGAGTACCTACTAAATGCCAGGCGTTATCTAGGTGATGGCACTAGAAAGAGCAGAACCTGAGCTATGCAACAAAGAAGTCAAGAGAACTTCCCTTCCCCACTCAGGTTACCTGGGGGAGTGTGGACAGGGAGCTGTGGAACTGTCAAGCCATGAAGGAGCCCATCCAAGACAACCTGCTGTGTCGTCAGCAAGCTGGAGTAAAAGGCTTTGGAGATGGCCCGGCTGTTCCCATCTATGGCTTCACACAGGACAGTAAAGCACTAAAGGAGACAAGTGCAGAGGTAGCATCATGGCATCAGAAGACTGGGCTTAGTGTAAAAAACAAGAAACCCTGAGGATCTGAGGAAAGAGGACGAAAACCCAAGCAAACACGTGTCTAATTTTAAGCATTCTTCACACCAAAAATGCATTATAACTGCCTTCATTCATGCTTCAAGGACAATAATTTCAGGTGTCAATCCTTCTATTCTCTGATCAGCTGCTCCCTAGATGATGTTTCTCAAAGTGTTTTTTATAGACTGTGAGTATGAGAATTCCTAGCGGTCAGGTGCAATGGCTCATGCCTGTAATCCCAACAGGGGATTGGGAGGCTGAAGCAGGTGGATTGCTTGAGCTCAGAAGTTTGAGACCAACCTGGGCAACATGGCAAAACCGTGTCTCTACTAAAAATACAAAACAAAAATAGCCAGGCCTGGTGGAGTGCACCCATAGTCTCAGCTACTTGGGAGGCTGAGGTGGGAGGATTGCTTGAGCCCGGAGGGCGGAGGTTGCAGTGAGTCAAGATCATGCCACTGCACTCTAGCCTGGGTGACAGAGGGAGACCCTGTCTCAAAAAAAGAAAAGAAAAGAAAAGAAAAGAAGAAATCTTAGGGATTCCTGGGTCCCTCTCAACTCAGTCCTATTGATTCAGAATTTCAGCAGGTAATTATTCCAAACTCCCCATTCTATTCATAGCACATGACATGAGAAGTGCTAGCCAATGACATGAATCACTGCTGGCCAAAATTTAGGTTAGACAGTAAAAGCTTTCTGACTTGAAAGGGTGAGGGATATTAAAACAGGAAAACAGGATCTCGGACCAGGAAAGTTTGAGTGAACGCTAGCTAAAGGCAGGAAGTAGTCCAGATTTATGTTCCCAATTACCAGTTTTAACAATGACCAGGCAATTATTTACTTCCTTACACATATATGTTCCTCTCTACCTCCTCTGAGGTTAGTCAGAATACAGCTATTTTCTCATTCAATCCTCCATTCTCCTGTCCCTTACCTCCAGGATCTAGGGAAAAGAACTGAATAGTTTACTAATCCTCAGGACAAACGAGGTTAGACAATACTAAATGATTTGCAAGTCTTTTCAAGAAGAAGTAGTTCTTTTTGTGGTCTCCTGAAATATGCCAAACTGCTTAAAGCCTCTGGGCCTTTATATATGTTACTCCTTCTGTATAGAATTTCTATGTTGTGCCTCATTTACATGGCAAACTGCAATGTATCCTTCAGATGCTAGCAGAGATGATTTCCTTCTTTGAGATTTCTTCTATGATGCTCCAAATAGTGTTAACTGCATCTTCTTCAGTGGTTAACTGCATCTTCTTCATAAAATACAGTGGTGCTCTTATATTATATGCAAAGTTCCAATGTACTTTTCACTATTGTCCCTAATCCCTTTACCTCTCCCCTATTAAATTATCCCTAGTCCCTTGAAGGCAGGCACGTTTTCTTACTCACATGGCATATGGCATGGTGAGAATTCAACAAATGTTTGCTGGATTAACTTGATCTGACCCTACCTACATAGTCGTAAGAAAGGGGATGGGAGAAACATGGGGAAAGATAGGAGATACAGAAATCTGGAAGTGGGAGCAGATTACCATGAGGCTGTCCCTCCGCAAAGTCTGCTCAGAGTCATCTGGTTGGGCCAGAAGTTTCCCCAACAGGTCCAGAAAGAGGTTGGCAGCCTCCTGAAATACCTGTAGGCTGGGGGTGGAAAATGAGCCCATGATTTCTTACTTCTCTACTAAAAGCCTGGATATAGTGAATGGGTCAGTTCTGGGCAGGTAGGAGAATCTCTGCAAAGGGACACATCAGAACGTTCTCCCTTCTCCCTTGCCACACACACACACACACACACACACACAGACACCCTCCAAGCCCCTTCTTTGACATTTTATCTAGGTTATTCACATATTTTTTTTTCTTTCTTTCTTTAATCCACTTGGCTTCCTGGAACAGGTTATTTACATCTTGACCTTTCCATTTTAGGACCATGGTGACTGCTGACTCTTAGAACCTGTAAGTCTTGAGGCCAAGTTGGAGCTGTCTTAGGGTCCTTAAAAGGACTATGAGTGGCCACTCAGCTGATTCCTAAACCTGTAACAAATCACAGCTTCTTCATACTTGTCCTGTTCCTAAATGGGAAGGGCACATGGGCTAGAAACAGAAACCAAACTTGCCAACAGTACAAAAGCACTTCTTATCCTACCTGTCACCTGTCTGGCTCCTCTCCAGATTGAAGGTACAGGCAAAGTAGGCCTGAATCACAGCCATCAGGTCCCGTAAGAAAGTCCCATACCAAGATTGCTGCCCAGGAAAAGGAGAAGAGAGGAAGGGCAATGTGGAGGATGGAAACAAAGAATAGAAAAAACAGTAGAAAGGGTCTATAGTGACCCAGTCAAGTTGATCAAACAGAAAGGGATAGAAGAGAAGTATAGGCAGAGAGAGAGTTCTAGGGGTAACAAGAGAATCTGCCAATGGGCTGTAAACAGCCTGGATTAAATGTGTCTTGTTTGGCCTGAATAGCACTTTGGAGTATAGGAGGTTCTATTTTTCAAAAATCTTTTTCTCTAAATTCCTTAAAACCACCCAAGATTAATACTCATCAACAGAGTGCAGCTTTCCAGCTGCCTCAGCCTAGGCCCTATTAAGTATTTACACTGACTCTGAAATATTCCCCATCCTCTCAGCCCAGCTACAGTAGGACACAGAAGGGGGAAGTAGAGGTTTGGCCCCAAACACACTGAGTCTCTGTCCCAGCTCTTCCACTTGTTATCTCTGTGACCATTTACAAATTAGTAACTGTGTATGAGTTATCTTTGAATTTTAGTACTCTGCTCTGTAAGATCAGGTCAATGAAGCCTAGGATCTAACATCTCAAAGCACAGTGCTCTAAATATTTAAAAATTACACATAAAAATTTGGGTTTCTACTTTTTCTTAGAAAACTAGAAGATCTGGCAATACCAGGCTCATATTTCCCTGTGGCAACAACGGGCTGAAGGCTGAGGAAAGGATGCCTCTACTCTATTTAGAGTAGGCATGTGAACTCTAGTTCATCATATTCCCCACTACTCATATAGTCACACGCATAGCCCACTTCACAGCTGACATTATCTGCCTGGCCCCAGAAGGCATTAGAGTTTGCAATTAATAGTTTATTAACTAGAAAGAGGAGGAAAGAAAATAAAAGGCAGTCAGACCAAAGACAGATGGCAATCTGAATGAGAGAAATCCAAGAAAAAGAACCTCTCTGTGAGTCTTCAGAGGCTCCTGTCCTGGTGCTTACCTGCTGGAGGCTGTTGCTCTCCTGACTGTGCCTGAGTAGACTGAGCGGCAGCCCTGGAAGCCCTGCCTCTCGGCAGAAGGAATACAAGGCAACAGAGTCACTGCAGTTGGAGAGAAGACTGCTTAGGACCCGGAATGCAGGCAGGATGTGGGAAGCACCCTCCAGGATGCCTTTCAGGATCTGGGTGACATGAGGGAAAGAAGCAATGACTGATATTTTCAGAAGTAAAAGGAGAGCTACATATACCAAGTATCCCCAAGGAGCTGGCAAAGCAGACCAAATGCTTGCATTCCTTTCTTTGCAAGTCTAAAACACAGAGAAGGAAAGCAGGGAAACAGGGGGACTGTACCAGGGAAGAAGACAGTAGATGGTCAGGTTACCTGACACAGAACACCAGTGACCAGGGGGTAGGGGGCTCTCCTTAGGATCTCTGTCACACTAAGTGCCATTCCCATCTGCTCCCTCCCTTCTCCAGCCCTTTACCTTAAAACAAAAAACATGTGCACTGCACATGCTTCTGAAAATTCAAAACAATGCATATAAAACAATATTATTCAACCATAAAAAGACAAAACAACATTATTCAACTCTAGATCAGGGTTGACAAACTATGACTCACAGGTCAAATCCAGCCTAACACTTATTTGTATACAGCCTGCATGCTAAGGATAGTATTATATTTTTATTATTTATTTATTTATTTATTTATTTTTCGAGACAGAGTTTCACTCTTGTCCTCCAGGCTGGAGTGTAATGACGTGATCTTGGCTCACTGCAACCTCCACCTCCTGGGTTCAAGCGATTCTTCTGCCTCAGCCTCCCAAGTAGCTGGAATTACAGATGCCCGCCACCACGCCTAGCTAACTTTTGTATTTTTGGTAGAGATGGGAATTCACCATGTTGGCCAGGCTGGCCTCAAACTCCTGATCTCAAGTGATCCGCCCATCTCAGCTTCCCAAAGTGCTAGGATTATAGGCGTGAGCCACCATGCCTGGCCAGTATTATATTTTTAAATGGTTATTCTTCAAAAGAAGAACATTTACACCAAGTATTTTATAATATGCCATTAGCTTTTCTTTTTTTTTTTTTTTTGCCATTAGCTTTTCTAAATGTTGGCATTTGCTCATTTAATATTTACAATAACTGTGAAATAAATAGAATTAGCCATTTTATAGATGAAGAAACTGAAGCTTCTACATAGGTCAAAGAAGCAGTCAAAGATCACACAGCTAATGAGTAGTGCAGCTAGAATTCCACCAGAGGGAGTCTTATCCCTAAAGGCAGAGCTTTCAGTCTGCATCCCCACACTGTAAGTTATCCAACACTAGGAAGAAAACCTGTTGGTGCCAAAACACAAGTGCAAAGTGCCAAGCCAATTCAATAAGGAAAGGAGAGTTCTTTTCAACAAATGGTGCCAGGACAATTATATATCCACATGCAAAACCGATCAACTTAGATCCTTTTCTCACATTATACACAAAAATTAGCTCAAGATGGGTCAAAAACCTAAATGTAAGAGCTAAAACTATAAAACTTTTAGGAAAAGAGAAAATCTTTAAGATCTTGCATTTGGAAAAGATTTCGTATACCCAACATCAAAAGCATGGACCACAAAGGGAAAAAACAGTAACTGAATTTAATCAAAATTCAACCTTTTTTGCTTCAAAAGACACTCTTATGAGAAGGAATGAAAAGACAAACCACAGACTGGGAGAAAATATTTGCAAATCACCCATCTGATAAAGGTCTTATGTTGAGAATATACAAAGAAGTCTTATACAACTCAATAACACAAACAACCAAATTAAAAACTGAGCAAAAGACTTGAGATATTTCACAAAGAAAACATACAAATAGTGACTAAGCTACGAAAACATGTTCAACATTCATCATTAGTGGAATGTAAATTAAAATAACAATGAGATACTACCTCACACTTACTAGAATGGCTACAGTAAAAAAGTTAGACAATAACAAGTGTTGACAAGGATGTGAAGAAACAAGGATCCTCATATACTGGTGGGAATGTAAAACAGTACAGTCACTTTGGAAAACAGTTCAGCAGTTTCTTAAAATGTTAAATATAAATTTACCATATGACCAGCAATTCTACTCCTATGTAATTACCCAAGGGAAATAAAAACATATATCCAGGCCAGGCGCGATGGCTCAAGCCGGTAATCCCAGCACTTTGAGAGGCCGAGATGGGCGGATCACGAGGTCAGGAGATAGAGACCATCCTGGCTAACACGGTGAAAGTCCGTCTCCACTAAAAAATACAAAACCTAGCCAGGCGAGGTGGCGGGCATCTATAGTCCCAGCTACTCAGGAGGCTGAGGCAGAAGACTAGCGTAAACCCGGGAGGTGGAGCTTGCAGTGAGC
>NW_012123487.1:1998190-2057303 GCF_000951035.1 Colobus angolensis palliatus
GCCACTGCACTCCAGCCTGGGCGACAGGGTGAGACTCCGTCTCCAAAAAAAAAAAAAAAAAAAAAAAAAATATATATATATATATATATATCCATACATAGACTTGCTTGTGA
Source organism: Colobus angolensis palliatus (assembly GCF_000951035.1). Taxonomy (NCBI): domain Eukaryota; kingdom Metazoa; phylum Chordata; class Mammalia; order Primates; family Cercopithecidae; genus Colobus; species Colobus angolensis. Next base: position 1,998,304 of record NW_012123487.1, read on the forward strand.
ATGTTCGTAGCAGAATTATTCATAAAAGCCAAAAAGTGGAAACAACCCAATACATCAATGTCTAATCAACTGGTGAGTGGATAAATGAAATGTGATATATCTATATAACGGAATAATAACCAGCTATAAAAAGGGGAATGATGATTAACTAAATGGGGGCTGGGGGCAGTGGCTCACACCCATAATCCCAGCACTTTGGGAGGCCAAGGTGGGAGGATTATTTGAGCCCAGGAGTTCCAGATCAGCCTGGGCAACATGGTAAAACCTCATCTCTACAAAAAATACAAAAAATTAGCTAAGTGTGGTGGTGCACGCCTGTAATCTCAGCTACTTGAGATGCTGAGACACAAGAATCCCTTGAACCAGGGAGGTGGAAGCTGAAGTGACCCGAGATCATGCCACTACACTCCAGCCTGGGTGACAGAGTCTAAGACCTTATCTCAAATATTAAAAAAAAAAAAAAAATGCCGGGCGCAGTGGCTCATGCCTGTAATCCCAGCACTTTGGGAGGCCGAGGAGGGCAGATCACGAGGTCAGGAGTTCAAGACCAGCCTGGCCAAGACAGTGAAACCCCATCTCTACTAAAAATACAAAAAATTAGCCAGGCATGGTGGCACGAGCCTGTAATCCCAGCTATTCTGGAGGCTGAGGCAGAGAACTGCTTAAACCTTGGGGGACAGAGGTTGCAGTGAGCTGAGATTGTGCCACTGCACTCCAGCCTGGGCAACACAGTGAGACTCTGTCTCAAAAAAAACAAAAAAATGAAAATGGGTACGAGGGATTTTATTGGGGTGATGAAAATGTTCTAAAACTGAACTATGATAACAGTTTTAAAATTGGCAAATTTACTAAAAATCATTTATCATACACCAAAAAAGTATAAATCTTATACATAAATTATACCTGAATAAAGTGATACAGGCAACATAGTTTAGCGAGTACCCAGGAAGGAAAAGCACTGTGTTTCAGACAAGCAAAGTAAGGTTTTGCAGGAGGGAACACTAACTTTGCACTAACTTTGAATGCTAATTAAGCAAAATGTCATTCCCCACCCCCCTGCAAAATAACCTTATTCTTCTCACTAGTGTACCCGTAGTACAAAATATTGTATATTCAATTGTTATCATTTCATCAATAAAAAATTAGTGAAAATGTGTTTTCCCTCATTATGTAAGTACTTAACATAATATCCTCCATTTTTGCCTATTGGCTCACAATGCCTAAAATATTTACCATCGAAAAAGTCTGATCCCTGTTCTAGTAGGTATTCTTCCCTTCAGAAACAGAAACCCGAGGGCTGCTCTTTCTGTGTTACTAAACGAGGCTGGCAAACCTCCTCAAACTAAGCAGACAGATTGAAGAATTAGAAAAGGACAAACTTTCTCTTTCTCCTGAAGTCAGCGTATTTCAACGCTCCATCTGTGAAAATAGCCTTGATCCCATCCACAGTGTTTTTCTGCCCATTACCTGCCCTCCAGCCTCATGCAGCTGACTCTGGATGCGCTGGCAGAAGTCAGGATTGCACAGCAAGGTGAGAGGAGCTTTCAGTTGAATAGGCACAGGCTCAGTGGTCTCCAGCAGGTGCTGCCACTCATTGTCACTGTCTGGCTCCTGAGGCAGAGGGGAGTGGAAGGGGTCAGGAGTAGTGTGTAAGTCTAAGGTAGTAGATCCCAACCAGTAGAAACCATGGGAAATCATGAAGTAACTGCAAGGAGCCAGGGACTGCTTTAGCACAGATGTAAATCTTCAGTCACCTGCTAAAAAAGGTACAGCTGGCAGTCCGTGAGGGGTCTTGAAGAGTCTCTTGGAGAACACTGGCATGTGTGCATAAAGAGATACTTAGAAAGATGTCCACTGCAGCATGGTTTGTAATAATTTTAAAAAGGAAAAGATTATAAAGTCAGTCTAAGGGAATGAGGGAATAATAAACCAGGGTCAATCCATATTGGAAAATACTATGAGGTTATTAAAAAGATTGTTGGCCGGGCGCGATGGCTCAAGCCTGTAATCCCAGCACTTTGGGAGGCCGAGACGGGCGGATCACGAGGTCAGGAGATCGAGACCATCCTGGCTAACATGGTGAAACCCTGTCTCTACTAAAAATACAAAAATTAGCCGGACGTGGTGGTGTGCGCCTGTAGTCCCAGCTACTCAGAAGGCTGAGGCAGGAGAATCACTAGAACCCAGGAGGCGGCGGTTGCAGTGAGTCTAGATCGCGCCACTGCACTGCAGCCCGGGCGACAAAGCAAGACTCCGCTTAAAAAAAAAAAAAAAATCGCCAGGCATGGTGCCGTACACCTGTAGTCTCAGCTACTCAGGAGGCTGAGATGGGAGAATTGCTTGACCCCATGAGTTCAAGGCTGCAGTGAGCCATGATTGCACCACATTACATTCCACCCTGTTGTCCAGGTGACAGAATGAGACACTGTCTCAAATAAATAAATAAAAAGATTGTGGTACTGAGGATGTATCACTTATGTAGTATTCCTACAAAAATATATACAACCTGAATCTATTCATGAGGAAATAATCAATTTGAGGAATATTCTACAAAATAACTGACATGTACCTCAAAACTATCAGTCATTAAATACAAAGAAAGACAAGAACTGTTCCAGATTCAAAGAGACTAAGGAGGCATAACAACTAAACGCAATGTGTGGGCTGGGCGCAGTGGCTCACTGTATGTAATCCCAGTACTTTGTGAGGCCGAGGGAGGTGGATCACTTGAATCCGGGAGTTCGAGACCAGCCTGGACAATATAGTGAAAACTTCCCTCTAAAAAAATACAAAAATTAGCCAGGCATGGTGGCAGACGCCTGTAATCCCAGCTACTCAGAAGGCTGAGGCAGGAGAATCACTAGAACACAGGAGGCGGAGGTTGCAGTGAGCCGAGATCGCGCCACTGCACTCCAGCCTGGGCGACAGAGCGAGACTCTGTCTCAAAAAAAAAAAGAGTGAAACTCCGTCTCAAAGAAAAAAAGATTGTGAGGCTGGAATCCCAGCACTGGGAGGTCGAGGTAGGAGGATTGCTTTAGGCCAGGAGTTTGAGATCAGCCTGGGCAATATAGTAAGGCTCTGTCTCTTTAAAAAATAATAATAATAATAAGCCCGGTGCAGTGGCTCATGTCTGTAATCCCAGCACTTTGGGAGGCCAAGGCAGGCAGATCACAAGGTCAGGAGTTCAAGACCAGCCTGACCAACATGGTGAAACCCTGTCTCTACTAAAAATACAAAAATTAGCCGGACGTGGTGGTGTGCGCCTGTAATCCCAGCTACTCAGAAGGCTGAGGCAGGAGAATCACTAGAACCCAGGAGGCGGCGGTTGCAGTGAGTCTAGATCGCGCCACTGCACTGCAGCCCGGGCGACAAAGCAAGACTCCGCTTAAAAAAAAAAAAAAAATCGCCAGGCATGGTGCCGTACACCTGTAGTCTCAGCTACTCAGGAGGCTGAGATGGGAGAATTGCTTGACCCCATGAGTTCAAGGCTGCAGTGAGCCATGATTGCACCACATTACATTCCACCCTGTTGTCCAGGTGACAGAATGAGACACTGTCTCAAATAAATAAATAAAAAGATTGTGGTACTGAGGATGTATCACTTATGTAGTATTCCTACAAAAATATATACAACCTGAATCTATTCATGAGGAAATAATCAATTTGAGGAATATTCTACAAAATAACTGACATGTACCTCAAAACTATCAGTCATTAAATACAAAGAAAGACAAGAACTGTTCCAGATTCAAAGAGACTAAGGAGGCATAACAACTAAACGCAATGTGTGGGCTGGGCGCAGTGGCTCACTGTATGTAATCCCAGTACTTTGTGAGGCCGAGGGAGGTGGATCACTTGAATCCGGGAGTTCGAGACCAGCCTGGACAATATAGTGAAAACTTCCCTCTAAAAAAATACAAAAATTAGCCAGGTGTAGTGGCAGGTGCCTGTAGTCCCAGCTACTCAGAAGGCTGAGGCAGAAAAATTGCTTGAGCTCAGGAGTCAGAAGTTACAGTGAGGCGAGATCGCACCCATTGCACTCCACCCTGGCAACAGAATAAGATCCTGCTAAATAAATAAATAATGCAATGTGTGATACTGGATTGGATCATGGAGCAGAAAAAAAATTTTCATAAAGCACACTACTGAAGCAATTAGCAAAATTTGAATAAGGATTATAGATTAATTTATTAATCTATCTTAATAGTATCATATCAATGTTAAATTTCTGACTTTCATAATTGTACTGTGGTAGTGTAAGTGAAGGATCTTGTTTTAGGAAATATGCACTAAAGTATTTAGGGGTAAAGGGGCATGTGTACAATTTACCCTAAAATGATTCAGAAAGATGCTATGTCCATAGGGGGAGAGAGAGAATGGTAAAGCAAAGGAGACAAAAGTTTTACAACTGATGAATTTGGGGTAAAAGTGTTGTTAAGGGCTGGGTGTGGTGGCTCAAGCTTGTAATCCCAGCAGTTTGGGAGGCCGAGGCAGGCAGATCAGCTAAGGTCAGGAGTTCGAGACCAGCCTAGCCAACGTGGTGAAACCCCGTCTCTACTCAAAATACAAAATTAGCTGGGCATGATGGCACATGCCTGTAATTTCAGCTACTTGGGAAGCTGAGGCAGGAGAATTGCTTGAACCCAGGAGGCAGAGGTTGCAGTGAGCCAAGATCATGCCGTTGCACTCCAGCCTGGACAACAAGAGCAAAATTCTATCTCAAAAAAATAAAAAAAATAAAAAGTGTTGCTATGGTTGGAATGTTCTGTCCTCTCCAAAACTCACGTGTTAGAAACTTAATCCCCATTGCACCAGTGTTAGGAGGCAGCACTTAATCAGAAGTATTTAGGTCACAAGGGCTCTGCCTTCAGGAATGGACTGATGCTATAAGAAGGCCTTGCAGGAGTGGGTTCATTCTCTTCCGCACTTCTGCAAAGTGAGGACACTGCATTCTTCCCCGCTAAAGGACTGGGCATTTGGGGCACCCTCCTGGAGACTATGACCCAATCTGCTGGCACCTTGATCTTGAACTTTCCAGACTCCAGAACTGTAAGAAATAAATTTCTGTTCTTTATAAATTACCCTGTCTTAACTATTCTGTTATAGCAGCACAAAACAGACTAAGACAAGGGTATACACAGGAATTATTTGTGGTATTTTCAAAATTATTCTTTAAGTTTGAAATTATTTCAAAAAAAGGCAAAACTAAAAAAAAAATATTAATAAAATACTGTAGACCGGGCACAGTGGCTCATGCCTGTAATCCCAGCACTTTGGGAGGCTGAGGCGGGCAGATCATCTGAGGTCAGGAGTTTGTGACTAGCCTGGCCAACATGGTGAAACCCCATCTCTATTAAACATACAAAAATTAGCCAGGTGTGGTGTTGGGTGCCTGTAATCCCAGCTACTTAGGAGGCTGAGGCAGGAGAATCGCTTGAACCCAGGAGGCGGAGGTTGCAATGAGCCAAGATCGCGCCACTGCACTCCAGCCTGGGCGACAGGGTGAGACTCTGTCTCGAAAAGAAAAAAAAAAAAAGGATTATGGTAAAACTACATGCTCTGGTGTAGAAAGATCCCAGATTATATGGTGAAAGAGGTATGATGCAAAACAATACATATAATAAAACTCAGTAATGTAAAAATAGCAAACTATAAATGTCTGTGTGCTTATGCATGTGTGTGAAATTACAGAAAGTTTGGAAGGAGACAGACTAAATTAATAACACTAGTCACCTTGGAGACTGACCCAATGAGGACTTTCATTTTTACCTATGTGTTTCCATTTTAAATAATTATATTTTCAGATACTGTGCAATTAAAATCTATAAATGAATAATAAAGCAATACTTTTTAACACAAAGGGAGCTCATACTTACGGAGCTGGGAATCACTGTTCTAGAAAAACATCTACCTAGACCCAACATCCCATGAAAGAGATAAAGTCAGTAAGAACCCCTAGGGCTTACCTCATTTTCCAGGTCCACTGCATCAGTGCCCCGCTGGCCCAGCACCTCCGGCCTCTCCTCTGGGAATGCTTGTCCACAATCTGGGGTGGTCCAGTTTTCCCTGCCAGAGGAAGCCAGGGAGTAGAATGGGTTCCAAACCTATGAGTCTTAGGGTTCATTAACTTGTCACTTTCTGTAGGCCCATGATAGGAATGAGAAAAAAGCCATATAGGATTGACTAGAGGAGACTTCTTTCTGGGATGTAGGATATTACCAGTACAGGATATGTTGACTACTACACAAATATCCTTAACTGTCTTCTTATTTTAGAGCTTATTCTCGAGTCTACTTTGCAGTTTTCACCTATGGCTCTCAACTCAAAACAATCTTCCCTCTTGGATGGAGATGATTCTTTCCCTTTCAGCCAACTTAGTCAATGTACATAAAGAGAAAGTCCCCAAGTTTCCTGATGAATCAGAAAAACATCTATAATTAGAATCCAAGAACCCAGGACTCAGACTCTCAAGGCTCTACCCATATTTAGGCAATGGCTAGTGACAGGGACTATTTTGTATTTGCTTTGACTAGAGTCAAAGATATGCAAGATACCTCACCCTATAAATACCTAGCTATACCCTTCTCACCAAGGTGCAGGTGGCGCCTCTCCAGTCTCTGACTCAACCCAGCTGCTCTTCATTTCTGAGGCTAAGATGCCGGCCAGGAGGCTTGATTCCTGAGGAGTGGCCCCGAGTCTGGGCAGAGGGGCTGTGCCAGGAGCCACCTTGCTGGTCTTGTCCTCTTGCTCAAGGGCAGGTCCTGTGTTCTGATGTTTCTGTGGGAGGTAGGGGGCAATACTGGATCAGAGCTATTTGGTTGCCATAGGACAATATGAATGCTATTCATGGCCCTTCTCCAACCCTAGAAAGTCACCCACCTCCTCTAACTCCCCAGTCACTAGCCTGGTCATTTCACATATTTTCCTCTGCCCTACACACCTTCTGTATGGCCTCCTCAGCCATGCGTTTATAGGCCTGAGTCAAGATGCGAGACTGACTACCCTTGGGGGCCAATCGATGGGCCTGTTCGTCCTTTAGGACCTGAAGTTCTGGGGGTAGGCGGCTGGTGAATGGAGTCCCCAAATCTGGGCCTGCCGGCTCAGTTATTACTGCAGGGAGGGAAGAGGAGGAAGACATGATCATGGGGGCTGTAGTCTCTATGTCCACTTGGCCAGGGACAACTTCAGTGTCTCCAGGCTTCTGTGGAAGAAGATCATTTTGAAAAAGTGAGAGAGAGTGGGTTGCAAGGGAAGTGGCAAAGGTTAGGCAAAGGGCTAGGAAGAAAGTTCAAGCTGGTGGAGGACAGAGGATATGTTAGATCTAGATGGTCCGGGAAGGGAAAGGGAAGTAGTCTGGAGGAAGTACTGGGAAGTACAAGAGCCCTGGGAACCCTGACAACTCACTCGTGACACGACCAGCAATAAAGGGGTGATGTAAGAGGTCTGGCCAGGACAGTCGCTGCCGGGGGTCTTTGGTGAGCAGTCCCTGCAGGAAGTTCTACAGAGAGAAAAAATATTCCATCAGTCATTCTTTCTCTTCCCTTAAGTCTCTAACTTATCAGCAGAACTGGCAAACCAAGAATCCCATATCCATTCTCACAGCAGACGAGCTGCTCTTGATCATGCCCTCTGAAAACTTTGTTCAGGTCCTATTTTCCTGGCTGAAATCATGGACAGACCACTGTTTCACCTCCTAGGGACAGGACCCTAAATCCTGCTCACAGACATTTTGTAACCCCAGAAGTAAAAACAAATTTTAATGCACCAACTTTGTAAAGAAGGGAGAAAAAACACTGGGAGAAAGAGATGTCACCTTCATAATGATCTTCAGAAAGCAAACATTCAAAGAACTCCCCAACTATTCACACTGCCCTCCCTTTGACTATGGTTTGTTTGTGGCTGGGTAGGAACAGACGCATTTTTGGTTAAAAGCACACTCACATGCACAAGTAATTGTGTGAAGGTGCATTTGGGAGTACTCAAAAACAGAAATCTTTCTGCAAGTCTTCAGAGGTGGAGAGATAGGGAGACAGTCTCTGAAAAGGATATACCATAACAGGAATCTTTGGGGAAATCCTCAATTGGGCCTCAAATAGGAAGAGAGGTACTAGTAGATTCTGACCACTGTTCTAAAACAAACTGATCTGTATAACTATGGATCTTGCTGGAGATACCTGCGTATCTGCCCATAGGGAGAAGAAATATCCTATGCGCACCTCCTCCACTTAAGGTTCCTTCATTTAGATCATTCTTGACAATTATTTGGGCCCCCTCAACTCAACAGGGGAAGAATTTGTTGTTCCTTTTCATCTCAGATAAAGCAAAGCTGTAATGAGGTTTCACTCTGGGAGAAGACTGCATTTAAATGCCATTGAAGATCTATAATCTTGCCCTACATAAAATAAAAGAAGGTTGGGTGCAGTGGCTCATGCCTGTAATCCTAACTCTTTACAAGTTGAGACAGGAAGATTGCTTGAGGCCAGACATTTGAGACAAGCCTGGGCAACATGGTGAGACCCTGTCTCTAAAAAATTTTTTAAAAATTTAATTAATTAAAAAAGAAATAGAGGCCGGGCGCAATGGCTCACGCCTGTAATCCCAGCACTTTGGGAGGCCAAGGTGGGTGGATCATGAGGTCAGGAGATTGAGACCATCCTGGCTAACATGGTGAAATCCCGTCTCTACTACAAATTACAAAAAATTAGCCGGGTGTGGTGGCAGGCACCTGTAGTCCCAGCTACTAGGGAGGCTGAGGCAGGAGAATGGCATGAACCCAGCAGGCGGAGCTTGCAGTGAGCCGAGATTGCACCACTGCACTCCAGCCTAGGCAACACAGCAAGACTCCATCTCAAAAAAAAAAAAAATAGAAAAGAAGTCCAACTCCTCTCCAACTCTCTTCCCTCCTCCGGCCTACTGACTTAGTCACAATGAGTAGGTACCACCTCAATCATCTGCTCCTAATCACTGAACCAGCTCCACCAGCTCTCACCATTCTGATAGCTTTGGACTGAAAGCTATGCAGACAACACCTAGAACGTGAACATTGCGTCTGACAGGAAATAAGTGGAATCGATGGCATGCAAGAGCACCAGTATCGATCTCTGGTATCTTCCAGTTACCTTTTCGTTGTAATAAAGCATAGCCTGGCTCGAACTGGAGTTACCATTCTCAGGTTTGGCAAATTTTAGAACACACTCCCAGAGTAAGACCCTGCAGTAGAAAAGCAAGGCTGCCGGGCCCAGCTCCCGCATTGATATGGTTTGGATTTGTATACCCATCCAAATCTCATGTTGAATTGTAATCCCCAATGTTGGAGGAGGGGCCTGGTAGGAGGTGACTGGATCGTGGGGGAGGACTTCCCCCTTGCTGTTTTCATGATAGTGAGTGAATTTTCACGAGATCTGGCTGTTTAAAAGTATGTAGCACTGGCCAGGCACTGTGGCTCAAGCCTATGATCCCAGCACTTTGGGAGGCCGAAGCAGGTGGATCACCTGATGTTGGGAGTTCAATACCAGCTTGACCAATGTGGAGAAACCCCGTCTCTACTAAAAATACAAAATTAGCTGGGCATGGTGGTGCATGCTTGTAATCCCAGCTCTCGGGAGGCGGAGGCAAGAGAATCACTAGAAACCAGGAAGCAGAGGTTGTGGTAAGCTGAGATCGCACCATTGCACTCCAGCCTGGACGAGAGCAAACTCTGTCTCAGGCTGGGAGCAGTGGCTCACGCCTGTAATCCCAGCACTTTGGGAGGCCGAGGCAGGCGAGTCACGAGGTCAGGAGATCGAGACCATCCTGACTAACACAGAGAAACCCTGTCTCTACTAAAAAATACAAAAAAATTAGCTGGGTGTGGTGGCGGGCACCTGTAATCCTAGTTACTTGGGAGGCTGAGGCAAGAGAACAGCGTGAACCCGGGAGGCGGAGAATGCAGTGAGCCGAGATCATGCCACTGCACTCCAGCCTGGGCGACAGAGCAAGACTCTGTCTCAAAAAAAAAAAAAAAAACTCTGTCTCAAAAAAAAAAAAAAGTGTGTAGCACCTTTCCCTTCTCTCTCTTCCTCCTGATCTGCCACATAAGATATGCCTGTTTCCCCTTTGCTTTCCATCATGATTGTAAGTTTCCTGAGGCTTCCGTAGCCATCCTTCCTGTACAGGTTATGGAGCTGTGAGCCAACTAAACCTCTTTTCTTTTTTTTTTTTTGTTTTTTTTTTTTTTGAGACAGAGTCTCGCTCTGTCACCCAGGCTGGAGTGCAGTGGCCGGATCTCAGCTCACCGCAAGCTCTGCCTCCCGGGTTTACGCCATTCTCCCGAGTAGCTGGGACTACAGGTGCCCGCCACCTCGCCCGGCTAGTTTTTTGTATTTTTTAGTAGAGACGGGGTTTCACCGTGTTAGCCAGGATGGTCTCGATCTCCTGACCTCATGATCCGCCCGTCTCAGCCTCCCAAAGTGCTGGGATTACAGGCTTCAGCCACCGCGCCCGGCCACCTCTTTTCTTTATAAATTACCCAGTCTCAGGTAGTTCTGTATAGCAATGCGAGAACAGACTAACATAGCTATTAATTCAGTAACTGCAAAGTCCTGCCTCAGCTCTGGAAAAGGATTTTGGAAAAAGGAACAGAGGTAGAGGGAGACAGATTTCTAATGTAAAAGTCATCTCCCTTTCAATATTCATTACCTTAAAGCAGGGACTGATGGTTGAGGGCCAGCGCACAGGGTCCTTGAGAATGAGGCTGACCAGCTGAAAGATGCTTGTAGCATAGAAGGGAGGGGTGCCTACTGCCAGTTCATACAGTATACAGCCAACAGACCAGAGGTCAGCTGTGTGGTCGTATGGTCGCTCCTCCACCAGCTCTGGAGACATATAGAGTGGTGTGCCTTTGATGGACGTCAGCACCATTGTGTTGGTGCTCATAGCCCGGGCAAATCTGCAGAAGATAACGGGATGGATACGGAAAGGGAAAAGATATTCTAAACCTGGTCACTACTACCTAACATAGAGATATTTCAAACCGGAGCAGCGGGAGCACCTTTGATTAGGTTCCAGAAGACCCAGAAGTCCCAATCTCCAGCTCTGGTTCTAAAATGAGGCGCAAATAAGTCAAGAGTATGGTCTAAGATTCCCTGTGGGGCCGGACGCAGTGGAGTAATCCCAGCACTTTGGGAGGCCGAGGTGGGCAGATCACCTGAGGTCAGGAGTTCGAGACCAGCCTCACCAAAATGGAGAAACCCCGTCTCTACTAAAAACACAAAATTAGCCAGGCATGGTGGCGCGTGCCTGTAATCCCAGCTACTCTGGAGGTTGAGGCAGTCGAATTGCTTGAACCCGGGAGGCAGAGGCTGCAGTGAGTGGAGATCATGCCATTGCACTCCAGCCTGGGTAACAAGAGTGAAACGCCTTCAAAAAAAATTTAAAAATAAAAATAAAAAAAAGATTCCCTGTGGAACTGGAAGCATAGATGGACGCTAGAATCTTTACCCAAAGTCACAGAGCTTGATGCCACCACCCTTGGCAAGGAGGATGTTCTGAGGTTTCATATCTCGGTGTAGGATGCGGTGGGAATGCAGATAGTACAGGGCTGATACCAACTGGGCAGCAATGGCCTGAACCTAGAGGTTAAAGAGGTGAGAGAAAGAAAAAAAAGGTTAGAAGCAGCAGCTGGCTGACAAATCCAAAAACTTCTCCTAATATTACTGCTAATCTTTTCTTCCTTCCCTTTCCTGCAGAGCTTCACAGTATTCCTTTCTTAGTTATTATTCCCCTTGTTTAATCCCTCTTTCATTTGCTCATTCATTCATTCAAGAAAAATTTATTGAATCTCATTTACTATCTGCTTGACCATGGGCAAACTAAGGTAACAATCTATATACTGACACCATCTACCCTGGAGGATTATTGTGAGGACTGAGTTAAAGCATGCAAAATAATACTCGGAATGGTGCCTGGCACATAGTAAATATTCAATACACATTACCTGTTATTAAATAAAACAAAATGCCTTTTTTCAAGAAAAGTAGTCAGACAAACAATCAAGACAGATAAAACAAATATGGTGACTAGGCATGGTGGCTCACGCCTCTAATCCCAGCACTTTGGGAGGTTGAGGTGGGCAGATCACCTGAGGCCAGGAGTTTGAGACCAGCCTGGCCAGCATGGTAAAACTCCATCTCTACTAAAAGTACAAAATTAGCTGGGCATGGTGGCACATGCCATAATCCCGGCTACTGGGGAGGCTAAGGCATGATAATTGCTTGAACCTAGGAGGCGGAGGTTGTTGTGAGCCAAGATCGTGCCACTGCACTCCAGTCTGGGCAACAAAGCAAGACTCTGTCTCAAAAAATAAAATTCAATTAAAAATAAAATAATAAAAAAAAGATTACTTACAAATAGTGGTGAGTGCTCAGAAGGAAAGGGAATGCTGCAATAATGAATCCCAAGAGGGGCCTACTTGCTTGCGTACAGAGAAACCCCTAGAATAAATGTGACTGGAGGATATGTGCAACAAAATCCCACTGCTAACCACTACGTCCTGGTGCCAAATCCTGACTCACCACAACCTTTATTCTTACTGCCCTCTTTCTGGTACCATTTCACTGGCCCTTCTTCCCTAAAGGTATCTAATAACAACAATGTTAATAATAGCAACTATTCAAACACAGTACATGACTTATCACTTTTCACCATAGACTTATCAGGCAAACATGATTATTACCTTCATTTTACAAAAGAGGAAACTAAGCACAAAGAAATTAAAGTAACTTGTCCAAGCAGACCCAGCTAGGAAGGTGCAGAGCCAAGCTTCCTACTCAGATATTTTGGCTCTAATGCTTATATAATTTACTCCCACATCACACTGCCTCTATATACCTAGACTCTTTTATTCTTCTCAGAAGTCTTTGAGATGGAGACTCTCAGTGTCCTTAGCTTGCTCTACCAGTTCCTAACCTGGAGAGAGGTTGGTGGTGGGAAGTTGAAGGCAGGAAGTATACCTGGTCTTCAGGAAGTTTTCCATCATCTTCTAGAATCTGAAAGAGTTCTCCCTCAGCATAGTCTGTCACCACCACCACCTACAAAGAGAAGGCAGTGGCACTGATGGCTCCAGATTCATGTATTCTGAGGTTGGGAAATTCCTGGAACCCTTGTGCTTGGGGAGACAGGGCCCAAAACTGTCAAAGCACACCTCTTTGTCAGTTTCAAAGCTGTCAAGCATATGCACAATGTTGGGATGCCGCAGACCCCGCATTATTTCAATCTCTCGTTGCAAATTCCTCAGCTCCTTCTCTGAGCGCCCCAATTTTGGGATGAACTTCAGGGCCACGACCTATCAGTGGTAAGGTGAAAAGTTAATGCCTAATCACACTACTGAAAAGAGCCAGAATTTCAGACTTAATCTCAGAGCTCCAGAAGTCAGACTTTAGAGTGTTTGAGTAACTCTTATTATTTCTGACAGTCTCCCACTTCCATTTTCTCCATGGTACCCTGGACTTATCCAGGCTTTCCCCACTCCTCATCCCAGGAGGAAACAGCATGTGCAAAACATCTCACTTTCTAGGAGAAGTGTTCTGATTTGACCAAAGCAGTCAAGATGAAATTTAGGGGAAAGGAAAGGAAAAAGAATGAAGAGGAAATAATAGAGTTCAAGTGGTTTACCTCTTACTACATGGTGTGCTAGAGACTAATAATAATATTTGTTGTTTACTAAGAGCCAGGCACTGTACTAACTGATTTAATGTGACAACATACTTAATCCTCAAATGCCATTAATCAGTTGCTGTTCTTATCCCCATTCTAGAGATGAGGAAATTGAGACATACAGAAGTTAAGTAATTTGTCCATAATTCTAGGGTTAGAAAGCAGTGGAGATGGAATTTATACCCAAATAATCCAACTTCAGAGCTTATACTCCATAAGAAGTATGAGAGAGTCAATGCCTTAGGAATATAAACTGGTATACATACATCCCTTCTAGATCCATTTTCCACTGGAGTTGGGGGTACCAAATCCCACCCAAAAGGTATCCCTCTTTGTGCAATACCTGAGCACTGTATTTTCTTCGACCCTTGTACACCCTCCCAAAAGAGCCTTCTCCAATCATCTCCAACACGTGGTACTTTTCCATGACAGAGGTTTCAGAATCTCTTAGAAGAAAAAAGGTAGAGACGGCAAAGAGCTATAGATCCAGGGACAATTCCACAACATCTGGGAGGCCTAGTTGGGGCATGTGAAAGGAAAAATGTTAGCCACCTTGCCTTTCCTCTTTTTCACAAAGACCAAGCCTCAAAAAACATGGGAGGGTAGAATGATGCAAAGATGATGCGATCTTCGAACAAACAGAGCATCTCTTTGTAGTTCCTCTCCACTTTCAGCCTCCTGTCCCCAACCCGGCCCCATGCCCACCTGACACCTGGTCCCCCTTCTCCCTCACCCAGCTTGGCCCACTCGACCCTGCTCTCTTAACCTAGCATCGCCCACCCAACCCTGCTCCTTCGAGTCTCCCCCAAGTTCCTGCCACTCCCAGATTCCTCAGCACCTGCTCTCAGACCCCCTGGCCCATGCGCTTCGCAAGCCAGGGTCCCTCTCTCACCCCCAGCCTAGGAGATCCAAGCTCCTCAGGCCCAGGGACGGATTCCCTGGCCTTTAGCCCCGTATCTTCTGGCTGCCTGCATACGTTGCCTGACTTCTCCACCCGCCTCTCCCGCCAGTCTCTTTCGGCTCCCTTTCTTACAATTTTACTCGCTAGAACTGGTGAGAAGTTCAGAGGACAAACGCGCTCAGAGGTGTGGGAGGGACGGCGGACCACGCATGGGCACTTCCTAGGACACATCCGAACTACCTCTGGGCCATCAGGCCCAGCTAAGGACCCGGAGTCTGCGGTTGCCTAGAAACGACGCTAGCTGCCCACCCCTCTTAGTTTTCCGCCTCCGACTTCCCTAAGGGCATTTCCTGTTCCGGCTGCGGGCCGGTGAAGACATGGCGGCGTCTGCGTCTGCAGCTGCAGGGGAGGAGGACTGGTAACTTCGGGGGCATGGGCTTTGGCTGACAGTCGGGATCTAGTCCAGAGGCCTAGCGGCTGTCGCAGACCGTCCGTACGGCGGGCGTATGGGGTGGAGCGAAAGATGAAGGATGGCAGAGATGCTGACATCTCCTCTGGGAGATCTTCTAGACTGGGGAACGGGAGGGTGGAGGGGCGCTGATCTGAGTGAGAAGAGACCGGGTCTGCGCCCGCTAGACCAGTTCAGGCCTCGCCTTATCCGGTTCGATCCCCTTTCCTCCAGCTTCACGCCATCCCTTTCTCTGCTCCTCAAATGAATTTTCTCAGGGGCTTTGGGGGATGCCTGCCCGTCAGACCTCCCCATCTCCCTTTCGCTTCTCGGAACTAATGCCCTCCAGTTCGGTCCCCCTTTCTCCTTGGATCAGCGTTTTTCCGCCGACGCTTTCCTCAACCTTCTCTCTCCCACACAGCACTAGTGAGGACTATTGTCTGAATAAAGCTTTACACCTCACATAAAGTCCCTCTAGTCCTTCTCTCAAGCATTCTTAACTAAAGACTAGAACATGGAAGGACTCTGGGATTTGGAAGTAGGATCAATGTGGGTTAACTCTGCATTTTATTAGCTGATATTAGTGATGCTGACCAGGCCATCTAGCTTCTGTGAGTCAGTGTCCTCAGCTGTAAAAAAAAGTGGGTGTGGTATTTACCTCAGAATAGTTGAGAGGATCATGATGGATTTGTAATATACTTAAGTCTGTTTTTTTGTTTTGTTTTGTTTTGTTTTTTGAGACAGAGTCTCACTGTCACCCATGCTGGAGTGCGGTGGTGCGATTATGGCTTACTGCAGCCTCAACCTCCCCAGGCTCAGGTGATCCTCCTACCTCAGCCTTCCAAGTAGCTGAGGCTACAGGTGTGTGCCACCAAGCCCAGCTAATTTTGTATTTTTTATAGAGACAGAGTTTTGCCATGTTGGCCAGGCTGGTCTTGAACCCTTGGGTTCAAGTGATCCTCCCACCTCAGCCTCCCAAGGTGCTGGAATTACAGGCGTGAGCCACCACACCCGGCCTCCTTTTCATTAATAACTGAGGTGCAGGCACCTGGGAAGATTAGATGAGCCCCAAAGAAGTAAAGTGATTTGCCAAAAGGTAGAAAATTGCGACTAGAAATCCACATCTATCTGACTCCACACCTTAGATTCTTTGTACTAGGACATTCTTGAGCCTCCCCCCCCATTTTATTGTCACCACCTTACCAGCATCCCATCCAGGACCCACATAACTAGGGTAGGCAAAGTATTGAAGGGCCACTTGACTGAGGCTACACCTCAGTGTTACATTGGTTCAGGGAGCCCTGCTAGTACTGGCCTTTATTAAGACTATCTAGACTACTGGTTTTCAAAGTGTTCAGGGAAACGTTTTCTTTTCTTTTTTTAAGAGACAGAGTCTTACTTTGTCACCCAGGCTGGAGTACAGTGGCAAGATCATGGCTCACTACAGCCTCGACCTCCTGGGCTCCAGCAATTCTTCTGCCTCAGCCTCCCAAGTAGCTGGGACCACTGTGTCCAGCTAATTTTTTATTTTCTGTAGAGATAGTGTCTCGCTTTGTTGCCCAGGCTGGTCTCGAACTCCTGGCCTCAAGTGATCCTCCCACCTCAGCCTCCCAAAGTGCTGGGATAACTTATAGTTGACCTGTTCAGGGGAACTTTTAAGATTCAGGGGAGACACCTTGAGCCATGGAGAGAACAACAGTGAGTGCAGCAGCCTGTAGTGCTGTGAGACTCCCATCCCATGTCAGCCAAAACTACACTGTTATCTGTGAGGTGTAAAACTTTATATTTTATATTTTGAAGTTTCTGCCTAAGACTTAACAACAACTGACATAAGTCATGCTGGAGCAGCCTTACTCTTAGAATGAAGAGAGAGCAGTATGAGAAAGCAAAGTATGCATTTTTCCATGTATCACCTGGTAGAGCTGTAGACACAAACTGATCACTCAGCTTCAATTTCAATACAACTACTGTTTCTATGCTTAAGCATGTGTGTCCTCTGATTTACATCGGAACATGGATGCTAACCTCAACAGGCTGATCTAGATCAACCAGACAGCCAGGGTCATAAATACATCCAGAGTACTCTACTACCTCCCTCCTTCCCTCTTCTTTCTAAGGGAGAAGGTTATATACAGACAGGAAGAAAAAGAGGATGTAGACTAGCTACTATAGCCCAGATACTATTGGGTACTTTATATAAACAAATCACCTTTTATCCTCATAATAACCCTAGAGAGTAGGTGTTATCATCTATATGTGATAGACAGGATAACTTAAGCTTACAGAGAGGTCACTTCCCAGATCACATAGCTTGTAAGTGATTGGTACCTGTTACTAACTCCGAGGCTGCTGGCTCTTCCATTACAACACAGCCTTTACACCACCCTAAACCTGTTGTGTTGAGGTTGCTATCTCCTTTAAGGCTTAGGGTGACTGGTGTTAAAAGTGTATGTAGACAGTAGCCAAGGCACTGGGATCCACACTGGACAGTGATGTAGGGAAAGGCTGGAGTAATATTGGTAACGTTAATGCTAGTGAATGGGTGCCATACCTCTAGACCAGAAAGTCAGCCACTAAGGGGAATAAAACTTAAACAGGGAGTCAGGAAACCTGACTCTGGGCCCAGTTCTACCTATGTTAAGCCTTGGTTAGTCATTTTACTTTTCTGGAATCTACTTCTTCATCTCTTGGCAGAAACAATGCTTAAAATTCTGATTTTCGTGTCTCCTATTTGGCCAGTTGAAAACTTAAGGTAACATTTTCCTTGTTTTTAAGGAGTTTAGCAGGAAAATACATTCTGGTAGATTGCCATTTTTCTACAAAGCCCGCCTTTATTCGCCTTAGCAGGCTTCCACAGGGAGAGTTGTAATGGTGAGTCAGTCTACTCCTGTCTCTCTAGGGTCCTTCCCTCTGAAGTTGAAGTGTTGGAGTCCATCTATCTGGATGAACTACAGGTGATTAAAGGAAATGGCAGGTATGTATTCAACCAGCGGTGGGCAGGACTCCCCCTAATAATGAGGAGAGGTTCTGTGCCGAATCTGGGTCTTAAGACAGTGTGAGCCTTGATTCAGAGATAATATTTCTCTTGTGTAGACAAAAGCTATTTCTTTAATCCTACCCCAAAAGAAAGAGTCCAATGTGTACTTTCTTTGCCCACTTTACTGTCTCAACCCCATCCTCCCCAGCCCCCACGTCCTTACCCAGTCACATCTGCGTTTCTACTTGATCCACCTGCAGAACTTCACCGTGGGAGATCTACATCACTTTGCATCCTGCCACTGCAGAGGACCAGGATTCACAGTATGTCTGCTTCACTCTGGTGCTTCAGGTCCCAGCAGAGGTGAAGCCCCTACTCTGTGGCAGCAAAGGGAGGAAGGGGAGAGTCCCTGGGGTGGATCACTTCAGCAGTAACTTGTTATTTGCCCCCACTAGTATCCCCACGAGGTGCCACAGATCTCTATCCGAAATCCCCGAGGACTTTCAGATGAACAGATCCACACGTAAGTTAAACCTGTCAAACAGGGAAAGCTCAGCTACAGCTTTGCCCAGTGACGGAAATGGGCAGGCCTAATATTTGGTTTGCCCTCTTCCTCCAGGATCTTACAAGCGCTGGGCCATGTGGCCAAGGCTGGGCTGGGCGCTGCCATGCTCTATGAACTCATTGAGGTAAGAGGTGCGCGAGTCTGGGATATGTTCTTTCCTTTGAGCTAGAGCAGTTTCTAGCTGTAAAAGGGAAACCATGGGCCTAGAATCTTAAATAGATCTGGAATCATTAGGTAAGGCCTAAATTAATCCAGAGAAATGAGACTCTTCTGTTTGAGAAACTTCCCAAAAGACACTGCTTAATGAAACAACCCACATGAAGCAACACCTGGAGCTCCAGTATACACGGAAAACTTCTGTTGTTTGAGATTAAAAATATAAAATTAAGTACAGTCTTATTTTCCTCTAGTTTATTTTTTATTTTTATTTTATTTATTTATTTATTTTTGAGACAGTCTTAGTCTGTCACCCAGGCTGGAGTACAGTGGTGTGATCTCAGCTCACTGCAACCTCCGCCTCCCAGGTTCAAGTGATTCTCCTGCCTCAGCCTCCCAAATAGCTAGGATTACAGGCGTGCACCACCACACCCAGCTAATTTTGTATTTTTAGTAGAGATGGGGTTTCTCCTTGTTGGCCAGGCTGGTCTTGAACTCCTGACTTCAGGTAATCCACCTGCCTTGGCCACCCAAAGTGCTGGGATTATAGGCATGAGCCACCACGCCCAGCCTCTCCTAGTTTAAATTTTTAAGAAAAATGTTCAGAACAGAATGAAGGTGGGTGGCTGAGAGTCAAAGAGAGTGGGTTTGATAGGCCACTGTAGCAGTCCTAGGTCAGGCCTCCACAATGCAGCCTTGGACTTTGTGGAATTCCAGAGTACACTATTAGCTATTCAAATAACAATTCAAATGCATAGTTCACAGCGCAATTCAATGCCTTGTGAATTTTCTGTCCATTCGGGTTGTCCATGCCTTGACATGCTGTCTGAAAGCTAACTTAGAACAAACTCATTGCCCCATGGGGGAATGATATCAAAGGGGGCTAATCAAGAAAGGCCTCCCAGAAGATGAGTTTTAATTGAACATTTTTTTCTCTCAAGGTGTATTATTTTCATCTCCAAGATATATTAAAAGTGACTTAATGAAAGGAAAAACAATTAGGTTGAATTTTGAAACCAGGAAGATCAAATTTTGGGGGAGGGGCGGAGACGTGGAGAAGGATTGATTCCCAGCAGAGGGAGCATCACCAAGACAGAAATGCATAAACACAAGGTAACAAACTGGCCTGGTAGGAGCCAAGTCCAGCCAGTCACTCCTAGGAGTAGTAGACAGGCCTTGCTCACCATTCTCCCCCCTAACCCCCTGTTTAATCAGTGTCTTCTCTCCTCAGAAAGGGAAGGAAATTCTCACAGATAACAACATCCCTCACGGCCAATGTGTCATCTGCCTCTATGGTTTCCAGGTGGGTTTCTGTCTTGGGACCTGGCATGCTGCTTGGGACCAAGATGAGGGCTGTGAGAGAGCTCTGACTTAGTGCCCTACATCTGCCTTCCCTCTAGGAGAAGGAGGCCTTTACCAAAACACCTTGTTACCACTACTTCCACTGCCACTGCCTTGCTCGGTACATCCAGCACATGGAGCAAGAGCTGAAGGCACAAGGACGGGAACAGGAACGGCAGCATGCTGCAACCAAACAGGTAGACCTCACCAGACCTGCACGCTCATCTGACACCCTCAGGCACAGCCTTTCAATCCTTCCACTCCAGTGGCTCTTCACCTTTTTAGGGTCATAGATAACCTAGATAACCTTGAGATTAATGAACTCTTACCTCTGTCCAGAAAAAAGGGCATTTTTTTTTTTTTTTTTTTTTGAGATGGAGTGTCACTCTGCTACCCAGGCTGGAGGGCAGAGTAGTGCAATCTCGGCTCACTGCAACCTCCGCCTCCTGGGTTCAAGCACTCGGCTCACTGCAACCTCCGCCTCCTGGGTTCAAGCAATCCTCCTGCCTCAGCCTCCCGAGTAGCTGGGATTATAGGCACGAGCCACCATGCCCAGCTAATTTTTGTATTTTCAGTAGAGATGGGGTCTCACCATGTTGGCCGGTCTGGTCTCAAACTCATGACCTCAAGTGATCTGCCCGCTGTGGCCTCCCAAAGTGCTGGGATTACAGGCGCGAGCCACCGTGCCTGGCCAGGGTATCCTTCTATACACTTACATATTGCATGCAGTTTCAGGGGGTTCCCAGATCTCTAGTTAGACAACCCATGCTCTGTCCCAACTCACTGCTGAACCGGTGGTCTGTGCCCTTTAGTCCCAGCCCTCTGCAGATTAGGTTGGCTGATGGGTCAGCACCAGGGGGCATCCTGGGCTGTGACACAGGCATATGATTTTTCCTCTTTTTTAGAAGGAAGTCGGTGTGCAGTGTCCAGTGTGCAGAGAGCCCCTCGTTTATGATCTTGCCTCGCTGAAAGCAGCCCCTGAACCCCAACAGCCCATGGTAAGGGGTCTTTCTTCCAGTCTGAGCCAGGAGTAATGGCATTTTCTAAAGAGTAAGGAATGGCATCTTGTCTATATCAAATAGGATCTCTGAAATTGGGCTTGAACTTCCTAGGACCTCTCTGCAAAGCCACATTCCCCACTGGTGGGAGCCTAAGACTCTGGGAGCCCAGACCTGAAGGGCAAAACCAGTGCAGATCTCCTGAGGCAGCCTCGGAGGAGTAGGGATTTGAGTCTGCCTTCTGCTGTTCATTATTTCCTCTCTGCCATTCTTCCTTCCAGGAGCTGTACCAGCCCAGTGCAGAGAGCTTGCGCCAGCAAGAAGAACGCAAGCGGCTCTACCAGAGGCAGCAGGAACGGGGGGGAATCATTGACCTTGAGGCTGAGCGAAACCGATACTTCATCAGCCTTCAGCAGGTGAGGGAAGGGTTTCCCAGTCGTCCCGTAATGCCACCAACCTTCCTACAAACCCCAATCGGCCGTGGCCCCAGAGTGAGCTTTGTTCTAACCACGGAGATGATAGGCTGATCATGGTCAGCCCAGATAGTAGGAGAGGGGCCTGTAGTTCCCTGCCTTGAGGAGCTGCATCTCCCTCACTGCATCTTGTCACTTCTTTCTAGCCTCCTACCCCTGCGGAACCTGAGTCAGCTGTAGATGTCTCCAAAGGATCCCAACCACCCAGCACCCTTGCAGCAGAACTATCCACCTCATCAGCTGTCCAGTCCACCTTGCCAACTCCTCTGCCTGTGGCAACCCAGTACATGTGTGAGAAGATTCCAGGGGCTGGGTCAAATCAGCAAAGGTTGGGTGAAACCCAGAAAGCTATGCTAAATCCCCCCAAGCCCAGTCGAGGTCCCTGGCGACAGCCCGAACGGAGGCACCCGAAGGGAGGGGAGTGCCACACCCCTAAAGGTACCCGTGACACCCAGGAACTGCCACCTCCTGAGGGGCCCCTCAAGGAGCCCATGGACCTAAAGCCAGAACCCCATAGCCAAGGAGTTGAAGGTCCTCCACAAGAGAAGGGGCCTGGCAGCTGGCAGGGCCCCCCACCCCGCAGGACTCGGGACTGTGTTCGCTGGGAGCGCTCTAAAGGCCGGACACCGGGTTCTTCCTATCCCCGCCTGCCTCGGGGCCAGGGAGCATACCGGCCTGGTACTCAGAGGGAGCCCCTGGGCCTGGAATCTGAGGATGGTTCCTAGCAGGACTTGTGGGGGACAGGGAATTGGGGATGGGAGGGGGGCAATAAAGATATTTGGCCTTGTTTGGCTTTCTTTGCTCAGCAGCGCCTAGCCTGTGAGGAATGGCTCTTTTTCTCAATTCCTAGTAATTGAGATTACTCAATTACTCAATTCCAAGATTGGGGTGTGGCAAAGCAGTCCCCTACTTCACTCTGAAGTCTGTTCTCCAAAGAGACTGGGTAGAGGGTCTGACATCTCAGCAGCTAGTATAGTGGGTTTCAGGGAAAACTAGTGGGATGTCAGCATGTAAGCAGAGTCCTTAGGACCCACCATTAACAACCCATTGTGTACACATCCACGCCTGTCCATTATTTATATACGTAGAATGCCTTTAGGTAGAGGAATTTAGTTGCCTGTTTTGTGTCTCATCTCTTCATCTTAGGCTGTGCCCCATCATTTGTGTGTCTGGTTGCCTGGCTGATCCCTGTAAGCACCTGTGATTGCAGCCCCTGTCTTACTCAAGTACCAATCCAGTGATGAAGGGAGATAAGAGAGCAGAGTAGTGTGGCAGCTGTTTATTGAACTAGAGGAGGAGAGCTGAGCTGAGCCCAGCCTGATCACCTCCTCAGAGACTCAGCATTGTGAATTGCCCCTACAGGGTCATTTTTATACAGCATGAAGTAGCCCTGCACCTGGGCAGGACTGATCTGAGTTGTAGCTTGAAGGACACGTTCTGCAAAGTCCTCAGCTAAGGAAGGTGCCTGCCCTGGATAGAACCTCTGGAACATCTGGGTCAGCTGCCAGTGTGAGCAGTAGCCCACATACTCCTTCAGGTCCACTCGCCCCGGGCGTATCAGGGCGGGGTCCAGCCTGAGAGAAGATAGGGAAAGCAGAGTCACAGGCAGTGGTCACACTAGTACCCAACAGAGATGGCTCCTCGACCTCCTGTTCCTCCCAAGGCACTAGGAGTGGGTGGGCTCTTGCCTCAGTCTCAGGATGCTTGGCTCCTTCCTACCTGTCAACGTGGTTGGTGGTCATGAACACAATGCGGGCCTCAGTGGAAGCCACACCATCCAAGGCATTGAGCAGTCCACTGAAGGTGAGGCGACCTAGGCCTTGGTACTTTACTGGGTCTGGAGGAAGGCAAAGATAAGGAAGCATGAGTAGTCATAGCCCAGCATAAAATCAGCATGCCCCACTATGTTCCCCTACTTATCCATGCGTCTCATGGGCTCTTGTCACTAACCCAGGCATCTGCCACCAGCCCTCTAGATTTATGTTTTCTTCCCCTGTTCCACAGTTACCCACACCCCTTCCTCCAGAACCCCTCACTTACTCTCCACAGCCAAGTCTCGACTGAGAAAAGCAGCATCCACATCCTCCAGGAGCACCAGGCTCTGCTGCGGGGCCACGCTCAGCAGGTGGTTGAGCCGGTCATCAGAGAGGCTGGAGTCCGTGAGGCTCAGCAGGCAGATGCTGTGCTGCAGTTCCCCAGCCAGGGCTGTGCTATGGAGGATGGGATGGCAGGAAGTAGCAGGCAACCTGGAAATGCTTCCTCAGGCCCAGCTACTCTCCTCACAGTCTGGGGACATGTGTCTCAGAGGCCTGATTTCTACCTCACACCCTAATGTTCCAACGTTTCATGTTTATCCTGGTCCCCTGTCCCCAGTCCCCAGATTCATTTCCCTTTCCAACCCCATCAACCCAGTGTTTCCAAAAAGGCTTCATTTTGCCAAGTTAAGAGAAATTTTGAATACTCACATAAAACTGCTCTTTCCGCAACCAGGGGGCCCATAAAGCAGGTAGCCACGTCTGTAGGGAATGCCTAGGGATAGAGCCAGGAGGATCATGTCTTTTGCCCCAGATATCCACGTTCATTCCCAGCCCTGCCCCTTGGAAGCCTGATAATCTTGGTACAGAAGTAAATCATTCTCATACACAACTTTTCATTCCTCTTAATCTCTGGGAATTGGACTAGAGCTTTATATCACCCCATCTGGCCAGAGACCAACCTGTCCCCTCTAAAAATGTCAAAAACAGCACAGCCAAGACCCCAGCTGCTTCTCACCTCTGTCGGTATACCACTTGGGGTTATCGATGAATTCCTGGACGTCTCTGACAATTCGGTCAGCCAGACCCTGTTGTAGAACCACAGAATTCAGTGGTCGCCGGCGGCGTGGATAGCCAAAGGGACGCCATTCAGAGCCCACAGCTGTGTACATCACAGTCTTCCCTTCCTCCTGCTGCAAGGCTAGCTCTCGAGCTGGGAAGGAGAAGAGATAAAGCCAGTAATTCTCTTCACCATGGCTGATTCTTCAATTAGGTGGAGCTGAGCCAAACAGCTTCCTTCTGGCCCCCTGTTCCCGTGAGCTCACCACAGCCTGCTTATTCCACCTCTCCAAACTGCTCATCTGATGTCAAATGTCCCCATCCCTGCAATGTCCCTAGAAAGCCTGCCTGTGCCATCCCACACCTTCCTCCAGGATGTTGAAGAAAACCTTTCGGTCAGTGCCCAGGGCCGTGAAGGTGACAGATTCCCAAGGAGTTCCCGTCTGCAAGTCTATCATCTGCATCTCTCGACTTCGTTCTACCCGGATCCATTTCCCTCGATACCTGAATAAGAACGATCAAAACTGAGTGAATGGGTCAAACCCAGCTTCCATCATTCTTTTCTAGTCGCACAGCCCTCCCTAGCTCCCAACCTTACCAGATAAAGTGGTTTCCAGGGCTGGGGACAAATTCAAACTTAGTGGAAATGCGGCCGCTCTCATGCTGAAGGTACGAAGTCTCGACACTGAGGTGCTGAGTACGGGTACTGTGCCGGGTGAGCCAGCTAAGCAACCAGGCATAGCTCCTGTCTCGAGCAGGGACTTCCAGTGTGATCATGTAATGGCGCCGGAATGCCACCAGGCCCAGTTGGGCACCCTTCCGGGCCAGGGCCAGGGCTGTGCCCACACCCACCAGCCCAAATCCAGCCCCAAAGTAGGGATTGTCCTTCAGGGCCAGAATAAAGTCTGAAAGTGGCATCTTGAAAAGGAAACACCAAACCTTACAGGCCCTGGGGTGTTACAAAAACCTAGGGGTGGGGAACAGTGGAAAAGGGACAAAGCACAAGATTACTTTAGAAACTGGACCTCCCCAGCCCTGCCCACAGGTCAGCACTACTGTGTGGGTCAATATCCTCCTTTTGTGGGGTAAGGGTACTGTTGGAATGCAAGGGTGGAGACTCCAGGCCCCTCATCCCATTTTGCCCTTCATTAGTCTACTCATACTTGTTTCCTACCAGAGGACCATGTCTGGAGATGCCTTAAACCAAAAAGAGCTATATAAACCGGCTTCACATCAGGATAATGGATGGACAAGATTTTCGTCGTCCCTGGGACCATCTTTGATAAAAAGGGGCCCACTGGCTGCAGTCAGCAAGGGAGAAGCATCCATTGACTTGTCAGTAACCCTATGCCTTGTTATGAGTAATGTCCTTCAAATATCCTCTCCCTTACATCCCCAATATCTAATGTCCTGTTTATACCTTTATTACCTCCCACCTAAACTGTCTTTAAAATCATAGTTCTTGAAATGGTATTTTAAAAGGTCTTCACCGCCGGCTTCACGGAACAGCTACAAAAGGGTCCAGATCTTTCATCATAGGCACCAGCTTCAATTCCATATCTCTCTCTGCTCCAGCACCTTCAATGGCTGGCTCCCAACAGACCCCTGAACTGTGTACAAACTCAGCCTGGTACTCAAGGCCCTCTACAATACGGCGCCCACCTACCTTTCATGGATTAGCTCCCAACACTACCTGTTCAGCAAATATGCAAATACGCAACAAATATGTTCAACAAGTAAGTAACCTCCCAAATCCTTGTTCATGCAGTTCTCTTGGCTCGGAATGCCCGTTCTTTTCTCCCTCATTCTCCCCAACTGAAAATCTGCCCATCTGCTACTTTCTCCACGGATCGTCACATTGTAGACAATAAGATCCTGAGGGATAAGCGCGAAGTTGTTTCTAGTACACCTCTCCTCCAACCCCGAACCCCGGCCACTTTGCCCTGCCCCTGGCATGCAAGGAGATGAGCAGACAGCAGAGACCTCGGCTGAGCCTCAGAATTGGTATCCAGAATTCCAAAACACCTATGCATGGAAGGCCACAGACAAAGCTCTCCCGCCTCTGGCCCCTCCGCGACACCCAGGAACCTCGCCCACACCCCAGCTCGCGCCTCCAGCCACATGCTTTGGGGTAATCCGTCGCTCAGCCGTCTCACCGATACGACTCTCTGGCCCTCCGTCTCGATGGTTTCACCGCGCCTGCACTTTGGGGAAGCTGCGCTTGGCCCCGCCCCGGGTCCTTTCATCGACTTCCCGCCACACCCACCAAGAGGCCCACGCCACTCTATCCCAGAGCTCTCGATGGTGCTTCTCCGGCTTCAGGGCTGGAGTGGGGGTGGAGGGCGGGAAAAACCACAGGGAGAAAACAGAGTACCCCGGCAGCCGGCAAGAGGAAGAGAGAGTGGCTTCCACATCCCCAATATCCTAGAGGCGGCTGGGCCGGAGGCGGTCGCACAAAGCGGGCACCGGGGGCCGCTCCAGCCGCGGCCGACCATAGAGATGCGGCTCCAGCCGGCTCGGGGTCTGGAGGTAAGTAGCTGCGGGGCGGAACTGGGAAGGGAACGCGGGTGGAGCAAGCTGGAGGCAAAGTTTTTCGAGCCCCGGGATCAGGGTGGGCCTGGGCGCTGGGAACTCTCGGGAGGAGGTACTGAAGGGAGCACCCAGAGGAGCTGGGCCCCGGCACCGCAGTCGCGTCACGCTTCTGGACCCCACCCGGTACCCGCTGCTCAGGACCAAAATCATGACGATGCTCCATCCCAAGCCTTCCAGGTTACAAGCTGCCTTTCCCGTTCGCTGGCTCTTATGATCCAGCTCCCGCCCGACTATGTGGACACTGTCATCACCTCCATTTTACAGACAGGAAAGCTGAGGCCCAGAGAAACGATGCGACTGTGTCTGTCCAAGGCTACGCGGTGAGTCAGAGCCAGAGGCAAGTGGGAACCTGGGTCCCTAGGCCGGGGCCCGTTATTTCTCCAGACCTTCTCTCTGCCTTAGTCTGCCTTTTCTCTTCCTCAGTCTTCCTGCCCGGAAGATAAGCGTATTTCTTCTCTTGTGCCCACCTGTCTCCTACCTCACCCTGCCCTCCCCCAGGTGAAGGTTCTTAATCTTGACGGCTCAGCGTCCTCCTTGGCTCCCCCCGGAGGCCATGTATGGCCAAGCTGGAAGATTCCCCAGAGCAGCGATAATATTCAGTAAGTGGAGGCTGCAGTTTCCAGAGAATCCCTCTGGCCACGGGAGTGCACTTCCCAGCCACCTTGTGAATCCCTGTGATCTGTTGTTTTGAGTCCGTGGGATTCTGGAAATAGGAACTATCAGATTGCAGGATCTTGGGTTTTGTTTGTTTGTTTTTTGAGACGGAGTTTCTCGCTCTTGTTGCCCAAGCTGGAGTGCATTGGTGCGATCTCCGCTCACTGCAGCCTCCACCTCCCGGGTTCCAGCGATTCTCCTCACTCAACCTCCCGAGTAGCTGGGATGATTACAGGCGTGTGCCACCACGCCCTACTTTTTTTTGTACTTTTAGTAGAAACAGGGATTCACAATGTTAGCCAGGCTGGTCTCGAACTCCTGACCTCAGGTGAAAGGCCCGCCTCGGCCTCCCAAAGTGCTGGGATTACAGGCGTGAGCCAGGGTGCCCTGCCTGGTTTCTTCTTTTTTTTTTTTCTTTTTGCATCTTCTCTGTGACTCAATTTCATGAAGTGATTCCTATCATTCTTATTAATTAATAATTATTCAGCTTAAACTCATTTTAGCCATGTATAACAGGGTATGCAATTCAATTGTCATTCATTCCTCAGTTATGTTCCCATATTTAGTTTGAGGCCATAGTCAGTTAATAAGTTTGAAATTTCTCCAAACGTGTTATGTTATAGGTGAGGAACCACTGGTTTAGTGCAAGATACCTAGCGTTACTCCAGTGCAGCTCCATGTCTGTGCTTCTTCACTGGAAGCTTCGATTGTGGGTGATTTGTGTTCGTTGAAGTGATAACATCAGTATCACAAAGTGATGTCATTGAAGTGATAACGTCAACAAATTACTAAAAAGCTACACATCTAGGGAGAGAGACTGATGGGTAAAAAACCGTGCAGTGTGACCTCGTTTCTGAAAGGGCTGTATACAGAGTGCCCTCAGGATGCCAGAAGAGAGAAAATTAGAGTGTCAAGAAGCCAGGCCAGCGCAGTGCCTCACGCCTGTAATCCCAGCACTTTGGGAGGCTGAGGCGGGTGGATCACCTGAGTTTGGGAGTTCAAGACCAGCCTGACCAACATGGAGAAACCCCATCTCTACTAAAAATACAAAATAGTAGCCAGGCGTGGTGGCGCATGCCTATAATCCCAGCTACTCAGGAGACTGAGGCAGGAGAATCGCTTGAACCCAGGAGGCGAAGGTTGCAGTGAGCTGAGATCATGCCACTGCACTCCAGCCTGAGTGACAGACTAAGACTGTCTCAAAAAAAAGAATGTCAGGAAGCCTTCATGGTGGAAGTGACATTTGTGTAGCTTCTTCAAGGATAGTTAATTGGTTAGCCAGACAAGAGAGAAAGATTGAAAAGGGGAAAAGGCATATCAAGCCAAGAGACGCAAAAGGCTATGAAGGTATGAAAGCAAAAGAGAATGTGGTGAGTCTGGAGAATGGCATGTCATCTGGTTCAGAGATCTGCTGAGGGGAGAAGTGGGAGATGAGTCTGGGGAGGTCAGCAGGATCCAGATGATGAAGGAAGGGCCTTCCTTATAATCCATTCTGAGGAATAGTGAGATTATCAAAGGTTAAGAGAGAAAGGGGCCAGGCAAGGTGGCTCATGCCTGTAATCCCAGCACTTTGGGAGGCCAAAGTGGGCCGATCACCTGAGGTCAGAAGTTCGAGACCAGCCTGGCCAACATGGTGAAACTCCATCGCTACTAAATATACAAAATTTACCCAGGCGTGTGTGTCGCCTGCCTATAGCCAGCTAGTGGGGAGGCTGAGGCAGGAGAATTGCTTGAACCCAGGAGGTGGAGGTTGCAGTGAGCCGAGATCACTCCACTGCACTCCAACCTGGGTGACAGAGAGAGACTCTGTCTCAAAACAAAAAAAAAAGGCACTTCTGAGATTCTTTGGCCCCACCTAATTTTGCTGCAGATAAGAAATCAGAGACCCAAATTGCTTAATGACTTGGCTAAGGGCACTTAGCTAGCGGGAGACAACCTGCAGTCATTAATATGTTGGCCAATACTTGTTGGCTCTCTCCTAATATTCTATTATCATTTTTATACTTTTTATTCTGAACATTATCATAAAAGAAAGCCTCTATTTAGTCTCATAAGGTATATGTGGCATATTGCCATGCAAGAAAATGCCTAAGTCGGTGGGCACTGGGCTGTGTACCCACACCAGCTGGGAAGAAAGTAAGAACTCTCACTTTACTTTGTTTTTCTTCTGGTTGGCTTGTCAGCATTTAAGAGGCCAAAACACACAAGTCAGTGGTGATGACAGACCCACTTTTGGACTCACAGCCAGCCCATAGCACCGGAGAGATGGATGGACTGTGTCCTGAGCTATTGCTGATCCCCCCGCCTCTCTCTAACCGTGGAATCCTGGGGCCTGTCCAGAGCCCCTGTCCTTCCGGGGACCCTGCGCCTTTGCCTACTGAGCCAGGCTGCCTGCTGGTAGAGGCCACAGCAACTGAAGAGGGACCAGGGAACGTGGAGATCATTGTGGAGACAGTAGCTGGAACCCTGACCCCAGGTGCTCCTGGAGAGACCCCAGGTACAAACACAGTTGCAAGCAGGCCAGTGGGACAGGCGGCTCTGAGGTTTTGTCTGGGTTATTTTTGATTCTGTATAAATATGATGAGAACACAAGGTAGCATCCTATTTTTATACTTGGAGATGTTGTCATTTGGTTTGCAGTTGGTGCATGTTGATTGAAGGCTGGCGAAGTGGTGCACAGCCTTCTACCAAGCTTTGGCAGTCTGTCCTGCAAGGGCTTCATGTGTGTGCTCGGCAGTAATCCAGAAAGTAAGACCTTTCTGACACCTCTGCCGAATCCTGGCTTGTCCCTACTCTTACAGTCCTTGGAGATTCTTTCCTCCATATTGACCTTCCTACCCAGGAACTGCAGCCAGGGATTAAGCAAAAACCCTGTCTCTACCACCCTGGGCTTGGCAGGGCTTTCCAGAGTGATCTGGTATTTCCCTGCCCTAGTTTTTTCTGTATAACATACTTTACTCATCCAAGGCATGTTGTTAAGAATAAGAGTTGAGGCCTGGTACAGTGGCATGCACCTGTAGTCTCAGCTACTTGGGAGGCTAAGGCAAGAAGATTGCTTGAGCCCAGGAGTTAGAGGCTGCAGTATGTTATGATCATACCTGTGAATACCTGCACTCCAGCCTGGGCAATATAGTGAGACCCCCACCTCTTTAAAAACAAAACAAAACAAAAAAACAGTAGAAGTTGAGCATTTGTATTTAGCTCAGATGAAAGATTCTCCCTTTATTCATCCCATTATCATCACCTCTTATTTTCAGGAAGTTTCCCTGTTTTTTAATTGCCATCCTCCAGCCATAGTTGTCACCACTTCACTTGGCACTGTAGTGTAGTGACAAAGAATATTGGGAAAGATTAGCTAATTTGACCATATAATATTTCCAAACTTCCATATGGTGAAAGAAATTAAAAAAAAAAAAAAAAGAACCTAGGAAAAACATTTGCAATATATAAGAAAGAGTTAATATCTTTTTTTTTTCTCTTTTTTTTGAGACAGAGTCTCGCTCGGTCACCCAGGCTGGAGTGCAGTGGCGCCATCTCGGCTCACTGCAAGCTCTGCCTCCTGGGTTCACGCCATTCTCCTGCCTCAGCCTCCTGAGTAGCTGGGACTACAGGCACCCATCACCACACCCAGCTAATTTTTTGTATTTTTAGTAGAGACAGGGTTTCACTGTGTTAGCCAGGATGGTCTCGATCTCCTGACCTCGTGATCCGCCTGCCTCGGCCTCCCAAAGTGCTGGGATTACAGGCGTAAGCCACTGCGCCCGGTCAAGAGTTAATATCTTTAAAATTCAAAGAGCCACAATAAGAAAAGGGAACCATCTTTTTTTGTTGTTTGCTTTCCTTTTTATGTTTTCTTTTGGTTTGGGGGGTTTTGTTGAGACAGGATCTTGCTCTGCCACCCAAGCTAGAGTGCAGTGGCACAGTTATGGCTCACTGCAGCCTTGACCTCCTAGGCTTAAGCAATCCTCTTGCCTCAGCCTCTCATGTAGCTAGGACCACAGGTGTATACCACCCACACCCAGCTAGTTTTTAAATTTTCTTTTGTAGAGATGAGGCCTCACCTTGTTGCCCAGGCTAGTCTTGAACTCCTGGGCTCAAGCAATCTTCCCACCTTGGCCTCCTAAAGTTTTGGGATTACAGGTATGGGCCATCGCACCCAGCAGAAACCTTTTTTTTTTTTTTAATGGGAAAAAGAAATCTATATGCAATGCTCTAAAGAAATAAAAGTAGTAACTATATGGAAGGATGCTTAATCTCACTAGCAAACAAATTCCTGTCAAAAATAAGAGATGCGGCCGGGCATGGTGGTTTATGCCTATAATCCTAGCACTTTGGGAGGCCAAGACAGGCGATTGCCTGAGCTCAGGAGTTTGAGACCAGCCTGGGCAAGATGGTGAAACCCCATCTCTACTAAGATACAAAAAAATCAGCTGGACGTGGTGGCAGGCATCTGTAATCCCAGCTACTCAGGAGGCTGAGGCACGAGAATTACTTGAACCCGGGAGGCAGAGGTTGCAGTGAGCCAAGATCATGCCCCTGAACCCCAGCCTGGACAACAAAGCAAGACTCTGTCTCAAAAAAAAAAAAAAAAATAGGAGATGCACTTTGACATAAATTAAACATTGTAAATAATACCTAGTGTTGGCGAGGCTATAGGAAACCCCATGTTATAGATTATGGAGATACAAATTATTATAATCTTTTGAAGATCAATTTAGCTACACAGCAAATTTTCCAGTTTGCATACTCTGACCACTGTAATTCCACTGTAGGAATCTGTCCTACAGAAAGACATATACATGCACAAAGATACAAGGATGAGAATATATAGGGATGCTTTATTTGTAATGGTTGGAAATAGCCCAGATGTCCATCCGTAAGGGCACAATTTATTTATTTTTTAAAATTATTTTTAGAATGGGCAACATAGGGAGACCCCATCTCTACAAAAAATTTAAAAATTAGCCAGGCATGGTGGTGCCTGTAGTCCCACCTACTCAGGAGGCTGAGGTGGGAGAATCGCTTGAGCGTGGGAGGTCAAGGCTGCAGTGAACTATGATCACACCACCACTGCACTGCAGCCTGGGTGACAGAGAGAGACCCTGTTTCCCCCACCACCAGCCAAAAAATTTATTTTTATTTTTTTTGTCCCCAGGAAAGCAAGGGCAGAATTTCATTTTGATTTGTCCATGCTCTGGAAAAAACAAACTCGACAAGAAAGTACGAACTAAATATAAATGTAATGAAATATAAAAATATCTTTGATATATAGCAAGTGGGAAGAAAAGGGTCAAAAAGAAACACACCAAATTGTGTGTGTGAAGGGGCTGGGTGGTTATTCTTCCTTTGTATACTTACGTATCATTTTAGATGTCGCACTGAAAAATTTTTTTTTTTTTTTTTGAGACAGAGTTTCACTCTTGTCACCCAGGCTGCAGTGCAATAGTGTGATCTTGGCTCACTGCAACCCCTGCCTCCTGGTTTCAAGTGATTCTCCTGCCTCAGCCTCCTGAGTAACTGGGATTACAGGGATGCGCCACCACGCCCAGCTCATTTAGTATTTTTAGTAGAGACGGGGTTTCTCCATGTTGGTCAGGCTGGTCTTGAACTCTTGACCTCAGGTGATCCACCTGCCTCGGCCTCCCAAAGTGCTGGGATTACAGGCATGAGCCACTGGGCCCGGCCTGAAATTTTTTTTTTTTTTTTTTGAGACAGAGTCTCTCTGTTGACCAGGCTGGAGTGCACTGGGCAATCTTGGCTCACTGCAACCTCCGCCTCTCAGGTTCAAGCAATTCTTCTGCTTCAGCCTCCCGAGTAGCTGGGACTACAGGTGCGTGCCACCACACCCAGCTAATTTTTTTTTTCCACACCCAGCTAATTTTTTTGTATTTTTAGTAGAAACAGGGTTTCACCATGTTAGCCAGGATGGTCTCGATCTCCTGACCTCATGATCTCCCTGTCTTGGCCTCCCAAAGTTCTGGGATTACAGGTGTGAGCCACCACTCCTGGCCCTGAAATTTTTTTTTGACAAAATAACAATAAAGAGCAAAAGGACCAGCAGAATAAATGTAGGACAAACCTGACCTTGAGTCATGGCTCTACTACTAATAAACATAGTAGTCTTTTTTTTTTTTTTTTTTGAGACGGAGTCTCGCTCTGTCGCCCAGGCTGGAGTGCAATGGCCAGATCTCAGCTCACTACAAGCTCCGCCTCCCGGGTTTACGCCATTCTCCTGCCTCAGCCTCCCGAGTAGCTGGGACTACAGGCGCCTGCCACCTCGCCCGGCTAGTTTTTTGTATTTTTTAGTAGAGACGGGGTTTCGCCGTGTTAGCCAGAATGGTCTCGATCTCCTGACCTCGTGATCCACCCGTCTCGGCCTCCCAAAGTGCTGGGATTACAGGCTTGAGCCACCGTGCCCGGCCAAACATAGTAGTCTTAACCTCATAGAATCTCAGGACCTTGTTCTTATAAGGCTGTTGGAGGACCAAATGAGAGTGTTTATTAAGCCTTTTTTAATCAAAATCTTGCCCATTGCTTTTAAAACGGCAGCAATTATGGAGAAGAATAACTATTTTCAGAAAGGATATTCTCCATTTTATCCATTCCTGTGCCTTTGTAAAGCTCTTTACAGAATTTGAAAGTAAAGCTCTTATCATTTATATTGCAGATATTATCCCTAGTTTGTCATTTTCTTTTGGAAGTTTCTGGTTTTCACTTGGGCAAAATATACTGTCTTAATGCTTTCTGGATTTGCTTGTTTATTCACTCATTTAACAAATATTTATTAAGCACCTACCTCGTACCAAGTATTATGCTAGGAGTCCAAACACACATGCCAGATAGATGGTCCCTGACCTTATGGGGCTTACAGTCCAGGTGTAGGACCAGACTTAAAGTCCATCTGTACTCTACGAATATTAAAAGATTCACCTACATTTTCTACTAGTAACTAACTCCTATGAGTCTTGTTCCATCTGATTCTATGCCTTTCTCTGTCGGTCCTCTGCCTGCAGGTGTCCTGGTAAAGGTGGTGGAGGTGTACTTCTGTGAGCGCTGTGAACAGAGCTTCGCAGAGCCCACTCTGCTGGCCCTGCACCAGTGCAGTGAGACCCATATACAGCCTGTGCAGGGCCTCTCTAGCCCTCCATGCTCTGTAGAGCTGCCTCCCAGCAACCCAACCCTCCCTGGCGCTCTGCAGGGCCAGAGCCCACCAGTTAGTCCCCTATCATGCCCTGTGTGTAGACAGGAGTTTGCCCAACCCCAGGCCCTGAAGAGCCACTTCAAGATTCACCGGGGCACTCCTGACACCTTCTCCTGCCCAGAATCTGGCTGTGTGTTCTCTGCTGAAGATCGCAAGGGTCTGCAGCACCACCTGAGGCAGACTCACAGAGCAGTTCCTGTGCCCTGTTCTTTCCGGGGCTGCCCCCTGCTTTTCGGGAGCCAGCAGGGCATGGAGCTGCACCGGCAGGCGCATTACCCTTTCCACTGCAGCCACTGCAGCTTCATGGGCTCCAACGTCAAACTCTTCCGGCAGCATCAGCGGAGCCATGGTGCTGGGACACAGGGAGAACTTTCTGCCGTTCAGGGCCTTCCATCCCAGGAGCTGCTGCCAGGTATGAGGCCAAGGGCCAAGCAGTTCCTCTCCTGGAGTTCAGCCACAGTTGATCTTATAGGAGAGGCAGTTGTTTCCAAGGCCATGAATGTACATGAATATAAGAGAATCTAGATAGTGGCTCAGGAGGATGGAGTTACTGGATGACATGGGAAGGCATCTTGAAACAGTGGAATATATGGGACAAAGAGGAAGTCTTTGTGACAATGAGTGACAGTTGGCTTAGGCTACCTGTGGCTTGAAGTTACTTAACCAATATTCTCTAATGATCCATTTCACAGCTTTCTGAGAGCAAAAGCAAAAATGACCATCATTGGATATGGCCACTGTAGACTTTCCTTTAGAGCAACTGGGGATTGAGCAGTAGAAGCCAGGGTTATTTTAAAAAGGAAATAACCGTTTGGGCTAGGCACTGTGGCGCATGCCTGTGATCCCAACAGTTTGGGAGGCCAAGGTGGATGGATCCCTTGAATCCAGGAGTTCAAGACCAGCCTGGGCAATGTGGTGAAATCCTGTCTGTACAAAAAATACAAAAATTAGCTGGGTTTGGTGGCGCATGTCTGTAGTCCCAGCTACTCAGGAGGCTGAGGTGGGGGATCACTTGAGCTCAGGAGGCGGAGGTTGCAGTGAGCCAAGATTGCACCACTGCACTCCAGCCTGGATGACAGAGTAAGACCCTGTCTCAAAAAAGAAAAAAAGAGAGGAGGGAAAGGAACTTTCAAGGGAGATGGTGTTTTACTAGTTGTCATTCCTCTTGGTCCCAAAAAAGCATTAGAGAGCAGAGGAGCTGGAGGAAACAGAGAAAACAGGC
Source organism: Colobus angolensis palliatus (assembly GCF_000951035.1). Classification (NCBI taxonomy): domain Eukaryota; kingdom Metazoa; phylum Chordata; class Mammalia; order Primates; family Cercopithecidae; genus Colobus; species Colobus angolensis. Next base: position 2,034,337 of record NW_012123487.1, read on the forward strand.
CAGGAGAGGCCAGGATTCTGATAAGAGAAGGAATTGCAGTCTACCCATTCTCTACTTTCAGCTCCCGATGACCTCAATGACCTCACTGCTGTCAAAAGGGGTGCTCTCTGAGGTTTGAGTTACGTTAGACTGGAACATTGCTAATAACTTAGCTCTTGGTCCTCCTATTTCTGTCTTGAGTGGAAATACATTTATACATAAAACCCAAGATTTCCTTATGCTAAAAGTGGAAGAGGGTGATTATTTCAGCCAGTAGGTGGAGAAGTATAAGCATTTAGTGCTGTCATTGGCTCCTGTAGACTTTATCAAGTTTTATGTATCTCCAGCTCCCAAACTGCCTCCAGGAGGGAGAGAACCTTCACAGGAAGCAGGTACACCCCTGCCTGGGCAAGAGACAGCTGAAGAGGAGAATGTAGAGAAAGAAGAGAAGAGTGACACCCAGAAGAACTCCCAGAAGGCTGTGGATAAAGGCCAAGGGGCTCAGCGGCTGGAAGGTAATGACATCCTAAGGCTTGAAGCCCTTGGTGGTGGGGAAGAATGGATTGTTGAAGCCGTGGTATTGAAGCTCTGGGGTTTGTTTTCTGAGCGTTGGTTCGGATCCTTTTATTCTGTTCTACCTTGACTCAGAAGTCAAGGTCTAGTGGGAAAATGATGAATGGGTGAATGATAAAGACTTTAGTAATATAGCATTGGGGTAAATCGAGTTTGCTTCACTGGGCTGGTTTTCCTCAGGCAGAAAACTCTAGCAGGGAAGCAGGAGGTGATCTTCATCATAATATAGAGATGCCAGAAGTTATTGATGATCAACAGCCTATTTTGTCTGGCACTGAGCCCTCAAATACTTTTTTCTGAATCTTTGCTTCCCAGTTTTTCACCTCAGTAGAATATTTGAAAGTCATCCCACAAGGAGCACAGTTGTTATCAAGGTGAATAAGAAAGATTTGGTTGTATTTATTACCAACTTCATTATTATCTAGAGCCTGTGAGCCAGTGTTTGGAAGTAAGAGTTCTTTACTTTCTTTTGGCTCACTCCCTTGGGGACTCTTCCTTCTAACTAATCTTGCTGATGCTTCTGCCTGCCCCCATAGAACAAGGCAGGAAAGAACAAGAATGCTCCATTCTAAGCAGCTCTAAACAAAGACTCAAGAGCAGGTAGCTGAGTAAAGCACTTCAAACAGGATGTCACAGCAAGGCCTGAGAAGCCCTTGTGGTTTTGCTTCTCTTAAAACTTGAGTTTCTCACCTTTTCTTTGAGACTACAGTGTTTGAGACCCTTTTGCTTGGTTTCCTGGAGAGAGGCCACACATTGTTTGTGTCTGAGCAAATTGTGGTTCTCCCATTATCTGGCTATCCCCAGAAAAATCTCACTCTCTCAACTCTGTTCCCTCCCCCAGGGGATGTGGTCTCTGGCACCGAGTCCCTCTTCAAGACCCATATGTGTCCAGAGTGTAAGCGCTGCTTTAAGAAGCGGACCCATCTGGTGGAGCACCTTCATCTCCACTTCCCAGACCCCAGTCTCCAGTGCCCCAACTGCCAGAAGTTCTTCACCAGTAAGAGCAAGCTCAAGACCCATCTGCTGCGGGAGCTGGGTGAAAAGGCCCACCACTGCCCACTGTGCCACTATAGTGCGGTGGAGAGGAATGCACTCAACCGCCACATGGCCAGCATGCATGAAGATATTTCCAACTTCTACTCAGATACCTATGCCTGTCCTGTCTGCCGTGAGGAATTCCGCCTCAGCCAGGCCCTCAAGGAGCACCTCAAGAGCCACACGGCAGCAGCCGCGGCAGAGCCGTTACCCCTTCGCTGCTTTCAGGAGGGCTGCAGCTATGCAGCACCCGACCGCAAGGCCTTCATTAAGCACCTGAAGGAGACGCATGGGGTGCGGGCTGTGGAGTGCCGCCATCACTCATGTCCCATGCTCTTTGCCACAGCCGAAGCCATGGAGGCCCACCACAAGAGCCACTACGCTTTCCACTGCCCCCACTGTGACTTTGCTTGTTCCAATAAGCACCTATTCCGTAAACACAAGAAGCAGGGCCACCCTGGCAGTGAAGAGCTGCGCTGCACCTTCTGCCCCTTTGCCACCTTCAACCCAGTGGCTTACCAGGATCATGTAGGCAAGATGCATGCTCATGAAAAGATCCACCAGTGTCCTGAGTGCAGCTTTGCCACTGCCCACAAGAGGGTGCTCATCCGACACATGCTTCTACATACGGGTAGGGTGGTTTCCATCCTTACAATAATGTAATAATGATGGTGGTGATAATGGCTACAAAGGGCCTTGCATACATTTTCTCATTTGACCTAAAATTCCTAGAGATAGATCTAGTATTCCAGGTTTACAAATGAGCCTTAAGTTGAGTGTCACTTAGCTAGTAAAGTAGTAGAGCTAGGATTTGAATCCATGCAGTCTGATTCCAGAGTCTGTGCTCTAACCACTGTGGTGCTATGCCTCTTAAGCCCCTGTCCAGTTCTGCCCACCCCTAGTCAGGCTTGAGTGGGTTAACATCAAGCCTGAAGAAACCCAAACCAGGACAAATTACCTTACGTTGCAATTCATGTTTTGGGATGTGCTAAGAGAGACGGGTGAGGGGACTGAGCCATCCACATGCATATGGCCTTCTATAGCTTGGGTGTCCATGACACTGAACAAGATCACCTTCAGTGACCTGGAAGTTGCAGATGTTTAACTGGGACTCGTAACTGTCTTCCAGCATTCTTGATGCTTTAGGTAACAACCAAACCAAGCTTCCTGCTACAGCATCATCCCATTTGTGATCTGTGTGTCAACATCAGTGGATTGACAGGACAATTTTAGAATTTTCATCAAAGACACTGGTTTGGGAGAAAAAAAATTAGGTAGCCTGGGACAAAGCCATTATTCTCATTGAACTCATTCCTGTACATGCTTTAGTCACAGAATCTCATGTTTCTGAGGCCTTTCCAAGAGGCTTAATCTTGTAAGTAAGGCAGGTAAAGATGAGAAAAGAGACAAACTCTGAGACCTACTTTAAGACGACACAGATAATGTTAGAACTCTGCAGAGTACCATGTTGCCAGCCTTTCACCATAGGGAATAGGGCTGGGTGAGTGGGCAGGGACAACAAGGAGGGGTCTTGAAGGAACGTGGCCCAGCCTGTCAGTGCCAGGTCTTGACCATCAACATGAACAGCTCACCTTTGAGTTCTCACTGAGTTTCACTGACAACTTTGGAACATCTCATATAATCTTTATACCAACCTTTTGGAGACAAGGAAACAGACTGCTGGAAGCCACGTGGTAGTCAGCTAGGATTTAAACTACCACTTAATGGCTCTGTGATTTCTCTGTGCCTCAGTTTCCCTATCTGTAAAATGAGGGTGATAATAGCACCTGCCTCTTAAGGATGTTCTGAAAATCTGAGGAGAGGAGGCTTTTTTTTTTTTGAGATGGAGTCTGGCTCTTTTGCCCAGGCTAGAGTACAGTAGCCCAATCTCAGCTCACTACAAGCTCCGCCTCCCGGGTTCCCTCCATTCTCCTGCCTCAGCCTCCCGAGTAGCTGGGACTACAGGCATCCGCCACCATGCCCAGCTAATTTTTTGTATTTTTGGTATAGACAGAGTTTCACCGTGTTAGCCAGGATGGTCTCAATCTCCTGACCTCGTGATCTGCCCACCTCGGCCCGTCAAAATGCTGGGATTACAGGCATGAGCCACCGTGCTCAGCCAAGAGGAGGCATTTTTTTACAAAGTGCTCAGAAGAGTGCTATTCACATAGTAAGAACTTTGTTCATGTTGGCTGTTAATATTTTTATTACTATGTTGGACTTCAGAATTCTTGACCATTCTGTTCTGTTGTCTCATTTATTTTTCCTTTTCTAGAAAACAAAAGAATTAGGCTAAGTAGAGCAGTTGACCATAGTGACAGCAAACTGTAAAACAAATCAAGAGTAGACTTTAAGCTAGTTTTGAAAAGCTTGGGCTGGGCACAGTGGCTCATGCCTATAATCCCAACATTTTACAAGGCCAAGGTGGGCGGATCACCTAAGGTCAGGAGTTCGAGAACAGCCTGGCTAACATGGTGAAACCCTGTATCTACTAAAAATACAAAAAATTTAGCCAGGCATGGTGGCAGGAGCCTATAATCCCAGCTACTCGGGAGGCTGAGACACAAGAGTCGCTTGAGCCCGGGCAGCTGAGCTTGGCAGTGAGCTGAGGTCACGTCACTGTACTCCAACCTTGGCGACAGAGTGAGACTCTGTCTTAATTAAAAAAACAAAAAAAGGCCGGGCGCGGTGGCTCAAGCCTGTAATCCCAGCACTTTGGGAGGCCGAGACGGGCGGATCACGACGTCAGGAGATAGAGACCATCCTGGCTAACACGGTGAAACCCTGTCTCTACTAAAAATACAAAAAACTAGCCGGGCGAGGTGGCGGGCGCCTGTAGTCCCAGCTACTCCGGAGGCTGAGGCAGGAGAATGGCGTAAACCCGGGAGGCGAAGCTTGCAGTGAGCTGAGATCCGGCCACTGCACTCCAGCCCGGGTGACAGAGCAAGACTCTGCCTCAAAAAAGAAAAAAAAGAAAAGCTTGGTCTTTACTTTCTTCCCATCTTCATTGGTGTGAGAGTGGGGGAGTAGTTATCTGAGAGGGCTGTGAAGCAGCCTTCGTTATTGTGAGGTTTTCACCATCACAGGTAGCACATGAAGCTGTTGTTCCTCACTGGCATCAGGGCAGCCTTGCTGGAAGAAGTGGTCTGTCCACTTGCTCTGTATCTGACCTGTGTTCTCTCCCCTCATCCTCATCCCCCATATAAGGTGAGAAGCCTCACAAATGTGAGCTATGTGACTTCACATGTCGAGACGTGAGCTACCTATCGAAGCACATGCTGACCCACTCCAACACCAAGGATTACATGTGCACTGAATGTGGCTATGTCACCAAGTGGAAGCACTACCTCCGTGTGCACATGCGAAAACATGCAGGAGACCTCAGGTACAACACACACATAGGCCTCTGTCCCAATCCCAAGAACCTTATGCCAAGCTAGCTTCCTCTTGGATCTAACTTCTGGCCCTATTACTTTCTCCGGTCCCTGGAGAGTCTCTTCCTAAGGCCGGGCGCAGTGACTCACACCTGTAATCCCAGCACTTTGAGAGGCCGGGGTGGGCAAATTGCTTGAACTTGGAAGTTCAAGGCCATCTGGGCAACACCCCATCTCTACTAAAACTACAAAAATTAGCTGGGCATGGTAGCAGACGCCTGTAATGCCAGCTTCTTGGGAGGCTGAAGCACTAGAATTGCTTGAGCCAGGAGGAGGAGGTTGCAATGAGCCGAGATTGCACCACTGTACTCCAGCCTGGGTGACAGAGTAAGACTGTGTTTCAGAAAAGAAAAGGAAAGAAAAAAGAGAGTCTTTTCATAACACCCTTCTCTGTTCCCACTTTCTCAACTGCATTGCCTACAGCTGGCCCCTGTGACTGTGGCTCAGTCACATGGCGAGCACTCTCTGGGCTCTGGGAAGGGAGTATAGACCTACAGTATAGGCCTAGAGGCTAAAGTGTACTTGAGTTCTCAGAGTTTGGCCCTGGGAAAGTGAATAGACTCTATATTCATGCCCCAGTCTTGGCCACTTCCAAATCCAGGCAAGTTCTCTGACCTATGGCACAGCTGGCTAAGGGGTTTCTAGAGCTGTCATGCTTATGTGGGAGAAGGGAAACGAGGCACAGAAACCTGCCCTGTGGAGTTGTAGCCATGTCAGCTCCTTGGAAGTGTACAGTGGATCATGCTGATTCATGATTATTTTAGGAAGGCAGTACAGAGTAGGGCTTAGAACACAGGCCCTGAAGCTAGGCTGTCTCTGCTCCTGGCTTCCTTTGTAACCAACTTTAGGCAAGTTATTAACTTCTGTGATTTGGTTTTTCTCCCTTGGAAAATAGAGATACCAGTTTCATAGGGCAGTGAAAAGGAGGGTTATATCAGGTGACACATGTACGATACTGAGTGCAGAGCCTGGCCCACAGTAAGTATTTACTGAGTGATTCTTAGTTGTTGTGATTAATTATTGCGGTTACCTCCCCCTTTCTCTCCTCGCCAGGTATCAGTGCAACCAGTGCTCCTATCGCTGCCACCGGGCTGATCAGCTGAGCAGCCACAAGCTGCGGCATCAGGGCAAGTCTCTGATGTGTGAGGTGTGTGCCTTCGCCTGCAAGCGGAAGTATGAGCTGCAGAAGCACATGGCTTCCCAGCACCACCCTGGCACAACGGCCCCACTCTACCCTTGTCACTACTGCAGTTACCAGAGCCGCCACAAGCAGGCTCTGCTGAGCCATGAGAACTGCAAGCATACCCGCCTCCGTGAGTTCCACTGTGCCCTCTGTGACTACCGCACCTTCAGCAACACCACACTCTTGTTCCACAAACGCAAGGCCCATGGCTGTGTGCCTGGAGACCAGGCCTGGCAGCTCCGCCACACGAGCCAGGAGCCAGAAGGGGCCATGCAGGGCCCGACACCCCCACCAGATTCAGAGCCCTCAAGCCAGCTGTCTGCCCAGTCTGAGGGGCCAGGTCACGAACCTGGGACTGTGGTGGATCCCAGCTTGGACCAGACCCTGCCAGAGACAAGTGAGGAGGTCAACACTGGAAGACAGGAGGGCAGTGAGGCTCCCCATGGGGTTGAGCTGGCTGGCAGTTCCAGCCCAGCAGAGGTGGAAGAGGGCAGCTGCACACTACACCTAGAGGCCCTGGGAGTAGAGCTGGAGTCTGTGACTGAGCCACCCCTTGAGGAGGTCACTGAAACAGCCCCTATGGCGTTCAGGCCCCTGGGACTGGAAGGGCCAGATGGACTGGAAGGACCGGAGCTATCTAACTTTGAAGGTATTGGGACTTCTGACTTGGGTGCTGAAGAAAATCCCCTTGTGGAAAAGCTAGCGTCGGAGCCCTCCACAAATCCATCCTTAGAGGAGGCCCCTAACAACTGGGTAGGAACCTTCAAGGCAACTCCACCTGCTGAGACAGCACCTTTGCCCCCGTTACCTGAGTCAGAGTCGTTACTCAAGGCTCTAAGGAGACAGGATAAAGAACAAGCAGAAGCATTGGTGCTGGAGGGGCGGGTGCAGATGGTAGTGATCCAGGGAGAGGGGAGAGCCTTCCGCTGCCCACACTGCCCTTTTATCACTCGCCGGGAGAAGGCCCTGAATCTGCACTCCAGGACTGGGTGCCAGGGCCGCCGAGAGCCCCTGCTGTGCCTTGAGTGTGGGGCTAGCTTCAAGCAACAGCGTGGCCTCAGCACCCACCTGCTGAAGAAGTGCCCTGTTTTGCTCAGAAAGAACAAGGGCTTGCCCAGACCAGATTCACCCATCCCTCTGCAACCTGTGCTCCCGCGTACCCAGGCCTCAGAGGACACAGAAGGTGGGAAGCCCCCACCTGCACCACTAGAAGCAGAGCTACTGCTTCCGAAAGATGTTCCTTTGGAGCTTCCCAGGGAGCCAGAAGAAACAGAAGAGCCTCTTGCCACAGTCTCTGGTTCCCCAGTCCCTCCTGCAGGAAACTCCTCGCCCGCAGAGGCCTCGAAGAAACACCGCTTTGAGCAGGGCAAGTTTCACTGCAACTCCTGCCCATTCCTTTGTTCCCGGCTCTCCTCTATTACCTCTCACGTGACTGAAGGCTGCAGGGGAGGACGTGGCGGGGGAGGAAAACGAGGGACCCCCCAGACCCAGCTTGTGTCCCCATTGAGCAATGGGGACTCTGCTCCCCTGAATAATGGGAGTACAGAGTCCAGCTCTGGTGATGGGGGTACAGTTCTGGTTCAAAAGCAGAAGGGGGCTCGCTTCTCCTGCCCCACATGTCCCTTTAGCTGCCAGCAGGAACGGGCTCTGAGGACTCACCAGACCCGGGGCTGCCCCCTCGAGGAGTCTGGAGAGCTGCACTGCAGCCTCTGCCCATTCACTGCTCCTGCTGCCTCTGCCTTGAGGCTCCACCAGAAGCGGAGGCACCCCACTGCGGCCCCAGCCCGTGGGCCCCGGCCCCATCTGCAGTGTGAGGACTGTGGCTTCACCTGTAAACAGAGCCGTTGCATGCAGCAGCACCGGCGGCTCAAGCACGAGGGGGTGAAGCCTCATCAGTGCCCCTTCTGTGACTTTTCCACCACGAGACGGTACCGGTTAGAGGCTCACCAGTCCCGACACACAGGCATTGGCCGCATCCCCTGCAGCTCTTGCCCCCAGACATTTGGTACCAACTCGAAACTGCGCTTGCACCGGTTAAGGGTACATGACAAAACACCCACCCATTTCTGTCCCCTTTGTGACTATAGTGGCTACCTTCGCCATGACATTACTCGTCATGTCAACAGCTGCCACCAAGGCACCCCAGCCTTTGCCTGCTCCCAGTGTGAAGCCCAGTTCAGCTCAGAGACAGCACTTAAGCAGCATGCTCTGCGCCGACACCCCGAGCCTGCACAGCCTGCCCTTGGCTGTCCTGCAGAGACCACTGAGGGCCCCCTGCACTGTTCCCGCTGTGGGTTGCTGTGCCCCAGCCCTGCCAGCTTACGAGGACACACCCGTAAACAGCACCCACGGCTTGAGTGTGGGGCCTGCCAGGAGGCCTTCCCTAGCCGACTGGCTCTGGATGAGCACCGGAGGCAGCAGCATTTCAGCCACCGCTGTCAGCTCTGTGATTTTGCTGCCCGGGAGCGGGTGGGCCTGGTGAAGCACTACCTGGAACAGCATGAGGAGACTTCAGCAGCTGTGGCAGCCTCAGATGGGGATGGGGATGCTGGCCAGCCCCCTCTGCACTGCCCCTTTTGTGACTTCACGTGCCGCCATCAGCTGGTACTAGATCACCATGTGAAAGGGCATGGGGGCACTCGTCTCTACAAGTGCACCGATTGTGCTTACAGCACCAAGAACCGGCAGAAGATCACCTGGCACAGCCGTATCCACACTGGGGAAAAGCCTTACCACTGTCACCTCTGCCCTTATGCCTGTGCTGATCCCTCTCGCCTCAAGGTAATGTCAGAGGATATGGGGCAGGAAGTGGAAGGAGCACAGGCTCTGGAGTTACACTGCCTGGGTTCTGTAAAGCTGATGCCTCCAGGTATTAGCTCTGTGACTTTGGGAAAGTTCCTTTACCAAGCCTCAGATTATTCATCTGTTAAAAAGGAGATAATACCAGGCCGGGCGCGGTGGCTCAAGCCTGTAATCCCAGCACTTTGGGAGGCCGAGGCGGACGGATCACGAGGTCAGGAAATCGAGACCATCCTGGCTAACACGGTGAAACCCCGTCTCTACTAAATAATACAAAAAAAGTAACCGGGCAAGGTGGCGGGCGCCTGTAGTCCCAGCTACTCGGGAGATAATACCAACTTCATAGGGTTGTTGTAAAGATAAAGTTCCATATTGTGGCTCACCTATAATCTCAACACTTTGAGATACGAAGGTAGGAGGATCGCTTGAAGCGGGAGTTGAAGGCCACTTGGCAGCAAATTGAGATCCCATTACAAAAAAATTTTTTTCATTAGCTAGGCATGGTGGTATATACCTGTAGTCCCAGTTACTCAGGAGGCTGAGGTGGGAGGATTTCTTGAGCCTAGGAATTTGAGGCTGCAGTGAGCTATGATCATGCTACTGCACCCCAGCCTGGGTAACAGAGCAAGACCCCATTTTAAAAATTGGGGCTAGGCGCGGTGGCTCGTGCCTGTAATCCCAGCACTTTGGGAGGCCGAGGTGGGCGGATCACAAGGTCAGGAGATCAAGACCATCCTGACTAACACTGTGAAACCCCGTCTCTACTAAAAATACAAAAAATTATTAGGGCATGGTGGCAGGTGCCTGTAGTCCCAGCTACTCGGGAGGCTGAGGCAGGAGAATGGTGTGAACCCAGGAGGCAGAGCTTGCAGTGAGCCGAGATCACGCCATTGCACTCCAGCCTGGGTGACAGAGCGAGACTCTGTCTCAAAAATAAGTAAGTAAATAAAAATTTATTGGCCAGGTGCAGTGGCTCATGCCTGTAATCCCAGCACTTTGGGAGGCCAAGGCCAGAGGATTGCTTGAGCCCAGGAGTTTGAGACTAGCCAGGACAACATGTGGAGACTCTGTCTTTATAAAAATAAATTTTTTTAATTAGCTGGACCTTGTGGCACATGCTTGTAGTCCCAGCTACTTGGGAGGCTGAAGTGGGAGGATCGATTTAGCCCAGGACATTAAGGCTGCAGAGAGCTGTGACCATGCCAGTTCACTCCAGCCTGGGCAATAGAGTGAGACCCTGTCTCTTTAAAAAAAAAAAAAATCCCTAGCAAGAAACTGAAGATTAAGAAAAATGAAGTTCCATAATGTCTGCTTACCATATGATAAAGGCATAGAATAGGGTGAGAACAATCTGGATAATAACAGCTAACATTTATTGAGCACTTACTATATTTCTAGCACTATAATTCTAATCATTTCAAAAATATGAGATACAGATACTTTATTCCCCATTTTATAGATTAGTAGTCCAAGAATTAGGGATTAAACCGTCTGGGACATAGCTAGTAAGTGACAGAGCTAAGGCAAACCTAGGATACCAAACTGACAAAACTCAGGGACCTGGTTGGTAAGCGGCCTATGGACAGGATGGGAGCAGGGAACAGGGTTATCTGCCAACAGTTTCTCTGCCTATTTACCCCTACTTCTACATCCAGTGAGTACCAAAGGGTACACATTTTCTGCTTTTTGCTCTTGCCTCTTCCAGTATCACATGCGGATCCACAAGGAGGAACGGAAGTACCTGTGCCCTGAGTGTGGCTATAAGTGCAAGTGGGTCAACCAGCTCAAATACCACATGACCAAGCACACAGGTGAGTCTGTGTGGTTTCACAGGCCTGAAGGGTTCCCTTGTTCCCTGGCAAACCTCACCTCACCAAGGTTGGTCCTTGTTCCAATTCAGGGCCAACATCAATTTCCACATTGGGAGTAGAGGGTAGGCTGGGGTTGTATGTGCCAGAATGGCTCCCCAACCCACTGGAGACCTGTCAGAATCAGAAGGGTAAACCTGAGAACCTGTGCATATGTAATTTCCAAAAGCTTCCCAGGTGACCGTGTTATGAGGTCAGTCATTTTTCCCCTCGTGAGAACCCCCAACTCAAACTTGGGTGACTGAGGGCAGATTTGCCTGGCTCTTATACAGACATGACAGAACCATCATGAGTTAAAAAGGAGAAAGTGGAGGGGTTTCCTGTTCCAGTCTGTCCTTTTCTTCTCCTGGGTATGGATGGAATCCACAAACTCGGTTCTTGAAAGCACACAATCATGTGCCTGTGCTTACTGCATCTGATCTTCCCTGTGTGGAGGAATTGATTAGGAGCATTTCAAGGCCCTCTGCTTTTGTGAATGCCACTTCTTTCACCTCTACCTCTTCCCTCCTAAGTATTTCTTTTTCTTTTTTTTTTTTTTCTTTTTTTTGAGACGGAGTCTTACTCTGTTGCCCAGCCCAGAGTGCAGTGGCGTAGTCTCAGCTCACTGCAAGCTCTGCCTCCAAGGTTCACACCATTCTCCTGCCTCAGCCTCCTGAGTAGCTGGGACTGCAGGCACCTGCCGCTACACCCAGCTAATTTTTTGTATTTTTAGTAGAGACGAGACGGGGGTTTCACCATATTAGCCAGAATGGTCTCAATCTCCTGACCTCATGATCTGCCTGCCTTGGCCTCCCAAAGTGCTGGGATTACAGGCGTGAGCCACTGTGCCTGGCCCCTCCTAAGTATTTCTTTTACTTTTTTTTTTTTCAGTGACAGGGTCTTGCTCTGTTACCCATGCTGGAGTGCAGTGGTGCAGTCATAGCTCACTACAACCTCAAACTCCTGGGTACACATGATCCTCTTGCCTTAGCCTCCCAAGTAGCTGGGACTACAAGTACACGCCACCACGCCCACCTAATTTTTTTGTAGAGACAGGGTCTCACTTTGTTGCCCAGGCTGGTATTTGGCTTTTCGAGTTGAACAAGCAGTTGTGTTTAAATGAATTGACAAATTCCATGAGTACCCTGTGACCAAAAGAGGGTTATAATTTCCCATGTGGAAACCCTTCCATATTTGAGTATTCATTACTCTCATGTAGTTAGTTGGTTAGAAGTCCAGTTAATCTTCAGCATCCATTGGGCACCCACAACATTGATTGCTGGGACTACAACACTGATTTCTTGTTGATGTACAAGGACTCTGTGTTGGAAAGGTACAGGGCCGGGCGCGGTGGCTCATGCCTATAATCTCAGCACTTTGGGAGGCCAAGGAGGGCAGATCACCGGAGGTCTAGAGTTCAAGACCAGCCTGGCCAACATGGTGAAACGCTGTCTCTACTAAAATACAAAATTAGCCAGGTGTGGTGGCGCATGCCTGTTACTCCAGCTACTTGGGAGACTGAGGCAGGAGAATCACTTGAACCTGGGAGACAGAGGTTGTGAGCAGATTATGCCACTGCACTCCAGCCTGGGCAACGAGCAAAACTCCATCTCAAAAAAAAAAAAAAGAAAAGAAAAGAAAAAAGAAATGTCAAACAGGACTGGAGGACTGGAGCATTCCAAAGATATGGTCATTAGTCAACCTGCTGCTTGCATTCTTTATATCCACCCATCACAGTAACTCCATGGCCCACTGAACCTTGCTCCACCGCCTTTCAATGATGATTTGTTCTCTGTCCTGTAGGACTGAAGCCATACCAGTGTCCCGAGTGTGAGTACTGCACCAACCGGGCTGATGCACTGCGTGTGCACCAGGAGACCCGGCATCGAGAAGCACGGGCTTTCATGTGTGAGCAGTGCGGCAAGGCCTTCAAGACGCGCTTCCTGCTGCGCACCCACCTTCGCAAGCACAGTGAGGCCAAACCCTATGTGTGCAACGTGTGCCACCGTGCTTTCCGCTGGGCTGCTGGCCTGCGCCATCATGCCCTCACCCACACCGACCGCCACCCCTTCTTTTGCCGCCTCTGCAACTACAAGGCCAAGCAAAAGTTCCAGGTGGTCAAGCACATACGCAGGCACCACCCTGACCAAGCCGACCCAAACCAGGGTGTGGGCAAAGACCCCACCACCCCCACAGTGCACCTGCATGATGTGCAGCTGGAGGATCCCAGCCCTCCTGCTCCTGCCGCTCCCCACACTGGACCTGAGGGCTGAAAGCCTGCCCCACCTCCTGAATAGGAAGAGGGTATGGTCTGAGATGTGCAGACTGGGATCAGCACTAACCTGAGGAGCCTAAGGAAGGACTGGCTTTTGAGGAGCAAGGGTGACTAGAACCCTCCTGGGACTCTGGCTATAGTACTTTGAAATTATCACCCATATAAAAGGGGGACATGGACTACAATGTTGATTTCTTATTGCTGTACATTGTGTTTTTAACCTGTGAGTTCCCGGTTTCTTCACCATCACTCCATCAAAGTCCCTGGCTATAAGATCTGGATTTTACCCACTCAATCTTCTCTTTCCTTCTTACTGTGTCAAGTCCTATTTTCTTTCAGAATCTTCTAAAAACGGTTGTATCTAACCGCATGTGCTGTTGTGCCTAATGCTCTGTAAAGCATGTTAAACAGAAAGTGATTACTACATTATAGATTTATCCAAATCCCTGTCTTAACATTTCCAGGCTGTCATCTTGATCAACTCTGTCCCCTCTCAGACCTCTGCCTCCCTTTTGTCTCCTTCCATCTTCACTTAGTATTGATTCTGAAACAGGCCTAGGTCTGCCTTCTCTCTGTCCTTGAGCTGTCTTGACCCTTGGCCAGCTCCCTACTTCAAGCTCCTTTGTCTACCTGTATCTATAAAGGGAGGATTGCTACCCACTAAGCCTCCTCCTAGAAGCAACTTTAGCTCATCATCAATCCTCAGACTGGCTCAGCACCTGCAGTAAGGTGTTAAAGAAGAAGGATACTATGGAAAGGCAGATGACTAGAGAGGAAAATCTCCAATTCAGAATTCTGTAACTGCTTCACAGTATAATTCTGTAGTGCCTTACTATATAATTGATCATCTAACCTGGGACACACTGGGAAAACTTAAAGAGGGTACTATTAATAATTATGCTGGGACAATAGACATAAACCAGGATGGTTCCAGCCAGAATCTTCAGGAAGGCTGGGACCACATAATCTTTTGTCTTCTTTTGCCCTGATTCTTAAAAGCCATACTCTGTGTCCTTCCTATGTAGCACATACAGGAGGTCTCCTGGGAACTTCTTTCTCTACCTTTTCCTTCTCTCACCTGACTACCCAGATGTCCCCACAACCCTTGTACCTCCCCTCCTTGCCCAACAGTGACAGACATATTGAAGCCAAATTGGAGAGAGATGTATTTATACCAGCGGGGCTAAGGAGGAAGCAGTCCAGTGGGGACTGTGAGTGCTGTGCAGCGTTCTCTTGAGAGTTGTACAGTCCTGGGGTCAAGTCTCTCCCTAATCTTTGCCAGGGAAGCCTTGAGCCTTGATTTATCCTTCCCTTGGCTTTGGGCTTTGAGGAAGTTGGGAGTGGAGGGGATGATGCTTCTTTAGGTTTCTCTGTTCCAAGCCCCTCTGAATTTCTAGGTGCAACCTGCCTTCACACAGAGTTGATGGGAAAGATTAGTCATAGATGTTGGTATGGGATTGAGCCCATAGCAGGAGGAAGAAGGGAAGTCCAGTATAGAGTACACAAAGGGAAAGGGCAGGAAAGATACCAAAGGCTTATGAAAACGAAGGAAGGAAAGAAAAGAGAAAAAAGGTGGAAAGTCAGGTCCCAGATTTGCTTGTTAGGAAGGATGAGGTAATTTTGTGCCTAGGAATGCACAATCCAAAGCTTGGTTTTCACCACTTCCATTTGTTCTCTAGAGCGTCCTTCCAGGTGTTTCGCACCATCTAAAGCCAGCACACCAACCCTTCCCGTGAAGTGCCCACCTCAGGACTCATCCCCCTCCAGACCTTCCCGGATGCAGATATACACAAAGATGGAAGCTGGGCAGAGGCTGATGCCATCTTTGGACAGCAGGTGAATGTGGCGGTAACCTGGAAGGGGCAGGAGGACAGCATTAAGAAGGCAGTCAGCTGGGGTATTGGCCAGGGGTCAAAGGGGCTGGCTCACCTTGTTGCATGCAGGTCCAAGGCAGGGTGTACTGACCAATAAAGTCATTTCGGGATTTCCAGTCATAATCCATTACCACAAAACGCAGCATGGCAAGTTCAGGCACCAGCACCCGGAAACACAGTGTCTGCCCCCAGTATGGATTAAAACCTGAGTTGGTGGATAGAAGGAAATGAAGAAGACATTATGACAGTCTTCTTGACTGAGTTGCTTTTCTTGTGTTCTCATTTAATCTAGATGGCAATCAGCATTTTATAGGTGAGGAAGAAGGCTCAGAGTAGGCAAGTAATTTGCCCAGGTCACTGGAGCTTTTAAGTAAAGAGCCAGGATTCTTTGTACTGTTCCACACTGCCTCCCATGTAGGGACATGCAATAACAGAGACTAGACTTAATGGAAGGCAGACTAGAAGGAAAACTAGTCATGCTCCTGCCCCCACTTCCCCAGCACTGCCAGTTTCTCACCATTGTTCTCCACATAGTTGGTCTCCTGCCGTGCTGTGTCTAGACGGACACCAAAGATCTGCACTTTCACCAGTGGATCCACAATGGACCCCTCTTTGGTCTTGTTGAGTTTGGGGAGTTGCTGACCACTGATCACCTGTAACGAGGGCTCTGGAATCTCACGAGTTCCTGCTCAGCCCAGCCCCACCTGACCCTACTCCCAATCCCAGGGGAGGAGAAGCTTTTTGGTTTGCAGAACATCCTCCATGGGTAATATATTTTCTTCTAGTATTCTATCTGCAATTTAAAATGCATCCAAGGGCCAGGTGCAGTGGCTCACACCTGTAATCCTAACACTTCGGGAGGCCAAGGTGGGTGGATCACTTGAAATCAGGAGACCAGCCTGGGCAACATGGTGAAATCCTATCTCTGCTAAAAATACAAAAATAAGCAAAGCGTGGTGGTGGGCGTCTGTAGTCCCAACTACTCGGAAGGCTCAGATGGGAGAATCGCTTGAACCGAGGAGGCGGAGGTTGCAGTGAGCGAAGATCATGCCACTGCACTCCAGCCTAGGCAGCAGAGCAAGACTCTGTCTCAGAATAAATAAATAAATAAAATAAAATGGATCCAGGTAGAAATTCAACAGTTTGAAAGTAGGCATGCTAATGACAGTAGCCTCTTTTTTTTTTTTTTTTTTTTTTTTCAAAGAGACACGATGACACTCTTGCCCAAGCTGGAATGCAGTGGGGTGGTCATCACTCACTACAACCTCCAACTCCTGAGCTCAAGTGACCCTCCAGCCTTAGTCTCCTAAGTAGCCAGGACTATAGCCATGTGCCAGGCTAATTTTTAAATTTTTTGTAGAGACGGGGGTCTTAACTGTTGTCCAGGCTGGTCTCAAACTCCTGGGCTCAAGCAATCCTCCTGCCTTGGCCTCCAAAGCGCTGAGATTACAGGTGTAAACTATCGTTCCCAATCAGCCTCTTTTATAGCACTTCCTGCGTACCAGGAGTTGTAAGAACTTTGTATTAACAGCTATACTCCTTATAACCCTGTCAGGCAGGTGGTAGTGTTACCCCCATTTTGCAGGTGAGCAGACTGAGGTATGGAGAGGTTAAGGAACTTGCCCAACATTACCCAATTAGGAAGTTGTGGTTTGAAGCTAGGCAGCTGGCTCCAAAAGCTAGAACTAGACAGTTAATATTCCTGTCAGGCCTAGCCACCTCTTTCCTCACTTCTATCCCAGTTATCTCAGTTTCTTCCCAACAGTTTATTTCCATTGTACCTGGATTAAGAGAGTCTGGGCCTTGAAAGGGCTGATGGGTCTCTCGGGGTGGAAGGAACTTTGGTTATCACGCAGGAAGTCTGGCTTCAGCACATAGCCACAGCCGCCATTCTGGCGGAAATGCCCATCACAGATGTCCATTTCAAGCCCTGCCGTCTGCATATTCATGGCCACTGAGGGCCCCAGGAGAAAAGAAGAGCAAGATTCACCATGGAGGCCTTCCAGCCCCTCTTTCAGGGAGTTAAGAAGATAGGTATAGGGTACATGGTACCTGCTGGTAATACCTCCACTGATAGCACTTCTCAGCCTAGCGATTTTCTTGAGCATTCCCCAACCCTCCTGTCACTAGAGAACTTATTTCCCACCTGCTGCTCCACTCCCTCTTCCCAGTTCCTGCTGCCGCCTCACCCATCTGGCAGCCTGCATTCCAGAGTTCCTGGGGGTTGTAGTTGGAAGAGTCTGTCCTCAGGCCGCTGGGATACACACGGCTTAACTGCCAAGTATTGTGCTGCACAAACTCATTGCCTATAAAAGGGTATAGAGAGGGAGATGGAAGTGGGGTGGAATCTCCCACTTCCCTAGTCCCAAGGACCCTGCCTACCCTTCACCCTTCTCTCCAGCATCTGAAGCTGGCTTCAGAAAGTTTCACTATGCCTCACTATTCTGTTCCATCCAGACCATCTTCCCCAGCTTTCCTGCCCCTAGACCCTTGAGCCACTATTCATAACTCCTCTACCCATGCCTGTTCTGAGGAGTTTCCGAACTCCTTCATCCCTTCTTAGATACCTTGTCTTTTTTCTTGGGACTTACCTGCCAGGCCTTCGGGCCTGAACCTATCCATCCCACTTCCCTCCCCATCCCTCCATTTTGGTCCTGACCAGCCTCCTTGATGAGGCGCTTGGCCTTGGTTTCAGAGAAAGATGATATCTCATAGAAGTGGTAGTGCTCCTTTGAATGTGTGAAGCTGCGGAATGAGACAGACTTCAAGTAGATAACCAGGGAAGAGAGGGCTGGACACAAGATGTTCTTGGATTTCTGGAAAAGGTGTAAAAGAAGATGGAATTGAACCCTCAGCAGTCTGAGAGAGAAGAAGCTAATGGCCATCTAACCTAAACCTCTGCCCACTGCCTCCCCGGTGTATTCTCCCTCCTGCCTCACCTGCTGGGACAAGAGAAGGGACTCAGGCTTGGAAATAGGAGCCTGGGTCACAATCTGACAACAGATAGACGGACAAAACAGCGGACACGTCACAACCTGGGGGTGGGAATGGGAATAAAGGCAGTCTGCATGTACTGCTGGGATCAGTGTCAGCCTCTGGGCTTGTGTTTGCTCTATGTTACGTCCTGGGTAAGAGGTTTTAAATCTGTTATTATTTTTAAGCAGGCATTATCCTCCCTCCCTCTCATTTAAAACAAAGGAACAATAATCTTTAGTCAAAATATACATGAATCCAGACAGATATGTCAAGGTATGCAAATGGTCATGGAAGTCACACCTGGAAGGATGTGAGAGTCCCAGAGTTATATCTTTGGATTTGTCTCCTGAATTCCCATTTCCATCCCTGGACATGGCAGCAGGTTAGACACCACAGCCCCAGAAAGCACAGGATAAGCTAGGAGTCAGTCAGCTGAATGAGCCGCACAAATGCACGAGAGAGAAAGGCAGACTTCAAACCAGGATCTTGGAGGCCCCACCAGTGGCATCCCTTCTCCCTCTGCCTCCCTTCCCCATAGGGAGAGGGACCACTCTAGCATAGCCTTCTCAGAGCCTTCAGCTTCCCCACCTCAAAGCGCTCTCCTTCCTGCTCTGGCTACTGCTGGTCCTTCCTAAAACCCTTTCCAAGAAGCTTTCTCTGTGCCCACTTTGGTTGAGGTCACAGCAATCATTCCAGTAACCCCTACTTACCCAATATAATAATGTTACACATACAGACACACATCCCCTCATTACTGGTTTTCAAGCTGGCCTTTAAGAAGACCAAGAAGTACAAAAATGTCTTAGGAGTCACTAGGGCACCCAGGAGAGAGCCAAATGGGTGCTTCAACTAGGATGGTTCTGCATTTATCTATTTTGTATAAGATTTCATTAATAAAAAAAATTAAAAGATTTTGTGGCCCAAAGAAGTTGGAAAACCACTGCAACATACCTATATATGACAGTATATAATATATGTTGATGCCATATATGCATTCTTAAATCTCCTTCATTGGGAGGAAGGGTCATTGCTCCTTGGCCCTGCACCTTGCACGGCTCCAGTCTTCATGAACAGGCCCTCAGCTTGTGCAAGTTGACTAGATACCAAAGCAGAAAGACCACTCCTGGCTTACCTTCTTTTTGTCCTTAATCTGAAGGTTCTGCTCCTGGGGCTCAGGCTCAGGCTCAGTCTCAGTCTCAAACTGGGACTCCAGCGCCAATTCTGACTCATGCTCACCCTCCAGCTCAGGCTCTACTTCCTCTTCCTCATATTCCAGGTCTTCCTCAAATGTTAACTTCTTCCCCTTCACCAGGATCTTCCTCCGAAGCTCCTAGGGGACAAAAATGAAGGGGCCTGTCTACCTCTCTGCTCTCGGGTACTCCTGGGAATCATGCCAGCCTCATTGTTCTCAAAGGCAGAGGAAGTGAGTGAGTGGTCGGAAGTTCCTGAGGGAAGAGATCAGCTGCTTGATACATACAATTGGAATACCCATATTGTTAAGCAAACTTTTAACATCTCTATCTATATGGAAAATAATATATGTGGCCCTCCTGCCACACATTTGACACAGTAAATACTCCTTATAGATTAGAGATTTACATGTCAATATAAAGAACATAAGAATACCATAAGAAAATAGGGAATCTTTTTTAATAATCTTTTTTTTCTTTTTTTTTTGACGGAGTCTCGCACTGTCACCCGGGCTGGAGTGCAGTGGCACAATCTCAGCTCACTGCAACCTCCACCTCCCATGTTCAAGTGATTCTCCTGCCTCAGTCTCCCGAGTAGCTGGGATTACAGGCGCCCACCAGCATGCCCGGCTAACTTTTTGTATTTTTAGTAAAGATGGGTTTTCACTATGTTGGCCAGGCTGGACTCGAACACCTGACTTCATGATCCACCTGCCTCGGCCTCCCAAAGTGCTGGGATTAGAGGCGTGAGCCACCACACCTGGCCTGAATAATCTTACTGTGGGAAAGCCTTTAGAAACATGACTTGAAAACTCAGGGCCGGGCGCAGTAGCTCAGGCCTGTAATTTGTGAGGCTGAGGAGGGTAGATCACGTGAGGTCAGGGATTCGAGACCAGCCTGGCTAACATAGTGAAACCTCATCTCTACTAAAATACAAAAATTAACCAGGTTTGGTGGTGCACGCCTGTAATCCCAGCTACTCAGGAGGCTGAGGCAGGAGAATCACTTGAAGCCAGGAGGCGGAGGTTGCAGTGAGCCGAGATCACGCCATTGCACTCCAGCCTGGTGACGTGCGAAACTCTGTCTCAAAAAAAAAAAAAAAAAAAATCTGTCGATAGCTGCTTGTTATGGGAGAGGTTGGGATTATGATAGGAGGGGAGATTTCCCTTTATATGGTTTATATAGTCCACAACAACTATGAACTACAAGGAAAAAAATCAAGATACTTCCACTGAGAAAAAAAATAATGTAAATTGTTGATTTAAAACTTAGAGAACTATAAATAGAATTCTGTGTTCAATTAGATTTTAAGTTAAAATTGTCTCCAAGGACGTTAAAGAGCAAGGTGGTCCATCCAGGGATAGAAAGAAGGGAAGAAAGAGGGGCCTAGAGGAAGGAGCCCAGGTGGAGGAATCCGGAAGCCACAGCAGAGTCTGGGCTGGAGGAACAGTGTCCCTACCTCAGGTGAGGGCAGCTGAGTGGGCAGCACCCCATCCAAGGTGGTGCTCAGCAGCTGCTCCCCCAGGATCTCAGTCAGATGGCGGGCCATGGTCTGTTGCTGCTCCCAGCTGCAGTGGGTTTCCAGGGACAAGATGACTGGGTAGTCTGACGTCTGGTGGTGAGGGGAGGGAACAGTGGATTCAGAGTTCTAAAACACTGCAACCTACTTCTTCAAGTACCTGCTTCCTAGGCCTCCCTACTTACTCACTCAAATGAGTATCCTGATCGCTAAACTCTTCCAACTCCATTATAGGATTCAGTGAGATCTTGCTGGGTCTGAGGCCCATGCCTGAGACATTGCCCACAGCTAAAGACACATTCACATCTTGGGATCCTAAATCTCATACCTGTGCCAAGTCTGACCCAGGCCCCTCTGGGACCTTTGAGTTTTCAGGCTCTGAGAGGGAAGGCCAGGCCACATTCCCTGGTTATGTGTTCATGTTGCACTCTCATGCTTTCATCCTCCAGATTCCCGTTGTTCTTCAGCCCTACTCACCACTATCTCTGTGTTTCCTATCCACTTCTTCCAGAAGGATGATAGAACTTGTTAGAAGTAATAGTTTTTTTTTGTTTTGTTTTGTTTTGTTTTGTTTTTGAGATGGAGTTTCGCTCTTGTTGCCCAGGTTGGAGTGCACTGGTGCGATCTCAGCTCACTGCAACCTCCACCTCCTGGGTTCAAAGGATTCTCCTGCTTTAGCCCCCCAAGTAGCTGGGATTATAGGCATGTGCTACCATGCCCAGCTAATTTTCTATTTTTCTATTTTTAATAGAGACAGGGTTTCTCCATGTTGGTCAGGTTAGTCTCAAACTCCCAACCTCAGGTGATCCACCCGCCTCGGCATCCCAAAGTGCTGGGATTACAGGTGTGAGCCACCATGCCTGGCCTGAAGAAGTAATAGTTTCTAACCATAAGTAATTACCTCCATAACTATGAATTATTAATAACACGTCCAACACTTATTCATAATCAGCCTTTAGTATTTGCCTGATGCTTTACAGTTAAATCCTCTCTTGCTGGAACTTCCCCTGCACTCCTCCACCCTCTCCAGACCCAGAGCCAGTCGCTCTTCCCTCAGACCTTCTGGCCTCACCAGTGTCCCCATTCTGGGGCTACTACCTGGAAGGCATACTGTGCTACTGTGGCCACGACATCTTTGAACAGGATGCGGGAGGTCAGGGTGTGTCCGTGGTAAACGACAGGTTCCCCACTAGGTCCATCCCATACATCCACCTCCACGCAGCGGCACCCCCGCTTCAGGGCCCTGAAAGAACCCCATCCCCCCAAGAGATAGAAGAGGTCAATATCAGATCTTCTACCTAGGGACTGTCTCCCCACTCTGGAGAGAACAGCGCTCACCAGCACTTACCCATCCAGACCCCTTCAAGCTACATCTGCATAGAGCATTCTCCATCCATGGGGACACTGCTGCAAGCTCACGCTGATCTCCACCCATACTTTAGCCCACCCGACTCACAGTCCTTCCATAGCAATCTATCACACATTGGCTCATGATGCTTCTGGTGTTCTGGTTTTACTTATTTATTTATATTTACTTTTATTTTTTTGAGATAGGGTCTAAATCTGTCACCCAGGCTAGAGTGCAGTGGTGCGATCATGGCTCACTGCAGCCTTGACCTCTCAGGCTCAAGCGATCCTCCCACGTCAGCCTCCCGAGTAGCTGATACTACAGGCACACATCACCATGCCTGGCTAATTTTTGTATTTTTTGTAGAGACGGGCTCTCACTATGTTGCCCAGCCTGGTCTCGAACTCCTGGGCTCAAGTGATCTCCCCGCCTCGGTCTCCCAAAGTGCTGGAATTACAGGCATAAGCCATTGTGTCCAGCTGGTGTTCTAGCTTTATATCCCTATACCACACCCTGGTTATTCAAACTGTCAGTAAATTTACATCTTAATTTCTCAGCTAGACTTCCTAAGGTGGAAACTATATGTTCCACTCATCCTTGTATCCCTTGAAGCTACTAGTTCAGTTGCTGGTAATACAAAGATATCTTGACTATTCAATCTAATCCATGATTAGTCACCATAAAATCAGCAACTGCTTATTAGCTATTGACATATGGATTATCTCTTCACAACAACCCAGACAGAATAGGCACTGTTACCATCCCTGTTTCATAGATGGGGAGACTGAGGCATAGAGGTTAAATACTTAGCCCCAGAGTACCAAGTGAAAGAGCTAGAAATTATATCTGATTTATATTTATATATTATATCTGAAAGATATAATTTCAGATGGTCTGACTCCAGAACCCGTATCTATACATATATATATATATAT
>NW_012123487.1:2057378-2060288 GCF_000951035.1 Colobus angolensis palliatus
TTGAGACGGAGTCTTGCTCTGTCACCCAGGGTGGAGTGCAGTGGTGCGATCTCGGCTCACTGCAAGTTCCACCTCCAGGGTTCACGCCATTCTCCTGTCTCAGCCTCACAAGTAGCTGGGACTACAGGTGCCCGCCACCTGTAATTTTTTGTACTTTTTTTTGTAGAGACAGGGTTTCACTATGTTAGTCAGGATAGTCTCCATCTCCTGACCTCGTGATCCACCCGCCTCAGCCTCCCAAAGTGCTGGGATTACAGGTGTGAGCCACCGTGCCCAACCCAGAACCTATATTTTTAACTCCTATTCTCTATTGCCTTCCATTTAACAATCTGTTTATTTATTTGTTAAATATAAATCTGTGAGGGCCTCTGAGTTCCAGGAGAGTTTCATAGCTTGTGAAAGAGAAGTTCCATTTACCCATAGGGTTTCATTACCATTCTCCCACCCATCTTCAATATCTCTGCCAAGTGTCTCTGGTATCCAGGGCTCCTCAGCCCCTAACCCCCCACAACACTGTCCCAATCTGTTAGACACTGACAGCTCCCCTCACTTTTCTACACAGTCCCTCTCATGAGTTGGACCCCTTCTCTACCACCACTGCACCGTATATATCCCTCGACGCTGCTCTGGCCACAAAGCTGGTCCCCCACTAGGTAGGTGTTATGAGAGGAGCAGATGAAGTAGTGGTTCAGGGGTTGAGTCATATCCTGATAGATGGGGAGGCAGGCTGGGTTGAAGATGTCTCCATCCTTAGAGCAGAGGTAGCTGAGGAAGCCATCCATACTCAGCACATGCCGCAGTTTGCCTGGAGTGTGGATAGGAGAACACTAGGTGAGAAGCTCTGAATGGGAGCATCCCAGCACACCTACAGACCATCCTTCCTCCCACTCCATCCAGAGTCCTGCCTTTCAGATGGCACCCATTCCCAGCCTTTAGATCCCAAACTTGCCCCACCTAGTGTGTATCATTTCAAACATTCCCACCCTCAAAGAATGTTAAAAGGAATCATTAAGATTATTCAAGTCCAGTGCTATCCAATAGAACTTCCTATAATGAGATAAATGTTTTTTTTTTTTTTTACTTTTTTTTGGTCTTTTTTTATGTTATAGTACTAATGAGAAAAAGTTTTATTCTGCAGTGTCATATATAGTAGCCTCTAGCCACATGTGGCTACTGAGCACTTGAAATATGGCTTGTGTAACTGAAGAACTAAATTTTCAATTTTATTAGATTTTAGTTAATTTAATTTTAAATAGCCAAATGGAGTTCACAGTTACTATAATGGACAACATCCAAAGGGCTAATTTTATAGATGGAGAAACTGAGGCCCAGAGAGAATCAAAGTCAAAGGCTTAGTGACATGGCCAAGCTACCTGTATTTTCTTCCTTGGGCTATGTACCTGTGACTAACTATGGCCTGAAGGTTTCTTCTTACTGTCCATGTTCCCATATGATGTTTTGAGGAGCATTTGTCAACATCCCCTTAGACTACACTCCCATTAAGGAAAGGGCCCTGTTACTCCTTCCATAGCTCCCTCCAATCTCAGTATGGGCTTTATACAACAACAATAACAACGGTTAAGCACTCGCTCTATGCCCAGGGCATTCCATGCAGCATCTCACTCATGTTCTTACTAACATGATGAAGTAGATATAATATAATCTGCCATGAGAGGTTAGGTAACTTGCTCCAGGTCTCATAATTACTAAGTGTAGAAGCTGGGATTTGAACCCAGGCCGCCAGGTGTCAGAGCCATGCCCTGTACCACTGGGCTGTTCAGTCTCACTGAGAATAATGTTGCTACAAGGAGGCTCACCTGGAAGGTGGAACAACCTGACTCTCATGACCAGCTTCCTTGCTCCAGGTTTCACAAGGCCTGGAGATTGTGAAGGACAGGAAGTTGGGCAGGAAGTTTCTTTTTATTTTTTTGAGACAGAGTCTCACTCTGTCACCCAGGCTGGATGCAGTGGCACAATCACAACTCACTGCAGCCTTGACCTCCGGGCTCAAGCAGTCCTCTCACCTCAGCCTCTCAAGTAGCTGGGACTACAGGAATGTGCCACCAGGCCTGGTTAATTTTCTTTTTTTTTTTTAGAGATGGGGTCTCACTATGTTGTCCAGGCTGGTCTTGAACTCCTGAACTCAAGCAGTCCTCCTGCCTCAGCCTCCTGTATTATAGGCATGAGCTACCACTCCTGGTGGAAGTTTCATTCTTTTTGTTTGTTGGTTGGTTGGTTTGTTTTTGAGACGGAGTCTCGCACTCTGTCACCCAGGTTAGAGTGCTATGGTTCAATTTCCACTCACTGCAACCTCCGCCTCCCAGGTTCAAGTGATTCTCCGGCCTCAGGCACCCGAGTAGCTCAAATTACAGGTGCCCACCACCATACCCGGCTAATTTTTATATTTTTAGTAAAGAAGGGGTTTCACCATGTTGACCAAGCTGATCTCGAACTCCTGACCTTAAGTGATCCGCCTGCCTCGGCCTCCCAAAGTGCTGGGATTACAGGCATGAGCCATTGTGCCCAGCCAGGAAGTTTCATTCTTGACAGTAATAAATCACTCAGGTAAATGTACTGTTGTCAGATACTTTTCATGTGCATTATTTCATTTGGTCATCAATTATTTTACAAATGAGAAAACTGAGTTAGTTAGATTAAGTGACTTGCTCACAGTTACTCAGTTAATAAGAAGCACATTGGAGACCTGAGCCCAGGTTTTTTGACTGATACTACTCTCTGTAGCCAGATGTAGCATCTGATTGCCAAGTTCAAGGGAAGGAAACACCAAGAAGGGTGGGGGTTGAAAGTTGAAAGAAATGTAACTGATGTTTACTGGATTCTGCACAGGGAACAGAAGATCCTCTTTCTTTCCTTCTTTCTTTCTTTCTTTTTTTCTTTTCTTTTCTTTTC
>NW_012123487.1:2061158-2080005 GCF_000951035.1 Colobus angolensis palliatus
GGTGATCCTCCTGCCTCGGCCTCCCAAAGTGCTGGGATTCCAAGTGTGAGCCACAGCACCTGGCCTAGAGATCCTATTTCTTAACCTTTCTTAACTCTCTTCACTTTCATTTTCTGAAATGATCGCTTTAGAACCTCCATTCTTTTTTTTTTTTTTCTTTCTGAGACATAGTCTGCCCACGACAGCCAGGCTGGAGTGCAGTGGTGTAATCTTGGCTTACTACAGCCTCCACCTACCAAGTTCAAGCGAGTCTCATGCCTCAGCCTCCCAAGTAGCTGGAATTACAAGTGTGCACCACCACACCTGGCTAATTTTTGTATTTTCAGTAGACACAGAGTTTCACCATGTTGGCCAGGCTGGTCTCGAACTCCTGGCCTCAGGTTATCTGCTCATCTTGGCCTCCCAAAGTGCTGGGATTACAGGTGTGAGCCACCACACTCAGACTACAACCTCTATTCTGAACACCCAAACAAATCTGAAATAACTGATTGTAATGTTTTCTGTGTGACTCTAAGTTTTATGAGGGCAGTGTCCTTGTCTGATCTAGGCACTAATATATCTCCGGTGCCTAGCATAGGTCCTGACACATTATAGGAACTCAATAAGCATTCACTGAAGTAGTGAATGAATGAATGAATGAATGAAT
Source organism: Colobus angolensis palliatus (assembly GCF_000951035.1). Classification (NCBI taxonomy): domain Eukaryota; kingdom Metazoa; phylum Chordata; class Mammalia; order Primates; family Cercopithecidae; genus Colobus; species Colobus angolensis. Next base: position 2,061,805 of record NW_012123487.1, read on the forward strand.
AAAAGGGAGTAAGAGTTTAGACCCAGAATACCTGGATCACTTGTCGAGCTCTCATTCATCCCAGCTCTTACCCTCATTCTCAAGAGAGGCACTGGCTAAGAGTCAGATGACCTGGGTTTGAATCTCAGTTCCTCTCTCATTATGTTGGCTTTGAGCAAGTCACTGAATCTTTCTAAACCTCAGTTTTCCTCTTTTATACAACTGATTTAATAGCAGGACTCATTTCAACAGATCATTGTATTAGAAAAGGTAGATGCCAGGCATGGTGGCTCATGCCTATAATCCCAGCATTTTGGGAGGCTGAGGCAGGTGAATCACCTAAGGTCAGGAGTTTGAGACCAGCCTGACCAACATGGTGAAACCCTATCCTCTACTAAAAATACAAAATTAGCCGGGTGTGACGACGCATGCCTGTAATCCCAGCTATTCGGAAGGCTGAGGCAGGAAAATTGTTTGAACCCGGGAGGCAGAGGTTATGGTGAACCAAGATCATGCCATTGCACTCCAGCCTGGGCAATAAGAGCAAAACTGTCTCAAAAAACAAAACAAAACAAAACAAAACAAAAAAAGAAAGAAAAGAAAAGAAAAAGGAAAAGGTACATAGAGATATTAGAGCATTATGGGATATGTAATAAAGGACCAATAAAGATTACTGTTGACTTGCAAGGTTGTACTAAGGACTAAATGAAATGAGGAATGTGAAAGTTCCTTGTAAATTATTTATTATTAATGTAAATTTCTCACAATCTGAAGGGAATGGAGGGCAGGAAATGAGTCTACTGAAGAGGCAAGAGGAAGAAACTTTGAAGACCAAGAGGGTGTATTTCAGCTGCACTCATTAAAAGCTAAATAACTGGCCTCCTTATTCCCCCAGCCAGGGGCTAACTGGCTTTCTGGCTCAGGGGCTTCAAGAACCACTTGAACTGAAGACAACTCAGGAAAGGGCAGAGAGCCAGCATTTAAAGGAATAGCAAACAGGAACCATGAAAGAAGAACCAGAGGAAAAGGAATCATTTGTACTACAGAAGAGGCCAAAGAAAGAGGATCAAGGGTTTTCCGTTTCCAGTGAGAGCAAAGCTGGTATCAGAAAGAACTTCCTGAAAGTAAAGGAGGGAGGCTGAGACGAGTGGATCACAAGGTCAGGAGATCGAGACCATCCTGGTTAACACAGTGAAACCCCGTCTCTACTAAAAAATACAAAAAACTAGCCGGGCAAGGTGGCGAGCGCCTGTAGTCCCAGCTACCCGGGAGGCTGAGGCAGGAGAATGGCGTGAACCCAGGAGGCGGAGCTTGCAGTGAGCTGAGATCCGGCCACAGCACTCCAGCCTGGGTGACAGAGCGAGACTCCGTCTCAAAAAAAAAAAAAAAAAAAAAAAGTAAAGGAAACATGAGCATAATGGAGGAATGGGGAGCCATGGACTTCTTCCTCCTGAGAGATGTAGCACCTCAGAGGAAATCTCTGTCTTGTCTGAACAGGGAATGCCTGCCCTCCTTTGGGAGGAGTGGTTAAATGAGAATGATTGGGTAGGGATCAGGATAGGGATAGACTCAACCTTCACTCAGGCAGATGGCTGCTTGTCTCTGGACCTTGTAATCATGCCCCTCTCTCCAACCCCTATGTCTGGTGCCTCTCCACCTGATTCATCTTACCACTGTCTGAAGGTTCATAGCGGTCAATGAGTTCCAGAGCAAGCTCGGAGGTGCAGTCTCTCTCCTTCTGCTCCTCTCGGAGGAAATCCAAAAATTCCAGCAGAGTCAGCTTCTGCCCATCAGCTGAAAAACTTTCAAATAGTTCTTGCACCTCAGCACGTTTAGTCAATGCCTTATAGAACTGTACAAATTCTTCTCCTTCCAGAGTCCCAGACTGGGACGTGTCTGCTGCCTGCAAGAGAGGGTTTAGGGGAGAGTGAATGTACCTTTTAATGGGAAATGTTATGATCTTTTTATTTTAATTTTAAAATTTTTTTTAAATGTTTGTGGGTACATAGGTGTATATATTCATACGATAAATTAGATGTTTTGATATAAGCATGCAATGTGAAATAAGCACATCATGGAGAACGGGAAATGTTATGACCTTGACTTGCACTGTAAAAGCAATTTTACAGACAGATAGATCCAAACATGCTTCCATAATACTCCCACAGAACTCCTAACATTTAGTGTTCATAGAATAAATCACTTCAGTAGGTAAGAAGCAAAAGTTTAGCCATACCATTTGCTACTAGAGAAAATTTTCAACTAGAAAGAATTAAATCTCCCAAAGGTCCCTAAAAGGTCAGAAGATCCCTCCTCCTATTTACTCACATTCCATCTGGGGTTTTCCATTATTCTAGGCACCTGTGAAATTCTGGCCATGGACAGAGAGGTCCTTGAGGTCCAACATAGTAACATATTGTTATTTACCTTTCATAGAATTATGACTTTCCAACAAGACTAAAAGGCAAGAATCACCCCCTATACTTCCCATCAAGCCTAGAGCATTGAGCCTAGCACTTAGGGCACATAGCAGAGATTTAACAATTGAGTGTTGTGAACTGGGGTGAGAGGACTTCTGGCCAAATGAAAATGTGGCCTGGTTGGCTGTTGGAAATCCTTCCCCGCAGACTCACCTGAAAAAGACTGAAGGCATATTCTTGGTCCATTTCCACATTCATTAGGTGCAATAACCGCTGAACTTCTTGGAAACTCATCTTACCATCCTGATTTTTGTCTCCACGTTGAAACCAGTCACTCAGCCATCCAGGTATGAGTCAAGGCAAAAGTACTAATGTGTCTGTTTGTGTGTGGAGTTGTGTGTGCACATTCATCCACTTACATCTCTCCCGTCTTTCCTGCCAGTCTCTCTCCCCGGTGCCAATCCATTCTCCACACAGCTTCTAGAATAATCTCTCTAGAGTACCAATCTGTCTTGTCACTGTATGGCCCAGGCACCTGCAGGGACCTCCCTGTTGCCTGCAGAAAGACATCTATATTCTGGCCAGACACAATGGCTCACTCCTGTAAACCCAGTACTTTGGAAGGCCAAGGTGGGTGGATCACATGAGGTCAGGAGTTTCGAGACCAGCCTGGCCAACATGGTGAACTCCCATCCCTACTAAAAATACAAAAAATTTATCTGGGTGTGGTGGCACGCACCTGTTGTTCCAGCTACTAGGGAGGCTGAGACATGAGAATCGCTTGAATCAGGGAGGCAGAGGTTGCATGGAGCCGAGATCGCACCACTGCATTCCAGCCTGGGTGAAGGAGTGAGATTCTGTCTCAAAACAAAAAAAGTCCATATTCCTTTAGGCGTTTTTGTTTTTGTTTTTGAGACGGAGTCTTGCACTGTCGCCCAGGCTGGAGTGCAGTGGCGTGATCTCAGCTCACTGCTACCTCCACCTCCCAGGTTCACGTCATTCTCCTGCCTCAGCCTCCCGAGTAGCTGGGACTACAGGCGCCCGCCACCACACCGGCTAATTTTTTTTTTGTTTTGTTTTTTTGAGATGGAATCTTGCTCTGTCGCCCAGGCTGGAGTGCAGTGGCCCGATCTCAGCTCACTGCCAGCTCCGCCTCCCGGGTTCACGCCATTCTTCTGCCTCAGCCTCCCGAGTAGCTGGGACTACGGGCGCCAGCCGCCACACCTGGCTAATTTTTTGTATTTTTAGTAGAGATGGGTTTTCACAGTGTTAGTCAGGATGGTCTCGATCTCCTGACCTCGTGATCCTCCCCCCTCGGCCTCCCAAAGTGCTGGGATTACAGGCGTGAGCCACCGTGCCCGGCCTTTTTTTTTTTTTTTTTTTTTGAGACAGAGTCTCACTTTGTCACCCAGGCTGGAGTGCACTAGGGCGATCTTGGCTCACTGCAACTGCCATCTCCTGGGTCCAAGAGATTATCCTGCCTCAGTCTCCTGAGTAACTGAGATTATAGGCGCCCACCACCATACCTGGCTGTTTTTGTTTGTTTGTTTGTTTTAGACAGAGTCTCACTCTGTTGCCCAGGCTGAAGTAAAGTGGTGTAATCATGGCTCACTACAGCCTTGAGCTCCCAGACCAAAGTGATCCTCCCACCCCAGCCTCTCAAGTAGCTGGGACTATAGGTGTGCACCACCACACCTGACTACTTTATTTGTTTATTATAAATAAAGAAATAAAAATTCTTTTATAATTAAAGAAAAAAAATTTTTTTGGAGACAGAGTCTTACTCTGTCACCCAGGTTAGAGTGCAGTGGCACCATCTCGGCTCCCTGCAACCTTTTCCAGTTCAAGTGATTCTTGTGCCTCAGCCTCCGGAGTAGCTGGGATTGCAGACATGTGTCACCATGCCCAGCTAATTTTTTTGTATTTTTTGTAGAGGTGGGGTTTCACCACATTGTCCAGGCTGGTGTCAAACTCCTGACCTCAGGTGATCCACCAGCCTCAGCTTCTCAAAGTGCTTGGATTAATTACAGGTGTGAGCTACTGCACCTGGCCACACCTGGCTAATTTAATTTTTTAAAGTTTATTTTATGGGTCAGGTGCAATGGCTCACACCTGTAATCCCAGCACTTTGGGAGGCTGAGGCGGGTGGATCATGTGAGCCCAGGAGTTAGAGACTAGCCTGAGCAATGTGGCAAAATCCCATCTCTACAAAACAAAACAAAAAATTAGCCAGGTGGATTACATGCCTGTAATCCCAGCTGCTTGGGAAGCTGAGGTGGGAGGATTGCTTGAGCCCAGGCTGTCACGGCTGCAGTGAGCCAAGATTGTGCCACTGCACTCCAGCTTGGGTGACAGAGTGAGACCCTGTTTCAAATAAAAAAACTTATTTTATGGTGCTCTACACATTCAGGGAAACTTCTCTAGTAATGAACAATAGCAATTATCCCTGAAAGTATAGTCTTCCAGTTGACTTTTTAATTTTTTGTAAAGATGCAGTCTTCCCTATGTTGCCTAGGTTGGACTACATAGTGATCTGCCTGCCTCAAGTGATCTCCCTGCCTTGGCCTCCCAAATTGCTGGGATTACAGGCATGAGCCATTGTGCCCAGCCAAACAGAAAAGTATTTACACAATTCCATCCTCTTCACTAACTGAAGCAGTATGTGAATCTCATTAATCTTTGTACCCATGGCCAGGCGTGGTGGCTCATGCCGGTAATCCCAGCACTTTGGGAGGCCGAGGTGGGTTGATCACGAGGTCCAGAGTTTGAGACAGCCTGGCCAAGATGGTGAAACCCCGTCTCTACAAAAAAATACAAAACTTATCTGGATGTGGTGGCATGTGCCTGTAGTCCCAGCTACTCAGGAGGCTGAGGCAGGAGAATCGCTGGAACCCGGGAGGCGGTTGCAGTGAGCCCAGATTGTGCCACTGCGCTCCAGCCTGGGTGACAGAGCAAGACTCTGTCCCGAAAAAAAAAAATATATATATATACATATATATTTGAGCCTAGGCTCAAGCAATCCCCCCACCTCAGCTTCCCAAGCAGCTGGGATTACAGGCACGTAATCCACCTGGCTAATTTTTTGTTTTGTTTTGTAGAGACGGGATTTTGCCACATTGCTTAGGCTAGTCTCTAACTCCTGGGCTCACGTGATCTGCTCGCCTCAGCCTCCCAAAGTGCTGGGATTACAGGTGTGAGCCATTGCACCTGACCCATAAAATAAACTTTAAAAAATTAAATTAGCAGGTGTGGCCAGGTGCAGTAGCTCACACCTGTAATTAATCCAAGCACTTTGAGAAGCTGAGGCTGTTGGATCACCTGAGGCTAGGAGTTTGACACCAGCCTGGACAATGTGGTGAAACCCCACCTCTACAGACCCCTACAGTCTGGCATAATGCCTGATATGTTCTGCTTAATAGATCGTGAATGAATAAATGAATGAAATGGTAAACAATCCAGGAAACTTGGAGTGAGTCTGTGTCACTGAGCCTTCTAAGGGGTTACTTTCCACCTATATACTGGTTAATGCCACTGGGATCTTCTGTGCAGCTCTTAGGAGAAGCATCTTGTTTGCTCCTCTGCCTCTCACTGCCTCTTCCTCCAATCCTGGGGTTCCTGATTCATGCCTGGCTATGTCATCCCTAGCATCCATTCCTCCCTCAGTATTCTGTCTCACATTGACCTGAGCTGTTCCTGCCCATACCATCTAGACACTTGGGCCTCCCTAGCTGTGCACCCCTTCTCACTTTTCCTACACCTGTTGCATCTGGCTCCTTCAGGGATAGAGTGATCCCTCACCCACCCTGACTCCATCCTGCCGATACTGGTCCAGGCGCTCCTGATGGTCCATGCTGGTGACAAGATCCACCAACAGGTGGAGCCCTCGCATCCATATCTGGGCCTCCTCAACACTGTTGGCCACCAGGTCCAGGTTGGAGCGGCGGCCGTGGAAGACAACGGTGAAGCCCTGCTCCAGGGGAAGCTCCTCTGTCAGGCTACGCAGCAACTCGGAATCATGGCCATTACGTATTGTCTCCACATCAGAGATTGAGACTGCCAGAGAAGAAGCAGGTGGAGGCATTGAGAAAGGGAGTCCAACAAATAGCAGGGGCTAAGAGTGAAGGACCAGCACCCACTTCTCCATGACACCATAGAAAAGAACCCCAGCCTCTGCAGACTGAATCCCAAAAAGCATTACGGGAAGAGAGATGCAGACCCCAGGGATTCAGGAGTCCATATGAATCACCAGGGATTCAGGAGTCCATATGTTTTCAAAGGCAGCATGGCAAAGGGCCTGTGCTGCGAGTGGCAAGACATGGCTTCCAGCCACAAGCTGACAGTATGACACAAACCAAAATGACTTAACTCCTCAGTGTCCTCATCTGATATAATGGATAGTCCCCTTCCATAGGCAGCCCCAATGGTGATCACAGGAGGACTGGTGGGGATGACAAATGGAAATACATTTGAAAGGCAGAAGCAGTTATACTAAAGCATTATACCCCTAAGTCCAGTTCTCCCATTCCAGGTTTGAGGGCTTCCTCTTTCCAGATGTCTACGAGGGAACCAGAGAAATTCTTTCACCCTCCTACCTCAGCTGGGGGTGGTACGGACTGTGAGCAATTTGTCTCTAAAACATACTCTCTTAGATGTGTCCTGTGATCAAATTATTTCCTGTTATCATAAAGAGTTTGGCCAATAAGTGCACACCGCTTTGTTTTGTTTTTTGTTTTATTTTGTTTTTTGAGACCAAGTTTTGCTCGTCACCCAGGCTGGAGTGCAATGGCACAATCTAGGCTCACTGTAACGTCTGCCTCCTGAGTTCAAGCGATTCTCCGGCCTCAGCCTTCTGAGTAGCTGGGACTACAGGTGCCCACCACCAAGCCCGGCTAATTTTTGTATTTTTAGTAGAGATGGGGTTTCACCATGTTGGCCAGGCTGGCCTCAAACTCCTGACCTCAAGTGACCTGCCTGCCTCGGCCTCCCAAAGTGCTGGGATTACAGGCATGATCCATTACACCTGGCTGCAATTTTGTATTTAAAAATATTTATCATGATGGCTAACATTTATTAAATGCATTCTGGTTTTACATCGCATGCTAAGTGTTTTACATGTTAACTAACTGAGTCCTTGTAACCTACTAAGCAGATACTATTTAATCCCCATTTTACAGATGAGGAAACTGAAGCTTGATGTATGTATGTATATATGTATTTTTTTAGAGACAGGTTCTCACTCACCCAGGTGGAGTGCAGTGGTGTGATCACAGCTCACTGCAGTCTCAACCTCCTGGGCTCAAGTGATCCTGCCATCTTAGCCTCCCAAATAGCTGAGACCACAGGCGTACAGCACCACACCTGGCTAATTATTTATTTTTATTTTTATTTTTATTTATTTATTTATTTTTTTTGAGACGGAGTCTCACTCTATCGCCCAGGCTGGAGTGCAGTGACCGGATCTCAGCTCACTGCAAGCTCCGCCTCCCGGGTTTACGCCATTCTCCTGCCTCAGCCTCCCGAGTAGCTGGGACTACAGGCACCCGCCACCTCGCCCGGCTAGTTTTTTGTATTTTTTAGTAGAGACGGGGTTTCACGGTGTTAGCCAGGATGGTCTCGATCTCCTGACCTCATGATCCACCCGTCTCGGCCTCCCAAAGTGCTGGGATTACAGACTTGAGCCACCGCGCCCGGCCTATTTTTATTTTTTATAGAGACAGGATCTCCCTATGTTATCCAGGCTGGTCTTGAACTTCTGGTCTCAAGCAGTCCCCCTGCCTCGACCTCCCAAATTGCTGGGATTATAGGCATTGAGCCACCAGGCCCAGCCATAGCTTAACTACTTGATTTTCCACAGCTATGCAGAAAGTGGCAGAGCTAGGGCTTTAATTCAGGCAGACTGATGCCCAAGATGATGGTCTTATTATAATAATAACAAGATGTAACCAATGATTTATTATGTCTTACCATGTTCCAGTACTCTCCTGAGCCTTTATATACAATAACTAATTTAATCCTCATTACAGCCTTATGAGGCAAGTAGTGTTATGATCTCTTTTTACAGGCTCAGATATAGCCACAATTAGGACAGCACAAACGCACACTATCGTAGAACTTTGGTCCCTCCCCTGCCAGGCTCCTCAGGACTCTATCCACCCCTGTATCCACCCCCTACTATCCAGGTCACTCACAGCTGGGCTTGGCACTGCCCCTGGCCTGCCGTGCATGCCAGACTGTCATGCCGTCATTCTGAAGTCTGAAGTATCTTAGCTTCTTCCAGCTTTTGGACCTCACCTTGCGCATCAGCATGCCTTCCTGCATCAGCAGCAAGTCCTGATCAGTGGTCAGCCCTAGGTCAGGAAAAGCAGGGGTTAGATAGCCAGCAGACAGGGTAGCAGGCCCAGGGAAAGCTCTCGAACAGGGGTCCAGCCTCCTTCCCTCCCCTGAGCTATATGCTAAGCCCTCTTCCCCTGCAGGGACACTCACGGTCTTGTAGCAGGGACGCCATCACCCACTGTTCCACCGGCTGGCACCAGATCACCTAAAGGAGAAAGGAAGAGCAAAGGGCTCTGGGTGAATCTTAAAGATAGTCTGTAGCTGATTTTTGCTTCTGATTTTGAGTTTAGGGACTCTGAGACTTTAGATAGGTCTAGAAACCTGCCTCAAATTACATAAGGATCAGAATTTAAATCAAGATATGTCTGATCCCAGAGCCTCCGCTATTTCCCATGGCTATCTTCAGAGAAGGCTAAACCAAAGAGTCCACCAAGCACCCCCTTCCTACCCAATAACCCACAGTCTACTAGTGCCACATTTTGCTCACTCCCCACCCTCTCATTATTAGGAACTAACATCCTGTTGGATGTCCCTTTCAGAAACTAGAATCTCTTCACACCCTAGCCTTCTTATTTCCAGGTAGGATCCTTCCAGCTTCCCTATTCTGGGAGTCCTCTCTGTGCTCCCACGTAGACTGTCCAGCTCCTGAGGCGACTAGCGCAGACTTTCTTTTTTTTTTTTGAGACGGAGTGTTGCTCTGTTGCCCAGGCTGGAGTGCAGTGGTGCGATCTCAGCTCACTGCAACTCCCAGGTTCAAGTGATTCTCCTGCCTCGGTCTCCCGATTAGCTGGGACTATAGGCATGTGCCGCCACGCCTGCCTAATTTCTTGTACTTTTAGTAGAGACGGGGTTTCACCATGTTAGCCAGGATGGTCTCGATCTCCTGACCTCATTATCTGCCCACCTTGGCCTCCCAAAGTGCTGGGATTACAGGTGTGAGCCACTGCACCTGGCCAGACTTTCTTTTTTCTCTTTGACAATACTTAGTTGTCTTCTTCTACCTTCACATGGTAAAGCATATTTTATACTTTTTCTTTAGTTATTCTCACAGTTTTAATGGACCAAATAAGTTATACAAGTCGCAGAACTACATTTTCAAATTTTCTCTACCTACCAAAAAAGGGTACCTCTTTTAAGATATATGCTGTCGGCCGGGTGCGGTGGCTCATGCCTGTAATCCCAGCAATTTGGGAGGCCAAGGCTAGTGGATCACTAGAGGTCAGGAGTTTGAGACCAGCCTGGCCAACATGGCAAAACCCCGTCTCTACTAGAAATACAAAAAACTTAGCCAGGCATGGTGGCAGGCACCTTTAATCCCAGCTACTTGGGAGGCTGAGGCAGGAGAATTGCCTGAACCTGGGTGGCAGAGGTTAGCAGTAAGCCAAGATCATGCCATGCACTCCAGCCTGGGTGACACAGCGAGACTCCGTCTCAATAAAAAGAAGAAAAAAAAAAGTTAGGGCCGGGCGTGGTGGCTCACGCCTGTAATCCCAGCACTTTGGGAGGCTGAGGCGGGTGGATCACTTGAGGTCAGGAGTTTGAGACCAGCCTCACCAACATAGTGAAACCCCCTCTCTACTAAAAATACAAAAACTAGCCGCCCATGGTGGTGCACACTTGTAATCCCAGCTACTCATGAGGCTGAGGCAGGAGAATCACTTGAACCCGGGAGGCGGAGGTTGCAGTGAGCTAAGATTGTACCACTATACTCTAGCCTGGGCGACGGAGTGAGGCTCTGTCTCAAAAACAACAACAACAAAAATTTCTTAGGTTCTCAGACTCTAGGAGAGTGAATTGGCCTGGGGTTGAAGTCTAACCTCTTTTGCCAATATCCTGGCTTATCTCCTCTCTGAATTTTAGCTCCCACCTCTGGGACATAGGGACTCTAGGATGCGGTGAACTTTGGGACTGCAAGAAGATGGAATTTCCTTCCCTTATGCCTGTGTCCAGGAGCCTCACAATGATGTCCTGAAACATGGGAAGTCTGAGAACAGAGCCCAAGTGCCTGAACACTCTTACTTTGGAGACTTCCTCCACTCAAACCTGCCTTAGAAAATTATTTTTTCCTCCTTTGTCCAATTCTTCTAACCCCAAAGCTTGGCCTTGTTCTTCCAATCCTTCCCCATTCGTGAATCACTATTTTAAACCTGTATTCACATGACTGACATGTGGTCATAAGAGGGCCAGTTTCAAATCAGGGAGCCATAGAGGGTCAGAGCTGGACTTCATTTTATAGAAAAGGAGCCTGAGAACTAAAAGGTTAGGTGAACTAAAAATAATTAGTGCTAGAGTCATTTAGTGAGTGACAGAACTGGAATTAGAACCAACGTCTCTGGCTGGGCACGGTGGCTCACATCTGTAATCCCAGCACTTTGGGAGGCCGAGGTGGGCAGATTACGTTAAGGCCAGGAGTTCAAGACCAGCCTGACCAACATGGTGAAACCCCATCTCTACTAAAAATACAAAAATTAGGCCGGGCGCGGTAGCTCACGCCTGTAATCCCAGCACTTTGGGAGGCCGAGACGAGCGGATCACGAGGTCAGGAGATCGAGACCACCCTGGCTAACACAGTGAAACCTCGTCTCTACTAAAAATACAAAAATTAGCCGGGCGCGGTGGCGGGCGCCTGTAGTCCCGGTTACTCGGGAGTATGAGGCAGGAGAATGGCATGAACCCGGGAGGCGGAGCTTGCAGTAAGTGGAGATCAGGCCACTGCACTCCAGCCTGGGCGACAGAGTGAGACTCTGTCTCAAAACAAAAAAAAAAGTACAAAAATTAGCTAGGAGTAGTGGTGCACACCTATAATCCCAGCTACCTGGGAGGCTGAGGTAGGAGAATTGCTTGAACCCGCGAGGCAGAGGTTGCAGTGAGCTGAGATGGCACCATTGCACTCCAGCCTGGGCAACAAAAGTAAAACTCGGTCTTGGGCAGGAGAAAAAAAAAAAGAACAGAGGTCTCCATACAATCAGCTCAAGGATCTCACAATGACTCTGCTCTTAGAAAGGGCCTTCTCTAGAAAGCAGTTCGTTGAAGCAAGGCTAGGAATCAATAAGGGACATAGATATTTTGTCTCTCCTCTCCATCATTTTCTGTTCCCTCTGTGCTCTGAATAGACTTGCTTTTCTTTGGTCTCATTTTCTTTCTTTATTTCTATTTATTCATTTTTTTTTGAGATGGAGTGTCACTCTGTTGCCCAGGATGGAGTGCAGTGGCATGATATCGGCTTACTACAACCTCTGCCTCCTGGGTTCAAGTGATTCTCCTGCCTCAGCCTCCCGAGTAGCTGGGATTACAGGTGTGTGATGCCACGCCCAGCTAATATTTTTATTTTTAGTAGAGATGGGGTTTCACTATGTTGGCCAGGTTGGTCTCAAACTCCTGACCTCAGATGATCCACCCGTCTCAGCCTCCCCAAGTGCTGAGGTTACAGGGGTGAGCCACCGTGCCCAGCCTCTTTCATCTCATTTTCTTTCCTTTTCCCATCCCATGCCTGATCTGGTCCTTTTCCTTTCTTCCCAGTTCACTATAAAAATAATTTTTTAAATTTATTATTTGTTTTGTATGGAGATGGGGTCTCCCTGTGTCGCCCTATTTTCAAACTCCTGGCCTCAAGCAATCCTCCTGCCTGAGCTTCCCAAAGTGCTGGGATTACAGACATGAGGCATTATGCCCAGCCCCATCCCCACCTCACTCTCTCTCCTAATCCTCTCTCTGTCTTCCTATTTGCTCACCTAGGTCAGTCTCTCCTCTTTTCTTCCTTCTCCTCATCCCTTCTCCCCATCACCTCTTCCAGTTGGTTCCCTCTTTTGACTCCACTAATTCCCAATGGCTCCGATTCTCATCTCCTTTGAGATTATGGTCCAGAAGGGAGGACACGTGGGTTCAGAACTCAGTAGCATGCATGTCCCTCTGCTCAGCCTCACTTTTCTCTGTATCCTAGGAGATTGACCAAATAAACTGCCCAGACAATGTGAGTTAGAACCTAGGAGTTCTAGGTCTTGCTGTTTCCTCTGGTGTCTAATGGTAGAATGGGAAGGATGCCCACAGCTGATGCAGGTGCAGTGAGAAGAGAAGGAACAAAGGGTTTGGGAGTCAGGGCACTGGGAAAAACACAGAGGGTGACATCTGAGAATAAGAAAGGTTGGTCTTAAATATTAACTCCTAGACGCATATATGGAGATCTTCAACGATACAGTAAATATCTCTCTAATACAGATAGGAAAATAGAGACACAAAATGAGGTGGGAAGTAGCCCAGAGCTGCAGAGCATGATTTGGTCCTCAGTTTCTAAGAGACTTCATGTCACCTAGAGATGTACTTTGGCAGAGTAACCAATGGCACCAAGGAGATTACAGTGGGATTCAGGGTGTCTCAGCTCTCTCTGAGGGGTAAGAAAAAAGATAATCATTTTGTCCACTCCCTTGCTTCTGAGAAGGATTATACCTAACCTGGTTCATATAGAGGACAAAATGGCTCTGGTCACAGGTCATAGAATGTTGGAGCTTGAAGGTTCTTTTATAACACATCTAATCCAGACATTCCCAGCTACATCAATAGCCTCTGGAATGTCTTACAATTGAGATTCCTTAGCCCTACCCCAAAATCTACCAGATCAGAGTTTCCCAGGGTGGGGCTCAATAATATATTTATTTTTAACAGGTACACTTGGTACACAGGCAAGTCTGGGAAACCCCAAACTCTCTCCTATCACAGATCTGGAAGTTGTGGCTCCAGGTCCCGTAGCTAGTTAATGGCACAGGCAGAACTAGAAGTAGGTTTTCTTACCAACATAGCACTCTGGTGCACTAAGAAACTGCCTGGCTCATTGATTAGGCAAAGAACAAGTTCCTTAGGTAACTTTCTAAGGGACTTCCATAACTCTCCCTATTACCAGGGATCTCTGATTCCCCACGGTTCTTGGCCAATCCCTATTTTGCAACCCTCAACAATCTGTTAATAAATCTATGCTAAAGCTTAGCTACTCCAATTTTTTCTTCCCTTATTGGGGGTGGGGCTCACCTCAGTAGTGGCTAGGGTTGGCACTCCTGGCCCTGCATAAGCTAAGAGGTACCTCATATAAAGGGCGACTGATACAGCCAGGAGGAAGGCTGTAAGGATCAAGGAGGATAAGCTAGAGAGAACCGGGAGGTGGGAGCCCTGTAGAGCTGTTGGGGTGAGGAAAGGAGTGTAGGGTACAATTTAACCAGGGTGGATAAGCATCTAGAGGGCAGAGGCAGGGACTCAGGGAAGACATAGCTTGGAGGAGAGGCTAATGAGAGCTTCCAGACCCTTACCGTGGGCAGGAAAGCAGAATAGCAGTCCTGTGTGTCCTGTGTCTGTGAGCTGTGCTTCCCGAGCTCTGCGATGCTGTGGGATCAGGAAGCCCAGCCTGGCTCCTTTTCTCTTTTGCTCCCCTTGCACTGGCTTGTTTCCTCCCTCTTCTACAGCAGCTGGCTGCTGTGACTGGTGAGTTATAGCCAGAGGGAAGCAGTAAGAAGGGGAGAGGTGTGAGCTCTCTCCAGTCCAGCCCATCCAACTCTTAAAGGCCCAGGACACTGGTCAATGTGAGGGAGTAGTGGGGGTGGGGTGTGGAGAGAAGGATTAAGGGCACCACATCTTCAGGGAGGAGCCCGGCTGCCCTTCATCTTGATGCCAGCCCTCATTGACCCCAATCCCGCAGTAGCTCTCAAAGTGAAGGGAGTGTCCTCAGTTGCAGTGCTCTGTGAATCACTGCTTTTCATTCTGGTTCCCGCATGTAATACGGCTGTCTTTGCCCTTATTTAATCTGGCTCCTTTCCAGAGTGTCTGTTTCCACTGGCCTGCTCCTGTATCTCTGAATCCTGCCTGCAGGGCATTCACTCTAGCTCTGTCACACAGGGAAAGAAAGAAATAAGATGGGAAAAGAGGAAGATGAGGAGAAGGGGAGGACAGGAATGATGACAGAGTGTAGAGGGACAGAGAGGTTAGAATCTATGTATATTTTAGGCACTCATTAAATATTGAAAGAATGAATAGATGAATGTGTGAAACAATTCTTTTTTTTTTTTTTTTTAACATCCATTCATTCCTCCTATAAGCATTTGTTCAGCACCTCCGGGTTATAGGTCATAGCCCTCAGAATGGAGGTAGCACTTGCAGGACATACATGCATGTTTATAAAGATGTGTGCAGAGATGAAGCACAGGCTCAGAGGGGAACTGTGTGAAATGGTGTAAGTGTGCTGAGGTCTGGCTGCCTATCATGGTTCCCACAAGCATCCCTCAACTGCCTAATATTTTACCATTAGTGATTATAGTTACATTTTTTAGTCCCATTAAAATAAAATCCTCCTAAGTGATTACTATAAAAGTCAGGATAGTGGTTACTGTTGGGAGGGGGAGGAATTGTGATGAGATAGGACACAGAGCTGGCTTCTGGCATAGCTAGCTAAACTGTATTTCTAGTTCTAAGTGCTAACAAGGGTCTTCACGTCATAATTTATTAAGCTATATATTCTCTTGATATAGTTTTCTATATGTTTTTAAATTTTTTAAGATCTCATTTAAAATATCATATATCTGTGTTAATTTTTGAAGGCTTAATTATTTTAATTTTTTCTTTCTTTTTTTTTTTTTTTTTAAGAGTCTCGCTGTTGCCCAGGCTGGAGTGCAATGGCGTGATCTCGGCTTAGTGCAAACTCCACCTCCCAGGTTCAAGCGATTCTCCTGTCTCAGCCTCCCGAGTAGCTGGGATTACAGGCATACACCACCACCCCCGGCTACTTTTTTTTTGTATTTTAGTAGAGATGGGGTTTCACCGTGTTATCCAGGCTGGTCTCGAGCTCCTGAGCTCAGGCAATCCACTTGCCTCAGCCTCCCAAAGTGCTAGGATTACAGGCGTAAGCCACTGCACCTGGCCGATTTTAAATAATTTTTTAAAAATTCAATCTCAAGGTCAAAGTAGATTTTAAATAATTTATACCTAGGTCGGGTTGTCTATATTCTTTACTGAGAGCAGGTTTTGATAGAAGAGTAGTAGTATGAAGGAAGGGGAAGCATTAAGAGGGAGGCCATTTATGGGGAACAGGAAGATTGGGGGGCATCATAGTTTAAACTGTGCTGATTTCAGATTTGACTTAATAGAGGCATTTTACATGCTTGTCTTGCTCTCCCATTTCTACTTCCCCAACATGGCCAGCTTATTTTTCCAAGCCTCACCTTCACAGTCCACACTCCTCTTCTATATCAGATTATATATCATCTTTCTGAGTCACTATTTGTATCAACTTAATGCTGCCCAACCTCCTTCCCTCCTGGGTGATCTGTGAGGGATGTTATCACTCATAGTGGATTTTCTGGGAGAGTCCAGATCTCAAATATTCTGTTTCAATGTTTTCATGAACACAACAGTATTCTTCAGCTCCTATGTTCTGATTTTTGGGGCAGGGACTTGGAGATTTTCACAAGGTTAGTATGGTTCCAGAGTGCCAAGGCATGCCCACTGCAGGACTCTGATGACACAGAGGGAGGGAGCAGACAGACAGGGCCCCTGGCACAGTAAATGTCCATCTGGTATGGTTATTCCTATTTCCACCGTGATCTTGGCTGGCCCTTCCCCCACTGTTGTCTATTATTAACAGATCCAGAAACCTAATCAGGGCAGTAGCAGCAGAGGGACTTTCTGGGAACCATGCCCAGGAAAAGCCTGGAAGCCCTAAACTGAAATGAAGCAGCAGCTGGCAAAGAGGAAGACCTAAACATGGTACTCTCGCCCTGCCACCCAGGCCTGCCTAGACCCTCTTCCTGACATCCAGAGCAGATGCTACCCAATTAAATGTCTCCGCTTGTCAGGACACTCAGGCTGGAAAGTCTGACATCAGTTCCCCAGATTATCCAACCAAACGACTCAAACTTCTGAAATAAAGCCCAACTCCTTCCTGGTCAAAAACGCAACTCAAAATAGTAAATTTCATTTAAAAATCATCAATATAAGGCCAGGCACAGTGGCTCACACCTGTAATTCCAGCACTTTGGGAGGCCAAGGTGGGAGGATTGCTTGAGTCCAGAAGTTTCAGACCAGCCAGGGCAACATAGCAAGACTCTGTCTCTCAAAAAAAAAAATTCAAGGCCGGACACGGTGGCTCACGCCCGTAATCCCAGAACTTTGGGAAGCCAAGGTGGGCAGATCATGAGGTCAGGAGTTAGAGACCAGCCTGACCAACATGGTGAAACCTGATCTCAGCTAAATATATAAAAATTAGCCAGGCGTGATGGCATGCGCCTGTAATCCCAGCTACTCAGGAGGAGGCTGAGGCAGGAGAATCGCTTGAACCCAGGAGGCAGAGGTTGCAGTGAGCTGAGATTGCAACACTGCACTCCAGCCTGGGCAACAGAGCAAGACTCTGTCTCAAAAAAAACAAAAGGACTGGGCGCGGTGCCTGTAATCCCAGCACTTCAGGAGCCTAAGGCAGGTTTATCACTTGAAGTCAGGAGTTTGAGACCAGCCTGGTCAACATGGTGAAACCCCGTCTCTACTAAAAATACAAAAATTAGCCAGGCACGGTGGTACACACCTGTAATCCCAGCTACTCAGGAGGCTGAGGCAGGAGCATTGCTTGAACCTGGGAGGTGGAGGTTGCAGTGAGCTGAGACGGCGCCATTGCACTCTAGCCTGGGTGACAGAGCAAGATTGTGTCTCAAAAAAAAAAAAAAAAATCAATATGAGATCACCTGTAGAATTAAAAGCTAGGATATATAACTTCAAAAGACCAAAGAATATACAAATATCCATATCCATATATATATATAGCCACTCCTCCATTCTAACAAAATTTAAAAACAGAGTCCCAGTTCTGCTATTCAATTCATTAAGTTGGCATGGGGAGTGGGCAACAAGGTGGTATTTAAAAACCCAGAGAAAAAGAGGATGGAAAGTAGAATAAAAAATACAAATAGTATTTTACACCAGGAGACAAAACTTTCAGAAAAGGTCATAAAACAAAATATAAGTATGTGCTATTGGTAAAAGTCATGTCTACAAGCCGGGCATGGTGGCTCATGCCTGTAATCCCAACACTTTGGGAGGTCAAGGCAGGCAGATCACTTGAGGCCAGGAGTTCAAGACCAGCCTGGCCAGCATTGTGAAACCCCATATCTACTGAAAATAAAAAAACAGCCGGGCATCGTGGTGCATCCCTGTAATGCCAGCTACTCTGGAGGCTGAGGCAGGAGAATCACTTGAACACAGGAGGCAGAAGTTGCAGTGAGCCAAGTTTGTGCCACTGCCACTGCACTCCAGCCTAGGTGATAGAGCAAGACTTCGCCTTTAAAAAAAAAAGAGTCTCAGGGGGAGGGGGGAGGGATAGCATTAGGAGATATATCTAATGTAAATGACGAGTTAATGGGTTCAGCACACCAACATGGCACATGTATACATATGTAACAAACCTGCACGTTGTGCACATGTACCCTAGAACTTAAAGTATAATAAT
>NW_012123487.1:2081510-2088118 GCF_000951035.1 Colobus angolensis palliatus
GGAGGCAGAGGTTGCAGTGAGCTGAGATCATGCCACTGCAATCTAGCCTGTGTGACAGAGCAAGACTCTCAAAAAAAAAAAAAAAAGAAAGTTAGAATTCCAATTTTGTTCTTAAGATTGCCTTGGCCGCACACAGTGGCTCACGCCTATAATGGCAGCACGTTGGGAGCCCAGGAGTTTGAGACCAGCCTGAGGCACACAGTAAGATTTTGTCTCTACAAAAAAACAAAAATATGGCCGGACGCAGTGGCTCACACCTATAATCCCAGCACTTTGGGAGGCCAAGGTGGGTAGATTACAAGGTCAGGAGTTCAAGACCAGCTTGGCCAAGATGGTGAAATCCCAACTCTACTAAAAATACAACAAAAAAATTAGCCAGGGATAGTGGCGGACACCTGTAATCCCAGCTACTCGGGAGGCTGAGGCAGAGAATTCTTGAACCCGGAGGTAGAGGTTGCAGTGAGCCGAGATCACGCCACTACACTCCAGCCTGGGCAACAGAGCAAGACTCCGTCTCTAAATAAACAAATAAATAAACAAATACATAATAAATTTTAAAAAATAAAAATAAAAGTATTAGCTGGGTGTGGTGGTGCACACCTGTAGTCCCAGCTACTTGGGAGACTGAGGTGAAAGGATTGCTTGAGTTCAGGAGCTTGAGGCTGCAGTGAGCCATGATCACTCTACTGCACTCCAGCATGGGTGACACAGACCCTGTCTCCAAAAAAAAAAAAATTGCCTTGGCTCTTCTGGCAAAATTTTAGAATCAGCTTACTAATTTTCAGAAAAATAAACCTGCTGGGATTTCACTTAGAACTGAATTTAACAAGCAGATCAATTTGAGAGAATTGGCATCCTCATAGTATTTTTAATATTATTTTCCAATCCATGGAGATGATATATTCCTTCAATTATATAGCTTTTAAATTTCTCTCCAGAATGCTTCATTGTTTTCAATGTAAAGTTTCTGCATACCCTTTGATGTATCTATTTCTAGCTACTTGATTTCTTATGCTTTATAAACTATTTTTGAAATTTTACTTTCTATTTATTGCTGTGTATAAAAACATATAATTGACTTTTTTTTGAGACAAAGTCACACTCTGTTGCCCAAGCTGGAGTGCAGTGGCGAGATCTCGGCTCACTGCAACCTCCACCTCCGGGGTTCAAGCGATTCTTCTGCCTCAGCCTCCCAAGTAGCTGGGACTACAGGCACATGCCACCATGCCCAGTTAATTTTTGTATTTTTGGTAGAGATGGGATTTCACTATTTTTTTTTTTTTTTGACACAGAGTCTCGCTCCCCCCAGGCCGGAGTGCGGTGGTGCGATCTCCGCTCACTGCAAGCTCCACCTCCCAGGTTCACACCATTCTCCTGCCTCAGCCTCCCCAGTAGCTGGGACTACAGGCGCCTGCCACCACGCCTGGCTAATTTTTTGTATTTTTAGTAGAGACGAGGTTTCACCATGTTGGTCAGGCTGGTCTTGAACTCCTGACCTTGTGATCTGCCCGCCTCGGCCTCCCAAAGTGCTGGGATTATAGGCGTGAGCCACTGCGCCCGGCAGGCTTTCACTATTTTGGCCAGGCTGGTCTTGAACTCCTGACCTTGTGATCCTCCCACCTTGGCCTCTCAAAGTGCTGGGATTACAGGCATGAGCCACCGTGCCCGGCCATAATTGACTTTTTTTTTTGTATATTGACCTTGTAGTCTGTGACCTTGCTAAATTCACTTATTAGTATCATTATTATTATTTTTGAGACGGAGTCTCACTGTGTTGCCCAGGTTGGAGTGCAGTGGCGTGATCTCAGCTCACTGCAACCTCCGCCTCCTGGGTTCAAACCTACCTCAGCCTCCTGAGTAGCTGGGATTACAAGCGCGTGCCACCATGTCTGGCTAATTTTTGTATTTTTAGTAGAGATGGGATTTCACCATGTTGGTCAGGCTGGTCTTGAACTCCTGACCTTGTGATCTGCCCGCCTCGGCCTCCCAAAGGAAGGGGATTACAAGCATGAGCCACTGCGCCCGGCCTCACTTATTACTTTTTAGGGGTTTGTAGGTTATTTCAGATTATCTACGTACACAATCATGTTAGCAAATACCAAGATTTTTTTTTTCTTTAAAATATTTTTTTACTGACTGATAAATGGAGGTGTGATAGTTGACAAATGTGTTTAATTCCTTGTCTCATAAAGAATATAATATTTTATTGAGAGGTTTACTGTAGAATTTTTGTTGATTTTTCCCCCTTTTTTTTTGAGACAGAGTCTCACTCTGTCACCCAGGCTAGAGTGCAGTGGCACAATCTCGGCTCACTGAAACCTCCACCTCCCAGGTTCAAGCGATTCTCCTGACTCAGCCATCCAAGTAGCTGAGGTTACAGGAACCCGCCACCACGCCTGGCTAATTTTTGTATTTTTAGTAGAGATGGGGTTTCACCATGTTGGCCAGGCTGGTCTCAAACTCCTCAGGTGATCTGCCCGCCTCGGCCTCCCAAAGTGTTGGGATCACAGGCGTGAGCCACTGTGCCCAGACTGTAGACCTCGTCTGTATCTATCTAGATGATTGTGTGACTTTTCTCCTTTTATGTTGATGTATGAATTGCATTGTGTTTTTTTTTTAGATAGAGTCTCACTCTTGCATAGGCTGGAGTGCATTGGCATGATCTTAGCTCACTGTAACCTCTGCCTCCCCGGTTCAAGCGATTCTCCTGCCTCAACCTCCCGAGTAGCTGAAATTACAGGCATGCACGACCAGAGTCTCACTCTTGCATAGGCTGGAGTGCATTGGCATGATCTTAGCTCACTGTAACCTCTGCCTCCCCGGTTCAAGCGATTCTCCTGCCTCAACCTCCCGAGTAGCTGAAATTACAGGCATGCACGACCACACTCGGCTAATTTTTGTGTTTTTAGTAGAGACAGGTTTTCACCATGTTGGCCAGGCTGGTCTTGAACTCCTGGCCTCAAGTGATCCACCCATCTTGGCCTCCCAAAGTGCTGGGATTACAGGCGTGAGCCATCACGCCTGGCGATTGATTTTCAAATTTTGAATCACTCTTCTATTTTTGCAATAAACCCGTTAGATGTAATGCATTATCATTTTTATATATTGATAGATCTAGTATGTCTGGGAATCTTACATATACATTCATGGGAGAGGTTGGTCCCTGGTTTTCCTTTCTTGTAATGTTCTTAACCAGTTATGCTGCTTCAAAAGTGAATGGGGGCCGGGCGCCTGTAGCTACACGGGAGGCTGACGCAGGAGAATGGCGTGAACCTGGGAGGCGGAGCTTGCAGTGAGTGGAGATCGCCCCACCCGCACTCCAGCCTGGGTGACAGAGCGAGACTCTGCCTCAAAAAAAAAAAAAAAAAGTGAATTGGAATTTATTTCCCTTTTCTGGAACTTTATATTAGATTACTGGCTTTGGTGTTTCTTCTTTTGCAATGCGTGAATTTAAGGTTATATATTTCTTTTCTTTTTCTTAGACAAGAGTCTCACTCTATCACCCAGGCTGGAGTGCAGCAGTGCTATCTTGGTTCACGGAAACCTCTGTCTCCTGGGTTCAAGCGATTCTTAAACCTCAGCCTTCCAAGTAGCTGGGATTACAGATGTACACCGCCATGCCTGGCTAATTTTTGTATTTTTAGTAGAGATGGGGTTTTCACACGTTGGCCAGACTGGTCTTGAACTCCTGGCTTTGAGTAATCCACCCATCTCAGCCTCCCAAAGTGCTGGGATTACGGGTGTGAGCCACCACACCCTGCCAAGGTTATGTATTTTTTACTCATGGCACCCTCCAACTCCTGGGCTCAAGCAATCCTCTTGCCTCAGCCTCCCAAGAGCTGGGAGTACAGGAGAGCACCACCACACTCAGCTTTTATTTATGTATTTAAAAAGATGGGGTCGGCTGGGCGTGGTGGCTCATGTCTGCAATCCCAGCATTTTTGGAGGCCAAGGTGGGCAGATCACTTGAAGTCAGGAGACCAGCCTGGCCCACATGGTGAAACCCCGTCTCTAATAAGAAAATAAAAAAATTAGGTGGGTGTGGTGGCGTGTGCCTGTAATCCCAACTACTTAGAAGACTGAAGCAGGAGAATCACTTGAACCCAGGAGGCTTTGGTTCCAGTGAGCAGAGATCACACCACTGCACTCCAGCCTGGGTAAGAGAGACTCTTCCTTAAAAACAAAAACATATATATCTATATGTATAGATATATATATATATATTTTCTAGTTTCCTTTGCGATTTTCTTGACCCACGGGTTATTTAGAATTATATTGCCTAAGTTTCAAACAGCTAGGGACTTTCTAGTTCTTTTTCCTAGCTTACTCCCACTGTGGTCAGAGAATATTGTATTAAATTTTTTGAAAACTTTTTGAGGCTTGATGGTCCAGCTATGATCAGTTTTGATAAATGCTTAGGTGTAATTAAAAAAGAATATGTATACTATTGGTTAAGAGTGCAGTGTTCTCTGAATGTCAATTAAGCCAGGTATGTTAATTGTGTTATTTAAATTTTCTGCTTGTTGGCCAGGCACAGTGGCTCATGCCTATAATCCCAGCACTTTGGGAGGCAGAGGCTGGTGGATCACCTTAGGCCAGGAGTTCGAGACCAGCCTGGCCAACACGGTGAAACCCTGTCTCTACTAAAAATACAAAAATTAGCAGGATGTGGAGGAGGGTGGCTGTAATCCCAGCTACCCAGGAGGCTGAGGGAGGAGAATTGCTTAAACCTGGGAGGCAGAAGTTTCAGTGAGCTGAGATCATGCCATTGCACTCCAGCCTGGGCATTAAGAGCGAAACTCCATTTCCCAAAAACAAAACAAACCAACGCATTTTCTGCTTGTTATATCTGCTTTTGAAATAAACATATCAAAACATTTTTCCAAAAATTAAATTCCATAATGTATCAGGAAAGAAAAATACTTTATTCTATGGTTTCCTATTCCAAATTTTTTCTTTGGGTTTTTGAAAGCAACAACTTTATATATCCCCCTTTTCCTAGCCTTTAAGCAGCAGGAACAGTGAGCAGAGGAATAACATGTAGTTAGTAAGTAAGGCATGCTCTGAAGGCCGCCAATGCTGCTCCTGTTCCACCAATGAAACAGCCACAGGCCCTCTAAGGCCCTTGAAAAAAGAACATGGAAGCATAGGTCAGCTGTGTCCCACTGGGAGTCAGGGATGGAAACAATCCTGGAGATGTGCTCCAAGCCTTCAACTTGAGGAAATGAACATCAAAGTTCATGATAAGGTGTTTCAAGCATTACCTTGTTACTGTGGAAGTCTCTCCCTACACTGGCACTAAGTTCTGGCCAATATGGCCAGAAGTGAAGTTCTGTCCCAGTAAAAGACACTTTCATCAGGCAAGGGGCATCATCCCCCTCCCAGCCTCCCAAACAGCTTTTGTACCTCAGATGGAGTCTCCCCAAAAACATGTTCACAAAAGAACCACCACTGCCATCTTGGTAGGGCTGTGTGTGTGTGTGTGTTGTGTAGGTGGATAGAGGGTAGAAGCAGGCATGACAAGCATCACTTGACCAAAGTGCCTAGTTACCCATATACTGACAGAATAAAATCTCCAGTGTAAAGGAAAAATTATTTTTACAAAAACAGAAGCATGTTTTATTTCAATCCTGTTGAGGGAGAGGGATGGGAAAACACAAAATAAGGGGAGGGGTCTCTTTATATCATACACACATCAGGATCAACTACAATGAATAATATCCATTCCACCCCTCCCCCAACTCCTATGTGGGTTCCAAGGCCAGCTGAGAATAGATGGGACAAGAATTAAGACACTTTGGCACAGTAACATGGCCAATGCACCGAAAGATGGAGAGAAGAGAATTTCCCAGGGAGCAAGGCCCTGGGCCTCAGCTGCTTCCCCAGTGGAGGGGGAATGAGAAAACTTTGGCTCAGCAGGAATGCGGTTGTCAAAAATCAGGGTTACCTTAACTGGACTCTCCAGACTCTATTCAGACTACAGACTAGAGTCAAGATGTGTACCCAGTCCATTCTGTTCTCTGCTTTCTCTAAGATCACTTCTCTTCAGGCTTGCGATTATTGAGGGTTTGCCTGCTTCTCCTCTTCATCTTGGAAGGCAGGGGGAGTAAGTGCTTATTCTGCCCTTCTTATATCTAGGCTACTTAATTACTATTTTCTTGGCTCTAAAAAGACAGAAGCCAACTAACAAGTCCGGCTCTCTTTGTGAAAGTCGGCTTGAAGGAGCCCTTGTGTTGGCAAAACTGCCTCCGCGATTTTTTTTTTTTTTTGAGACTGCCCCTTATAGACCCTCCCCAGACTTGTTCAGACACCTCAATTGTGTGAGAAGTGGGCAGAAAAGACTTGGTCCCTCTCCAGAGTTGGATTAAGCAATCCCATCTTTGATTGGAGATGGGGATGAGAAAGCAGGTGCTAGCAGGGGAAAGGACTGGGGAAAGCAAGGCAGTTTACACTTGGTTGCAGATTCAAGCCTATGGATTGTGAAGAGCCATCTAAGCTCCAGAGAAGAGGAAATCTCTGACACGGTAAGAACAAGTGAATATTTTAGCGGCAACCCTGTAATTCCCATAGACCAAAAGAGAATGTGTCAAAAAAAAAAAAAAAAAAAA
>NW_012123487.1:2088168-2096850 GCF_000951035.1 Colobus angolensis palliatus
AAAAAAAAAAAAAAAAAGACTGAGTGAGCAGAATTCAGCCCTCCATCTTCAACCATCTTCAATTTGAATAAAATTAACTCATATGGCTAATACTGCTCAAGTATAATCACGAAGACAGATGGAGCTGCTGAAATTCACACTAAAACAAATAATAGGATCAAGTGGACTGTCACCTTAATCCCAAGCACCTCCCTTTTAGAGTTACCAAGAAAGTATCTTTGAAAACTTGGATTGAAGGTGAGGTCCACCACCGCCCCTTGTCCCTCAATACAATACCCTTCCAAGACAGCCTGATGAATTAAGACGTCTGTTTTAAGTTTATTAGAAGGGAAGTTTAAAAAAGGGAAAGCAATGAGATTTGGGAAAACTAGCAGCTAAAGCCAGAAACAAGGTTAAGGTCCTTGTGGCATTCCAGACTGGGAGTAGAATGGGAGAAGGGAAACAGGTGGTAGGTTCCTGCTGTCCTTTGGCTTTACATCTTTCCCCTGCCCTCCCATTTCTCCCAATAGCTTGATGCAGCTATTGGCCTGCCAGAGGGGATGTAATGCCCAGACCAACTTTTTATTGAGCTTATGCAGCTAACAGACTTGTAAACAGTGCCAACTGACAAAGTTTTGCTGAATATTACAGCTTGTGCCCACTCAACACACCTCTCTCTGAGATTAAAAACAAAAAAACCAAAGTAAACAAATACTGAGAGAGAATGAAGAGACACATCTTGAGTCTTCCAGGAAGGCAAAATAAAAAACGCCACATGGCTTGGTCCCAGGCGTTCACCATGCCTAGAGTGCTGCTGCTATCACCACTGTCTCCCCTCCCTGCCAGTGGCTAGGTAGAGGTAGGGGAGAAGGGTCATCTTGGACATGCTGCAAATACAGCATTTGCTGGTGTTGACACCCTCCTGGGGCTGTGGTGGCAGACTGCTGTGTCAGGAGCCCATTTCCTGGGAGTAGCAGAGGGAGCCCAGGTCCTCAAGACGGCCTGAGATGGCAGCCCATGCACCTCAGCAGGGGTACCTTGCCCCTTTTCTCCAGTGCGGTTCAGCATTGAGGTTGTCTATTCCCAGTCGGTGATAAAACCTGAGCTGTTTTCCTCATAGGTTCCCCCTCCTTTCCCCAATTTGGGGGAGTAGCGGGAGGGAACAGGGAAGGATCACTGAGGGGGCAGGGGGATACCCCTGGGATCGGTGACCTGGCCCTCTTGCAGGTTCTTCACCAGTTGTGCAAGCCAGCGTTTCGTGGTGGTGTCATCTTTTAGCACCTGGGCGAAGGTTGTGTCTTTCAGCTGGTCAGGGAGGCACTGCCTGAGTGCTTCACGTGCCCTACATCAGAAACAAACAAACCAACCAGGGAGACCAACAAATAAACCCACATTTTGTGGACAGGGAAGAGCCCCCTTCTTAGACATAAGTATTTAGTATACCGTGAATCTATGGCTCCTTAAGACTCCATTAAAATTCTTTAAAGCTGTATTAGGCACAGCCTCAGAGATCTCCAAAATCTGTATCCACAAACATTTTCTGAATGATGCCCCAATGTAGAATTTCATGAAAAAGCAAAATTAAAAGCTTCAATAGTTTACTTCCATTAAAACAGCTTTCTGATTTATTACAATAAATACTGTCAAAATACTCATGTTAGAAATATATGGAATATGGCAAATAAAATATTTCAAAAATCAGTACATTAACAAGGATATAATCAAGATTATGATAACTTAATGAATTTGAATTCTATACTAAGTTATCAATTTGTGTCTTTACAGAAATTGCTTCAGTTTTATGGTTAAAAACCTTAATAAGAGATGAACAGTGAAAACAAAACTATGGTAGCAGCATTATCAGATGAACTTTTAAACGTTTCATTTTCTTTGAAAAGATGACCAGCAGAAAGTCAAATCTGAAAACCTAAAAAAGGTAAATGTTAACTATTTATAGAGCTATTTTAAACAAAGTTATAGATTTTGCACTCAGACTAGTTTTCTTTGGAAACTAGTCTGACTAGTTTTTTAAACAGACTAGAATTTTAAACAGACACATTTTTAAACTTTGGTGAAAACAAGAACCACTGAAGAACAGGATAAAATGGTCAACAAACAGGTAGGGCTTGAATAAACTCAGTGGCAGGAGACTGAGTTCACATTAAATCAAATCAAGCTAGCTCTGCTCCCAGCAACACAGAAATCGCTCCATTATGTGGTTTAGCAGAATATGAGCAAGTTGCTTTCAGCATGAATTATGGATTTACAAAGCAAAAGGTCAAACATTTCTAAAATGCATTATATCTACAATGTATGATTTCTGGCAGAAAGATTATGAACATAAGCAGATAAAATAATTAGCTCAAGAAACTTATAGGAATCAAGGAGAGAACTGGAAATAGAATTCAAGAGCCCTCTGGGCTGTGTTCTTTTTTAAGAGATCTTTGAAAATATACTTCTCTTTCTGACCACATAGAGTAGCAACAGAAAATTCAAACAACAGGAGTAATGCATCATAAGGCTTCCCCTGGAATCGCCTAGACTCTCTGGAATTTCACAGTAGGATTGAGAGTTATAGTGAGAAGATGAAACTCTGATGGCTATTAAAATTTAGCATTTCAGATTTTTTTTTTTTTTTTGAGACGGAGTCTCGCTCTGTCTCCCAGGCTAGAGTGCAGTGGCCCGATCTTGGCTCACTACAACCTCTGCCTCCCGGGTTCAAGTGATTCTCCTGCCTCAGCCTCCCGAGTAGCTGGGACTACAGGCGTCCGCCACCACTCCCGGCTAATTTTTTTTTGTATTTTCAGTAGAGACGGGGTTTCACCATATTGGCCAGGCTGGTCTCGAACTCCTGACCTTGTGATCTGCCTGCCTCGGCCTCCCAAAGTGCTGGGATTACAGGCGTGAGCCACCACGCCCGGCCAGCATTTCAGATTTTAAAAGGAATCTAAGTTCTGTCTCAGACAAATTAAATGTAGTTATATCCCTACTTCCCTGTCCTAAAGACACAGAAGCTATGCCATGAGATTGGGAAACTGTTCAGCAGAGTATTTCCCTAAAGTCCTATACATCCTATCAATGTTTACCTGGGATTATCTGAAAGTCGAAGGTAACATCTCACTACATGCTTCAGCAGACGGGCAGAAGGCTCTTTGGATAGCTGCAGGACCATCTTACCCTGTTTCCCCCAAAATAAGGGGAGGGGTTGAAAAAAAACACACAAAACACAAAAAAATTCTAATTGACATCAGAGATCAGATAGTCCAAGAATCATAAAAGGTTCCAAAATTGTTATTTCTAGTCAGAAGACTGAAGTTGTTCAGTGCCAGTTATAAAGAGATTAAGCTGTGTGATGAGAGGTAGTTGTAAAAGGGATAGATGAAAGAACTCACCAAGATCATGGCAACATGGGAGAAACGCTCATAAGTCTGACATATATAAGCCAAACCAGTGTCATCTAACAAGATCTTCTGGAGGATGAATGTGGCAACCTGAAGCAAAACAAAATCAAAGAGTTCATGAAGTTGCTCAGATTTAATCTTCTCATTGTCTACTCATTTTCCCAGGCATGACTATCAGTCAGAAAATTGAGCAAGTAGGGATCCTTGTATATTATGTACAACTTACCATATATGTATAGTACAAAGAATAGGCCGGGCGCGGTGGCTCAAGCCTGTAATCCCAGCACTTTGGGAGGCCGAGACGGGCGGATCACGAGGTCAGGAGATCGAGACCATCCTGGCTAACACGGTGAAACCCCGTCTCTACTAAAAATACAAAAAAACTAGCTGGGCGAGGTGGCGGGCGCCTGTAGTCCCAGCTACTCCGGAGGCTGAGGCAGGAGAATGGCGTAAACCCGGGGGGCGGAGCTTGCAGTGAGCTGAGATCCAGCCACTGCACTCCAGTCCGGGCGACAGAGCGAGACTCCGCCTCAAAAAAAAAAAAAAAAAAATAATAATAATAAATATTACCATATTGAACATTACTTTGTACCAGTTTTTTTTTCTGGAGGCTTTACATGCTTTATCTTATTTTTATAATAAATTAATGAGGTAGGTACCATTATTATTCTCATTTTACATACAAGGGTAGGTTCTGGGTAATAATCAAATTCTTAAAAACTCAGGAGACCTTCTCATTTATAGAGTACCTACTATGTGCCAGGTATAACTGTTAATCAATAATACACCAGGTTAAGATCCCAAGTGACAAAGTTATTGTGGCAGAGCTGAGATCCAAGCCTCATTTGAACATCTAAGGCTCTTCTCTTTTCCATAAGCCAAGATGAGTTATTCAGCTATGCCTCGTCTCTTCCAGATGAAGTAAGGCCTTTCTTTTTTTTCTAGATGGAGTCTTACTCTGTCATCCAGATTGGAGTGCAGTGGCTCCATCTCAGCTCACTGCAACCTCTGCCACCCTGGTTCAACTGATTCTCCTGCCTCAGCCTCCTGAGTAGCTAGGATTACAGGCTCTTGCTACCATGCCTGGTTAATTTTGGTACTTTTAGTAGAGATGGGGTTTCACCATCTTGGCCAGGGCTGGGCTTGAATCCCTTGACCTTGTGATCCACCTGCCTCAGCCTACCAACGTGCTGGGATTAGAGGCGTGAGCCACTGCACTTGGCCGAGGTAAGGCCTTTCTTGTTCTTAAAAGATCTTCTTGAAGAAGTAAGATTTTAAAGTTTCTCTTTGAAGATTATTCTAACAGTAATAAAACATATCCTGGCTGTGAAGCTTATACGTGGCCTCAATTTTTCCCTCAACTTAAGCTCATTAAGTCTTACATAGAAGAGATATTAAAATATTAGTTTAATTCAAATCAGACAATCATGATAATGATACTCTTTCTTAGCTGCTCATCAAAATGAATTGTGGAATTATTTTACTATTTTATTGAGGTTATAACACTGTAGTAGGCTGAATAATGGCTCTCAAAGATATCCAGGCCCTAATCACCAAACTCTGCAAATGTTACCTTAAATGAACAATGAGACTTTGCAGATGTGATTAAGTTAAGGATCTTGAGATGGGGGATTATCCCAGTTTATCCAAGTAGGCCTTAAATGTAATCACGAAGTGTCCTTAAAATCAATGTAGAGAAGGCCAGGCAAAGTGGCCCATGCTGGTAATCTCAGCACTTTGGGAGGCCAAGGTGGGAGGACTGCTTGAGGCCAGGAGTTCAAGGATGCAGTGAGTTAGGATCATGCCACTGCACTCCAGTCTGGGTGACAGAGAAAACACCATCTCTTAAAAAAAAAAAAGAGAGAGAGAGATGTAGAGAGATTTTACCACAAAGGAGAAAGCAATGTGACAAGCAGAGAGAGATCTGAACATGCCACACCACTGGCTCTGAAGATGGAGGGGGCCATAATCCAGGGAATGCAAGAAATGCAGTTCTAGAAGCTGGAAAAGGCAAGAAAAAGACTCTCCTCTATATCCTCCAGAGAAAGCACGACCCTCCTGATACAATGACTTTAGAATGGTGAAACTCATAACTTGTGACTTCCAAAACTATAAAACAGTAAACTTGCATTGTTTTAAGCCACTAAGCTTCTAGCTTGTGGTAATTTGTTACAGCAGCAGGTTATATAGGAACCTAATACAAACATATACACAGTAAAGTGTGTTAAGTACACTAATCTTAAGTGTATCTTGAATTTTTACCTATGTACACATTATGTACTATAACCAGATTAAAATACAGAATATTGTATAAAATACAGAATATTTGGGAGGTGGAGGCAGGCGGATTGCCTGAGCTTAGGAGTTCAAGGCTATTATGGGCTACATGGCGAAACCCCATCTCTACTAAAAATACAAAAAATTAGCTGGGTATGGTGGTGCGTGCCTGTTAGTCCCAGCTACTCAGGAGGCTGAGGCACAAGAATTGCTTGAACCCGGGAGGCAGAGGTTGCAGTGAGCCGAGAACACTCCACTTCACTCCAGCCTGGGTGACAAAGTGAGACTCTATCTCAAAAAAAAAGAAAAGAAAAAGAAAAAAGTATTTCTACCAACTCATGATTCCAACATTCCCTTATACCTTTCCCCAGTCAATGTCGTTCCCTCAGAGATAACCACGAATCCAACTTATTGCCAGTAATTGGCTTTGCTTGTTCTTGAACTTCACATAATCAACATACAGTATGAATTCCCATGTGTCTGGCTTCTTTTGCTTAGCAGTGCCTTTGAGAGTCATCCATATATTGTATATTTAAAATAAAAAGTTTTAAAAAAGCCAGGTATAGGGATGTGTGCCAGTATCACAGCTACCTACTCGAGAGAGGGAAATGGGAAGACTGCTTGAGCCCCGGAGTTCAAGGCTATAGTGTGCCATGATCATGCCTGTGAATAGCCACTGCATTGCAGTCTGGGCAAAATAGTGAAACCTCGTCTCTTTAAAAACAATAAATTGGCCAGGCACAGTGGCTCATGCTTGTACTCTTAGTACTATGGCAAAAGGCAGGAAGATCCTTTGAGCCCAGGAGTTTAAGAGTAGCCCAGGCAACACAGGGAGAACTTGTCTCTACAAAAAATAAAAATAATTAGCTGAGTGTGGTGGAGCAGGCATGTGGTCCCAGCTACTTGTGAAGCTGAGGTGGGAGGATCAACTGAGTCTGGGAGGTTGAGGCTGCAGTGAGCCATGCCTCTGTACTCCAGCCTGGGTGACAGAAAGAGAGATCTTGTCTCAAAATAAATAAATAATTTAATTAAAAATTTAAAAACCAGTGCTCGCTTAGACAGCACATATACTAAAATTGGAACAACACAGAGAAGATTAGTGTGGCCCCTGTGCGAAGATAATATACAAATTCATAAAGCATTCCATGTACATATTTTTAAAAGTAAAAAAAACCAAAAAATCATTATATCTGCTTACACCCAACTCAAGAATATTTATTAGACTAAAAAAGTAATTTAATGTGACAAGGCACATTTTAGGGCAGAGGTTGAATACTACCAAAAATAGTCAGCAATATGGAAAAGTAACCTTGAAAAAAAATCAAATAATATGAAATTTAAAAATTGGAAGTGATTAGAGAAAAAAGTATGAAAGACAGATAACAGAGCATAACATGTTGCTGAACCAAGAGGCTTGAACAAATAAAAGAGAAAAATATACAAATTAACAAAAAAGACACAAGTAATACACTCTTTCAGAAAAAAATTGAGGCTGGGTGCAGTGGCTCACGCCTGTAATCCCAGCACTTTGGGAGGCTGAGGTGGGCGGCTCATCTGAGGTTAGGAGTTCAAGACCGGCCTAGCCAACATGGTGAAACCCAATCTCTGCTAAAAATACAAAAAAAAAAAAATTAGCCGGGAGCGGTGGTGCGTGCCTGTAGTCCCAGCTATGTGGGAGGCTGAGACAGAAGAACTGCTTGAACCTGAGAGGTGGAGGTTGCAGTGAGCTGAGATTATATCACTCTGTCTCAAAAACCAACAACAACAACAAAAACAAATTGGCTGGGTGCAGTGGCTTATGACTGTAATCCCAGCACTTTGGGAGGCTGAGGTGGACGGATCACCTGAGGTCAGGAGTTCAACACCAGCCTGGTTAATATGGTGAAATCCCATTTCTACTAAAAATACAAATATTAGCAGGGTGTGGTGACATATGCCTGTAGTCCCAGCTACTTGGGAGGCTGAGGCAGGAGAATTGCTTGAACTTGGGAGGCGGAGGTTGCAATGAGCTGAGATTACATCACTGCACTCCAGCCTGGGTGACACAGCGAGACTCCGTCTCAGAGGAAAAAAAAAAAAGATACATGATTATCAAATGAACTTTAAAAATAATAAAAGACACTTGGAGGTAACCACACAAAAAAGTAAGTTCATCTAAAAAAGGAGAGAATTAGGCTGACCCTGAGACTTCTCTGCAATATTCAATGTTAGAAGACAAAAGGACTATGGCAATAGAGGTCTGAGACAGAACAATGAGGTAAGAATTCTGTACCTTGTCATATTTTCATTCACGGTTAAAGTACATAGTAAGCAGAAGCTCAAGTACATATAATTGATTATGTATTTAAAAAAAGTCTGGTTACAGAAGGAGCAGGATTGAAATTTTAAAATTAAAAAAACTAAATTGTAATAATATACTTAGAATTTACCTGTGGAGTGAGAGATATGGGTTTGGAGAAAAGAAATTTAGTGTTTAACTTGCTTTTCTTCTGAATGGTTTGGGTTTTCCAATAATTGTTTTGTAACAATTTTTATTCAAAAGAGAAAAAATATTCATACAAATTTCAAAAGCTTGAAGACAGAAAATGATTCCAGAACCGTAAGGAAGCAGCTCAAGAGTCAACACAATGTAAAATCTAAGTTAAAAGCACATACTGTTTTAGAAAGTTCACTTCCAGATTCCATAATTCGCAAACATAAAGGGATAATTTCTGTTGTCAATAAAAAGTTGATTACTTCTTGTTCATCTGTTTTCACCAGGGCCCCTAAAGAAAATAAGGACAAACAAAATTATTTTACAGTTAGGGTTTCCAGTTAAAATTAACTTCAAACTGTTTATCCAGTGAGTTGTGGAACTTAAATAACAGAACACAAACTGGGGTTTGTTGGTTAAAGGGATCAGATTCACACTCATGTTAAAAAAAAAAAAAAAAAAGAGAGGAAGACAGTGGCGCAGTAGCTCACACCTGTAATCCCAGCACTTTGGGAGGCCAAGGTGGGCAGATCACTTGAGGTCAGGAGTTCA
>NW_012123487.1:2098550-2104090 GCF_000951035.1 Colobus angolensis palliatus
GGATTTGTGTGATTCCAGGAGTTTGAGGGTGTAGTGAGCCATGATCATGCCACTGCACTCAGAAGTGGGTGACAGAGCAAGACCTTGTCTCAAAAAAAAAAAAAAAAAAAAATCAATTTCCTATTGTTCACTGCTAGTATATGGAAATTTAATTTTAATTTTTGAGACAGAGTCTCCCACTGCCACCCAGGCTGGAGCGCAGTGGCGCAGTCTTGGCTCACTGCAATCACTGCATCTCTACCTCCCAGGTTCAAGCAATTCTCCTGTCTCAGCCTCCCCAGCAGCTGGGACTACAGGCACATGCCACCACACCCGGCTAATTTTTGCCTTTTTTTAAAAATTCTTTTCCAGTAGAGATGGGGTTTCACCATGTTGGCTAGGCTGGTCTTGAACTCCTGACCTCAAGTGATCCACCCGCCTCGGCCTCCCAAAATGCTGGGATTACAGGTATGAGCCACCATGCCCAGACATGATTGATTTTTTATATGCTGACTTTGTATCCTGCAACCTTGCTAAACTTACTAGTTTTAGTTTTAGTAGTTTTTTGTAGATTATTTGGGATTGTCTATGAAATAATATTGTCTGTGAGTAGCTATACTGTTTTTTTCCTTTCTAATTTGAAGGCTCTTTATTAAATGGGAGTAGTGAGAATGAACATCCTTGCTTTGTACTTGATCTTAGGAAAAAAGTATTCAGTTTTTCAACATTAACTAAAACTTTTTCATGCTCAAGTTAATGTTTTTATATACATTTACTATGGGAGATAAGGGTAAACATTTTTTACTTAAGAAAATAATGTATCAGCTATTTCAGCTCTCAGACACCTGGGTAGCAAAGAACTATCTCTGGGCTTATGAAATGTTAATCCATTCAAGCACTTTTTTTGTTTTGTTTTCTTCCTTTCTCAATGCTTTTTTCTTAAAATTATAAACCACAATCAGGAAATACAATTTAAAAGTTTGGCATTTAAGGAGTAACCATTGTCTCATATACTCAACGTAATCCCAGCCTAAAGAAAACATTTATATCCTTAACTCATAAATGTATCTTAGATAGTAGAATGATTTAAGTTAGCGTTAAGGATATAAATGTTTTCTCAGTCAGTCTGGTTAGAGTTTTATCAATTTTACTGACTTTTCCCCAAAGAATCAGCTTGTCTGGTTTTATTAACAGTCTAATGCTGGTCTTACAAAGAGTTGAGAAATGTTCCCTCCTTTCTATGTTCTGGAAAAGTTTTGTAGAATTGGTTTATTTCTTCTTTATGTATTTGGTAAAATTTACTAGTGAAGACAGGTGAGCCGTTTTTATGTTAGAAGCTTTGCAACTATAAAAACAATGTATTTCGGCCGGGCGCGGTGGCTCAAGCCTGTAATCCCAGCACTTTGGGAGGCCGAGACGGGCGGATCACGAGGTCAGGAGATCAAGACCATCCTGGCTAACACGGTGAAACCCCGTCTCTACTAAAAAATACAAAAAACTAGCCGGGCGAGGTGGCGGGCGCCTGTAGTCCCAGCTACTCGGGAGGCTGAGGCAGGAGAATGGCGTGAACCCGGGAGGCGGAGCTTGCAGTGAGCTGAGATCCGGCCACGGCACTCCAGCCTGGGTGACAGAGCGAGACTCCGTCTCAAAAAAAAAAAAAAAAAAACAATGTATTTCATAGATAGATATAAAACTATTCAGCTTACCTGTTTTTTCTTAAGTGCAATTTGGCAAATAGCATCTTTCAAAGAATGTTTTCATTTCATCTAAGTTGTGAAATTTATGAGTATGGAGTTGTAAGCAGTATTCCCTTACTTTCCTTTTAATGTCTGAAGAGTCTGAGATCTGAAATAGCTGATATATTATTTTAAGTAAAAAGTATTTTATCCATACCCCCACAGTAAATGTATTTATACATTAACTTGAGCATGAAAAAATTTAACTAGGTGAACTGACAGATTCATATTCCTGGAGTTATGGGAGAATTACAGGTTTTCAGAATGCTTAGTGTATTTGACATGCACATTCTTAGGGTGTTTCAGATATACGAAGCATTCTGGTATTAGAAGTAAGAAAAACAAACAAAAAAAGACAGTGGTGTGTGCCTGTGCCCATGGTCCCTATTACTTGGGAGGCTGAGGCAGGAGGATCACTTGAGCCTAGGAGTTCAAGTCCAGCCTGGGTAACACAGCAAGACCCTATCAGGAAGGGAGGGGAGGGGAGGGGAGAAGAGAAGAGAAGTCAAGTCCCAAATGTAAACTCTTATTCCTTTAATAATACTCTTTATATATTGAATCGAGTTCTTATGCTTTACTCTCCCTACAATTCCAGCAAATGTTTCTACATATATGCTGAATTTAATCCCAACGGTTGGATCTCAAAGCCTTATTAACAACACTTAGAAGAGTGCCTGATAAGAGTCATCATGTTCCTGATACTTACTGATTAGTGAATGAGACAACCTCAAAGAGAAAAATGAATGACTGGTGTACAAAAATCATAAGCGGGAAGACAAAACATCCAACTTAGACTACTACTGTTGAGTATTTCAGGCTTGCAAAACAATTCTAATAACTTACCAATAACTCCAAGGCTGGTGAGCCGAAGATACTCAAAGGGACGTGTTTTGCTGACAGTGTGCAAAAAGGGGTACAAAAAAAGTGGGATGTGTGCTGCGAGAAACGCTGACCTGGAAGAAAACAATAATTACATTCACAGCCCAGGGTTGATTTCTAAGGATCCTGAACTTTCAAATTTCTAGGTGGTTAATTCTGTAAGGCCTTAACATTGTCAGAGCAAGGAATCCTTAGGAAACAATGTTACTGGTCATTAGTTTCAATCAATGGTTCTCAAATGGGGTAAATTTTCCCCCATGTGGCAATGTCTGAAGACATTTTTGATTGTCACAACTCAGGATTATAGAGCACTGTTGGCATCCAGTGGCAGAGGCCAGAGATGTCATTAAACATCCTACAATGCACAGGACAGTCCTCTCCTGCCCTCTCCTTCCCACCACAAAGATTCATCCAGCCCCAAATGTTAATGGTGCAAAAGTTGAAAACCCTAGTCCAGGTCACAGTGGCTAAGAAAACACATGATTTTCCCTGTAGTCAGCAGAAAGTACCTTACAAACTGATTAACTTAAAATACCCAATTGTGGATTTTAAAAAATAGACCACAAAATACTATTAAGTGTCCAAGAGATTGTCCTAGATTACCTCCCTCACCTATGACTGAATAATAGTATTCACAGGTGCAGTTGAATAAACCTTACAAACCAAGACAACAAAACAAAGCAGCCATTATCAGGCTTACCTGCTATACTTTAAAAAGCACATTCTTTTTTTGTTAGGGCATTTCAGATACACAAACCATTCTGAAAACAGTTTAGTCAAGCAACTAATATGGGAATCAGTCTATTATTTTATATTATTTATAGTTATACCTTGTAGAAGAGCCAACGCCCAAGATTTTTAACACTCAAAGTACTCTTGTGTTTTTGTTAAGTGCTTAAAAGTAATTTTCTTAGTAACTTCTCTAAAGCTATGTAAGGTCAGTGCCAACCTAGCATTCATATTTCATAAGGAAACTTGACAAAGAGGAAAGGTTTCAGTAAGACGACTGTTAAGTGCCTTTGGGGTCATAGAAGTCCACAAAGTAGATTCCTGAACAGGATTTCCCTTTTCTTAATTTTTCAGATATGACAGGTGGCAAAAATATTTTAACTCACATGCCAATTCTCGCCTATTATAGAGGCTGCTGTGAACGCTATGTTAAGAAGGATTTTGAAGTTAAATCTGGGTTCAGTGGGGGAAAAGTGCTGGAAAAATATTTACTAAATTTATCTTATATGCCATGCACTATGCCTCACAGATGACACAGTGTTAATAACAGGTTAGGGAGTGAGAAGTAGCTATATGCCTGATACCTTTCCTGTAATGTCAACACTGTTTCTTTAAAGTTCTTTGGGTAAAAGTAAACAAGAATCCGGAAGACTAGGGGAGGGAGGGAGAGAGAGAGAGAGAGACACAGACACACACACACACACACACACACACTCGCTTGCTCTCTCTCTCTCTCTTGCATGCCCCTCCTTTTATTATTCAGAGAAAGTTTAGGCCCATATTCAATGTATAGCTCCCCCAAGTGACTCACCCAAAGCATTTACCTGGTTTCTGGATGTGATGCTACACATTGCAATAATGCCAGAGCATTACAAACTCTGTTAGACTGGTGTGCTGTCAAGGTTGGTGGGTTGATAGATGGATAAATATTTACAATTTCCTAAAAAATGGAAATCAGCATCAGATGAATAAAGAATAACTAAAAATTAATTCCCATGGTAATAAAGCAAAACAAAAAAAGGCAAAGAAAACAGCTCTTAATTCTGTGCATCTTTTAAGAACTGAATCATCAAAGAGGGAGCAGAAATAATGCTCATATCCTTTCATCACAAACTTACTTGGCTGAGACTAGCTAAGACATTTCTACATTTGTCTCTAGGAAGATTTCTATGGAGGCAAATGTAGTCATCTACACTTCCTCCTATATTCTCCAGCTACTGAGGCTATCAGTTGAGGGATACTCAAATTTTTATAATTCCTCCTTTTGCCAGCATCCTGCTTTAAGTTACATTGATGAGATCGCTGGCCAGAAAGTGTTAAAGTCAACCACAGTGACTCATAAAGAAGTTTGAATCTGGTTAGGTAGTAACTATAGTAAGGACATGAATCAATGGGTGGCGATACGCAGTGAATATATGCACTATCTGGCAAAAAGTAATGATTTACTCAATACGATTCCATTTACATTTTTTTTTTTTGAGACAGCATCTCACTCTATCATCCAGGCAGAGTGCAATGGCATGATCATGGCTCACTGCAGCCTCCACCTCCTGGGCTCAATTGATCCTCCCACTTCAGCCTCCCAAGAGGCTGGGATTACAGGGATATACCACCAAGACTGGCTAATTTTTATATTTTTTTGTAGAGATGATGTTTTGCCATGTTGCCCAGGCTGGTCTCAAACTCCTGGGCTCAAGCAATCCTCCCAACTCGGTCTGCCAAAGTGCTGGGATTACAAGCATGAGCCACTGCACACGACTACAATTTTCTATTTACATTATTTGTAAAACTTTTACATAGAAAAACATTCCCATAACAAAGATTAGTTTCTTGGCTAAATGCAATAGAGATGGAATGTGAATTTACTTAAGAGTTGAAAAGTTAATCTAATTATTAGGAATTTGGGGCAATACTTTAATGGATGATCATGCCACTACCTAGGTATTTTAGTATTGTGCCAAATCAATTAATTAGCCAACAGTGACCATTCTGGTTTGAACCTAACTTCAGTTATCTATTCTTTAATGTACAAGTGTACCCACCTTTAATACTACAGCTGTTATATTTTCAACATTTCCTTTCCCGGCCAGGCACGGTGGCTCACGCCTGTAATCCCAATACTTTGGGAGGCCGAGGTGGGTGGATCACGAGGTCAGGAGTTCAAGATCAGCCTGACCAACATGGTGAAACTCCGTATCTACTTAAAATAAAATTAAA
>NW_012123487.1:2104535-2125209 GCF_000951035.1 Colobus angolensis palliatus
CAGGATGGTCTCGATCTCCTGACCTCGTGATCCGCCCGTCTCGGCCTCCCAAAGTGCTGGGATTACAGGCTTGAGCCACCGCGCCCGGCCTTATACTCTGCCTTCCACCTTCCTCCCGCTGTCATGTAGATTTATCTTACAGTACTCCTAAAGCTCTGTCTGTCAAAGTGTAGCTCTTAGATCACCTGCATCACAATCACCTGGGGGTGGTGAAAGTGCTTATTAAAATATAGAGTAGAGGGCCCACCTCAGACTGATTAAATTGAATCTCTTGGATAAGGATCCAAGAATTTGCATTTTAACAAATACCTCAGACCTTTCTAAAACAGGTTCTTACGAATGCAGATTCTTAAAGAATCATCCTCCTAAAGTCTTCAAATCATTTGGGCAAAAGTAAAGAAATATACAAGGGTAATGAAAAGAACTGAACTGCCAATCATGGATATAAACCCACCTGTAAAAGTGCTGCAATAGTACCAAATGAATGCCACAGCATGGGTGCAAGGTCAGGAACAGACTCTCGCTTCTTACTTAGCTCCAGCAAAGCATTCTCCCTTGTCTCAGGACTGGACAGCTCATTGATCCACTGATAGATCTTTTCTCTATCCACTTGTGCCAGTGCAGTAGGCACAGGCTTCAGATGAAGACAAGAAAGTAAATATGAGTTTATTAGAGTCAAACCAAGTCTTACCCTGCAACAGAGTTTTAGAGGAAATATATTTTCCATGAATACCAGGGGAGCTTTTCTAAATATATACATTTGATGTCAACTATTCAATCTCTTTGGCAGTTATTGATGAAAATCTAAAATGCACACATACCCTTTGATAATTCCATGTTTAGGAATTTATCCTGTAGGTATAATTGGGCTGTGCTAAAGACATACCAGGATCTTTACTGTTTCACTGTTTTAAAAGCAGAAAACTGGCCAGGTGTGGTGGCACACGCCTGTAATCCCAGCGTTTTGGGAGGCCATGGTGGGTGGATCACTTGAGATCAGGAGTTCGAGACCAGCCTGGCCAACATGGCGAAACCCCGTCTCTACTAAAAATACAAAAATTAGCTGGGTGTGGTGATGGGCACCTGTAATCCCAGCTACTCAGGAGGCTGAGACAGGAGAATTGCTTGAACTTGGGAGGTGGAGGTTGTAGTGACCCGAGATACGGCCACTGCACTCCAACCTGGATGACAGAACAAGATTGTGTCGCCAAAAAAAAAAAAAAAAAAAGCAAAAGCAAAAGCCAGGTGTGGTGGTGCATGCCTGTAGTCCTAGCTACGCAGGAGGCTGAGGCACCAGAGTTGCTTGAGGTGGAAGTTATAGTGAGCTGAGACTGCACCATTGCATTCCAGCTTGGGCGACAGAGTGAGACTCTGTCTCAATAAATACATAAATAAACGCAGAAAACTGGGCTGGGCGTGGTGGCTCATGCCTGTGATCCCAGCACTTTGGGAGGCCGAGACGGGTGGATCATGAGGTCAGGAGATGGAGACCATCCTGGCTAACACGATGAAACCCTATCTCTCCTAAAAATACAAAAAGTTAGCCAAGCGTGGTGGTGTGCGCTTGTAGTCTCAGCTACTCAGGAGGCTGAGGCAGGAAAATGGCGTGAACCCGGGAGGCGGAGCTTGTAGTGAGCTGAGATCACGCCACTGCATTCCAGCCTGGGCGACAGTGCAAGACTCCATCTCAAAAAAAAAAAGAAAAAAAAAAGGCAGAAAACTAACAAGTATTTCTCAATAAGAGACTGGTTAAATATTAGTGCAGCTTTATAATGTGATACTATGTAGTCCTTTAAAAAAAGGAGCAGCTCTCTACGTACTGAATATTGATACTAAATAAAAACAAAAAAAGGGTTACAGAACAGCATATAAAATGTTTCCATTAATACATACATATATAAAAATTAAAAAATACATTCTTACATATTTACATATAACATTTCTAGAAGGACACATAAAAAACTGTTAACTGTAGTTACCTCTAAGTTTGGGGATTTATAGGGAGACTTACTTTTCATTGTTTACACTAAAACCTTTTGCATAAACTTTTTTTTTAAAAAAACCATATACATATAATAGTTTTTGAGAGAAAAAAAATTATGTCTTCCCATTACTGGTCCCTCCCCAGTGATTCTGACATCCCCCCTCAACT
The DNA here is from genome assembly GCF_000951035.1 of Colobus angolensis palliatus. Classification (NCBI taxonomy): domain Eukaryota; kingdom Metazoa; phylum Chordata; class Mammalia; order Primates; family Cercopithecidae; genus Colobus; species Colobus angolensis. The sequence continues at coordinate 2,106,688 of NW_012123487.1, forward strand.
GAGCAGAAAACCTGTAATTTGGAAAAGCTCTCCCTCTTAATGATTCTGCAATATATTATCTAACTATATCCCTTTGAGAACCATTCATTACTTACTCATGTAGGAAATACAGACTTAACAGGCATGCTTTCATTATTATGCTAAAGAATCACAATACTCCCCCCAAATCTGAGTATTTTATTATTCTCTACAGTCATCAAATATCTTTGTGATCTTGGTTAAGTTCCTTAATTATTCTTATCTGGAAAACAAGATAGGGGACTAGAAAAATGATAATGGCTACCCCTAAGCTTTAAACTGCTAACAAATTCCTGGTGATTTCTATCTCTATGCCCAATATGTTCTCAGGCAATTGCCCCCAACCATGAGAAATAAAAGAGGAAGTGGGGAAAAGCTATTTACACTTGCAGATGAGATCACTAATGTTCAGAGGAATTAACTCACTCAATTTAACCAGGTATGAAGTTGCATATTCCTGTACTTTTTTGAACTATAATACAGTTTCTCACAGTACTTGCAAGTTCCCAATAGACCTTAGCATGACAGAATGATGACCTACCCATTGTACAGATGTAAAGACAAAGAACAAAAAGAACTGCCTTTGTTGAAGAACAGAATTAAGCATAAAATAGACTTTGAGGTGGATTCAAATTTACTCTATCCAACCTGAATAATGGCCTTTTAAAAATGGAAGCTTGATTATAAGCTCTTAGCTTGATGTTTAGTATTTCATTAGCCTGACAGAAAGAACCACAAGGTGTTCTGCTAAATAGACTGAAATACAATGCAGCTTAAGCTTTCTTTGAGTGCCTTACAGTAATCTGCTAAAAGCTGTTTTGTAACTCCCTTCAGGGATGGCCCTCAAGGAATCAATCATAGGCTCTTAGAGCAACAATATGATAGAAGGAATCTGGTAGCTTTTTTCCTCCTTTCCCCACAGCAAAAGCAGTGTTGTTCAGGCACTTGCCCTTTCTAGGCAGCCACAAACAGGCCCTCAACTTAAAAACTATTTTTGGAAATGTAATTCCTACCTGAAGATAGGGTATGTGTTTATTTAGAATATTACATCACCTTAGACGCTCAGCAGGAACACAAGATAAAATTTTAGCATTAGGTTTCCTGCCTAGTCTCTTGGATGACCCCACAATCCAGTAACTAAAGGGGGCCTCACAGACACTGGTCTGGCAATACAGTACCTATCCTGATTAATCAGTACCCATTCCAGTCGACCTTCCCCAAAGTCTTGTCATACAGATACCACCATCAGTAAACTCCATCACCCCTACTAGAGCCAGTCTGTGACTTGCAGTTGGCATCTTATACCCCATCTTTGCCCTTGTAACCACTGGTTTGCATACCATGACTCCTGAACACCAGGCCCCATCCCCATATATTCTCTTTCTGGAGCTGGCCTGATGCCCGCAGAGAAGATGGCACTGCTGGCAGTAGTGTGGGCACTCTGAAAGGCCAATGCCTGGTACGTGCATGGGTTCCTAAAGCCATGGACACCTGCTGCTAGCAATACTCCAATTTGTGAGATTATTTGTGGGGGCTGCAGCCTCCATGTGCTTTTGATTCTAAGAGAGCTAGAACCATGTCAGGTGGATGGTAATGTGGCCCCCAAGGGCACTAGCTTGGTGTTATGGGTTCTGCTGTCATTCTAGCCAAAAGGAGGGCAGTTTGGTGCCAGGAAATATCTAGGGTAGGGATCCTCCTTTTCATCATCCCTGTTCAATTTCACCCCCAATTTAATAGCAGTAGTAAGTTACACCAACTGAATACCCACCTGTCATGGGATGAATACAATTTTTTTAAAATAAAAATGAGAGCTTAAAACATACAGGGCTTACTCTGCCAGGCACTGTCCTAAATACTTATAATACTTATCAGCACTCTCATTTTATAGATAAGGAAAATCTGAGGCACAGAGAAGTTATTTAAAATTTAAATGGCAAGCTAGGATTTGTACCCAGGTGGCACAGGGTGTGGCACAGTGTGTGCCACCCAGTGTGGCAACAGGGCCCACACTTTTAACTGCTTTGCTAATACTGCTTCTCATCTGCCTGAAAGATGAAATCTGATCTAAAGATGGCTTTTTTTTTTTTTTTTTTCCTGAGATGGAGCCTCGCTCTCTCTCTCAGGCTGGAGTGCAGTGGTGTGATCTCAGCTTACTGCAACCTCCTCCTTCCAGGTTCAAGCGATTCTTCTGCCTCAGCCTCCCCAGTAGCTGGGACTACAGGCATGAGCCACCATGTCTGGCTAATTTTTGTATGTTTAGTAGAGTTGGGATCTCACCATGTTGGCCAGGCTGATCTCAAACTCCTGACCTCAAGTGATCTGCCTGCCTTGGCCTCCCAAAGTGCTGGAATTACAGGTGTAAGCCACTGTGCTCAGCCTAAAAATGACTTTCTAATAAATTACATTACTTGACCTGGACAATATAGTTAATACGTAAAAATCTCAGACAATAAGTAAAATGTTACTGGTGGTAGTTCAACAAAATCTGAAAGAACACTCAGTACCATGAACAGAACATTGATGCTAGGAGAAATTCTCTACTTACTGAGATTACAAAGCACTTAATAGGTGTTGTTTTCAGAGAGAAGTCAGTGCAATAGTTTGACATAGTTTCCTGTGTCACATTATGGATCAGATGGGGCATAATTTACTTAGTGAGAACCACCAATACACACACACAGACATACAACAAGCAATTTTGTAACACACATATAGGAATTTCATTGTTTTGGAGAATAAAAGGGAAAACATTCTTACATTTTCAGTTATATATTAATCTATATAACCAGATGACTGGTAAAATATTTTGGACGTCACCCCTAAATAAAACACCAAAACTCAAAATGTATCTACTCTTCTTCCATATCGCAAGAGTTATTTAGGCCCATCTTTCACAAAAAAGAATCTGTAATTGACATCTTTTTAAAAGGAGGTGGGCAATAGAATAAGGGGTATGGCAGGTGAGGCAAGAGAGAGTTCTATTGTACTCTCCTTTTTTAAAAACATGGTTTCATTTAATGATCACAACAAGGTAGTTATTAACCTCATTTAACAACCGATGAAACCACAGGCAGACAACAGGCAGATTTACTCCTCATGCCACTCTGTAATGATCACCTCTAAAGATTCCTAGTTCAGATGCTACAACTCTTTGAACTTTTAATTCACTAATACATTTCTAGGGCTGTGGCTGACATGGAACTCAATCTAGTAGCACACATTGCTCACTGACAGGCAAGCAAATTCATCTATGACTTCCCTACTGGAGATTACCTTATTTGAAGCATTAACAATAATTAATAATTGCAAGATACCAACCAAGAGAGCAGAGGTTAACATTTTTTGAGGCACAGACCCTTTAAGAATCAAATGAAGGCCAGGCGTGGTGACTCACGCCTGTAATCCCAGCACTTTGGGATGCTGAGGCGGGCGGATCACGAGGTCAGGAGTTCGAGACCATCCTGGCTAACACGGCGAAACCTCGTCTCTACTAAAACTACAAAAAAATTAGCCAGGTGTGGTGGCGGGCGCCTGTAGTCCCAGCTACTAGGGAGGCTGAGGCAGAATGGTGTAAACCTGGGAGGTGGACGGAGCTTGCAGTGAGCCGAGATCACGCCACTGCACTCCAGCCTGAGCGACAGAGTGAGACTCTGTCTCACGAAAAAAAAAAAAAACAAATCAAATGAAAATTGTGGATCCTTTCCTCAGAAAAATACACAACTGCAAAACCACAAAAACCTACACATAATTTTAGGGAGTTCACAGAGTTCCTGCAATGCATCCGTGTACCCAGGATTAAGAATCTGTTTATCAAACTGAAGAATAGGAAAGACCTCAATTTGCAAGTAACTACATGAGTATATAACTGGAACACAAGTAACTACATGAGTATATAACTGGAACAGAATATACATGAGTATATGTATATAACTGGCGTGGGAGCCTGAAGTGGCTTCAAAATCCAGTTTTGCTTTTTCTAGAATTGTGTGACCTAGGATAAGTCACTTAACTTTCCAAACCTCAATTTTCTCATTGTTAAAGTGAAGGAACTATATTAGATAATTCTCAGTCTCAGGTAGCTCTAAGCTCTAAAATCTTAGAAATTACTTAGTTCTTAGTTGTGAGAGTCTAATCTAAGCGACTCTTTTTTAAAAAAATAAACTTTGATGTATAATTTGCATACAATAAAACTGAACTCATTTTAACTGTATACTTCAATAGATTTTTGAGAAATTTATACACCTAAGTAGCCGTTACCATAATGAAGATATAGATCCATTCGCCCCAAAGAGTTCTCTAATGCCCTTTTCAGTAAACCCCTTACTCAGCCTGAAGCAATCATGGTTGTTTTCTGCTACTATAGATTAGGTCTGCCTTTTCCAGAAATTATTAATAGGCAGTAACATTTATTGAGCATACCACGTGTCAGGCACTGTGGATTACATCATTTTATTCTCAAAATTCTAAGAGGAAACAGGTTAATAGAAGTTTAACATGCTCAAGGTCACACAGCCAGTATACAGCAGAATGAGACTGAAACTCTACTCTCTAGAATCGATGAGTTCTACCTGGTCTAAAGGATAGAAAGCACAAATACTCCTCCAAGTTGAAGAAATTACTCTTAAGAACCCAACAAAACTTTTTAAAATTTAATATTCCCTTAGCACAGAACTCATTAACAGCTCGATTTGGATACACAGTGAGCTCAATTACATAGCTGGACACAGAATCATCATGAGAAGTCTGATTTAGATTATGAGTTATCACCCTTAACACTTCCAAGAATAGAAAAAAGCTCTATTGTACATTACCGTAGATTATTAATTGTAACCTGCTAGAGTCAACAGTCCTGGCCAGGCACAGAGACAGGTTCACACCTGTAATTCCAGGTCGAGGTTGGTGGATCACTTGCGGTCAGGGGTTCGAGACCAGCCATGGTCAAAACAGTGAAACCCTGCCCCTACTAAAAACACAAAAATTAGCCTGCTGTGGTGATGTGTGCCTGTAATCCCAGCTACTCGGGAGGCTGAGGTGGGAGAATTGACTGAACCCAGAAGGTGGAGGTTGCAGTGAGCCAAGATCACGCCACTGCACTCCAGCCTGGTTAACAAAGCAAGACTCTGTCTCAAAAACATAAAATAAAATAAAAAAATAAAGTCAACAGTCCTGTTCTTTTTTTTTTTTTTTTGAGACGGAGTCTCGCTCTGCCGCCCAGGCTAGAGTGCAGTGGCCGCCCAGGCTAGAGTGCAGTGGCCGGATCTCAGCTCACTGCAAGCTCCGCCTCCCGGGTTTACGCCATTCTCCTGCCTCAGCCTCCTGAGTAGCTGGGACTACAGGCGCCCGCCACCTCGCCCGGCTAGTTTTTTGTATTCTTTTAGTAGAGACGAGGTTTCACCGTGTTAGCCAGGATGGTCTCGATCTCCTGACCTCGTGATCTGCCCGTCTCGGCCTCCCAAAGTGCTGGGATTACAGGCTTGAGCCACCGCGCCCTGCCAGTCCTGTTCTTTTAATGAGTGTGTTAAAAAACTATTATATTATCAAAATTTAGTAACTCTCCCTCCTTTTCTGTTTAATGATTTGTATATGGAAAATGTATTTCAAATGACACCTTTTTTTCCCTCAAGAAAGCTTAACACACAGATAAAACATTTACCAAAGCAAGTTAGCAATGGTTAATTCCAAGTGTCACAAACACAGTGTACTGACAGTTTAAGTTGGTCTTCTATTTCTGAAAGATCTTAACACACAATGTGAAAAGTATAAAGATGTTTGTAAGTTATTTTAAATAAAACACATTGACATTTATCTATAAATGGTAAAGAAAATGATTTCCTTCTCTGAGTAAACTAAAAAATTGATATTGATGGTTTCTTAAACAGAAAATAGCCAAATTATCAATGTAACTTTATGTTTAAGGGCCAAAATAGCTGTTTATTTTCCTGCCAATAAATAAAGAATGGAATCAGATTGAAATAGAGATTATGTTCCCAAGTCTGGAGATCAACATGTAGATTTGGGTGTCAGCACGGTATTCCAAGAAAATGAACTTTCTAATAGTGCTGGAAGTACTAAATTAGGTTACCTTCATAATTTTATAAGAGCCAGAATGTATCTTATTTTATTTTATTTATTTATTTATTTAAGACGGAATTTCGCTCTTGTTGCCCAGGCTGGAGTACAATGGTGCGATCTCAGCTCACTGTAACCTGCACCTCCCAGGTTCAAGCAATTGTCCTGCCTCAGCCTCCCAAGTAGCTGGGATTACAGGTGCATGCCACGACACCACGCTAATTTTTGTATTTGCAGCAGAGACAGGTTTCACCACGATGGCCAGGCTGCTCTCGAACTCCTGACCTCATGATCCACCTGCCTTGGCCTCCCAAAGTGCTGGGATGACAGGCATGAGCCACCGTGCCCAGACCAGAATGTATTTTTTTCAAAATAACTTTTCAAAAATGAAAGTGAGTAAGCAAAGATAAGTTAGGCAATTTGCCTAAAGCTTCATCAGGAGACTCAGGAGGAGAAAGTGAATTAGATCCTTTAGAGTGCAGTGTTTTTTCTACTTGCCAAAGAGGAAGGCATCTGGGAGTCCATGACAGCTTCAATAAAAAGATGTAAAATAACTAATGATGCTGTTGGTTAGGTGGAAAGTGAGAGAAAGACAAGTGTTTGGGGATGCTAGAATTGTCGGTGGAAATCAGAGGGAAATTAAAAACAAAACAAAAACACATCGCCTTAAAGGCTTACCTCTAGTTGTTTTACAAGCATAATATCCATTACAGAATACCTATGGCATGCAAAGATTTGTAGTTTTTTTTTTCCCCTTTGAGATGGGGTCTCACTATGTTGCCTAGGCTGAAGTGCAGTAGCACGATCATGGCTCACTGCAGCCTGGAAAATTTTCAAACATATTTTGTAGAGATAGGTTCCTACTGTGTTGCCAAGACTGGTCTTGAACTCCTGGCCTCAAGTGATCCTCCTGCTTTGGCCACCCAAAGTGCTGGGATTATAGGTGTGAGCCTTTTATTTGGGAATTCCCAAAGCTGAAGTCTGAGAACAAGTCACATATCAGTGAGTGAACCTAGCCAACCACTGAGCATTTTGCTATTCTTTCTTTTTTTTTTCTTTCAAAGATGGAGTCTTGCTCGTCTCCCAGGCTGGAGTGCAATGGCGTGATTTTGGCTCACTGCAACCTCTGTATCCTGGGTTCAAGCGATTCTCCTGCCTCAGCCTCCTGAGTAGGTGGGATTACAGGCGCCCGCCACCATGCCCAACTAATTTTTGTATTTTTAGTAAAGACGAAATCTCACCATGTTGGCCAGGCTGGTCTCGAACTCCTGACCTCAGGTGATCCACCCGCCTGGCTGCATTCTGTTATTCTTATTTAATCTTTAGAATAATCCTGTGTGGTATTTCTGTCCTTATTTATCAGAGGAGAGAAAAAAAGAAATTATGCTCAGTGGTGGCAGTAACGAATATATGAAGATGTTAGGATGTATTCCATCAAGAATGACAATAGCAAGGCTGGGCGCAGTGGCTCATGCCTGTAATCCCAGCACTTTGGGAGGCTGAGGCGGGCAGATCACCTGAGGTCAGGAGTTCGAGACCAGGCTGACCAACATGAAGAAACCCCGTCTCTACTAAAAATACCAAAAATAAATAAATAAATAAATAAAAGAAAAATTAGCCGGGTGTGGTGGCTAATGCCTGTATAATCCCAGCTAGTTGGGAGGTTGAGGCAGGAGAATCGCTTGAACCCGGGAGGCGGAGGTTGCTGTGAGTTCAGACCTTGCTATTGCACTCCAGCCTGGGCAACAAGAGTGAAACTCCGTCTCAAAAAAAAAAAATCACAACAGCCTACTACACTAAATATTTCTAGCATACTACTACTCAAGAGTTAAAATTTAAGATACTTCCCATACTATCTCAAGTTTTCCTTCTACTGAATAATATCCTGCATTTACATGTGACTACATTCTCTCTCTCTCTCTTTAATAGACAAGGTCTTGCTATGTTGCTCAGGCTGGAGTCCAGTGGCCATTCACAGGTACCTTCATAGCACACAGTAGCCTGGGACTCCTGGGCTGAAGTGATCCTCCCTCCTTAGCCTCCCAAGTAGCTGGGACTATGGGCACACACCACCTGACTTACATTCTCATTTGGCAGTACTTTGTATCTCCCTAGCTGAAATTATGATTTACCTACTATTTAAAAAAAGAGATAAAGGCATAGATACACACTTTCATTGTTAGGCAGAAAGTAAACATCTTCTGAAGTGGCTTTGATTATTCTGGGGACTGTTGCATGCATTAATTATGCTTCTCAAATTCCAGTGAGTGATATGTATCATTACTTTCCCTTTACCCAGATCAGAATAGTGCAGTTTGGTTCAATGCAAGGCATGAAGAATTGAGAATGAGGTGGCTCAACTCTTTATGTTTTAGTTTCCTCACTAGCTAAATATATGCTAGTGAATGAGTGGTATCAAGGAATTTGTCAGAGTTGCTATGAGGTCCAAATATCGTAAGTGAAAGTGCATCTAAAAGTTCAAATTTTAAAATTAATGTAAGGCATTGAAAATTTGAAGAAACATGTATTGAGCACTTATTATGTACCACAGCTTTAATGGTTGTTTAAAAGATGCCTTAGGGAGCGACAGAAAATAAAAGGAATAGCTACAGAGTTTGGGAAGGCACAGGGAAAAGAGTGGCTCAGTATCAAAGGTAAAATTCTGTAGAAGACACAATCAGATTTTGAGAGATGGACAAGTCAACCTTAGAAATAATTTCCCTTATTGGGGCCGGGCGCGGTGGCTCAAGCTTGTAATCCCAGCACTTTGGGAGGCCTAGACGGGTGGATCACGAGGTCAGGAGATTGAGACCATCCTGGCTAACACGGCGAAACCCCATCTCTACTAAAAAATACAAAAAAACTAGCCGGGCGAGGTGGTGGACGTCTGTAGTCTCAGCTACTCGGGAGGCTGAGGCAGGAGAATGGCGTAAACCCGGGAGGCGGAGCTTGCAGTGCGTCGAGATCCGGCCACTGCACTCCAGCCTGGGCGACAGAGCAAGACTCCGTCTCAAAAAAAAGTCTTTCCCTTAATAGCAGCACACTCATCTTTCAACTTGCGTTTCCCCACATTACATATATAATTTGGGAGAAGGAACAAAAAAGCTAGGGGAATTGCAACGACCTAATTGAGATATAAAAGATACTCTCTACATTTAATAGTTATAAACACTTAGAAATATTATGATAGGAGGCAGAGATACCAACAGCACTGGAAATGATGATGGAGATCAAATTTCAAAAAGCAGTTTTCTATAGCTTAGTCACACTTGGCTCAATTTTTCACTTTTTGTACTTAAAAAGCATGGCAATTTTTGGTGCTTTATTTAGTAATTACGTCATTTTGCCTGATAATACAATTTCAGTACATCACTTTCCTTAAATCATTTCCCTTTGGTTAAACAGAAAAAGCAGAATTGGTCTTCGGGCAGGTGTGCTCAAATCAAATGATCTCCTTTCACCATCATGGCTATGTTCTTTCAGTGGTCACTTTTCCCTTCAATATTCTTCCATGCAGCAAAGCATCTCAGTCTTTATCTTGTACTAGGAACTGCCCTGGCACGGAGGAAACCGTGTCAACAGGGCCCACATGATCCCTGTCCCTGCCTTCAAGGAGACAGACAACAAATAAGCGAATACAATAATTACACAGGGATCAGGGCTGTAAAGGGTACTCTACTAAAGTTAGAAGCTGCGGAACTAATTTGAAGAGGATAGTCAGGGAAGGCCACTCTGAGACAGATTTAGGCAGAGACCTGAAGAAAGACGGATTTGGATAAACAGTTTAAGGAGAGGAAGGAGAGTTCAAGGAAGAGGTACCAATTACACTCATGCTGTGTGTGTAAAGGAGGAGGGATAAAAAGAACATTCACTCTAGTCATAGAGACCACAAAGTGCATGCTGGAGAAGAAAAGCGCGTTGCATTGGGTTAGGTGACCAGTGTAGCTGAAGCTTGAGGAGGAGACATAAAACGAGATAATAAACGTGGGTTAAGGACCACATCATACAGGGCCTTTGTAGGCTATGGCAAGGAGTCTAGATTTTATTTAAATGCAAAGAGAAGTAGGATTACTTCAGACAGCTGAATTACACTTTCTTTTCTGTTAAAAGATCACGCAGGTAAAACGAGATGTGTCGAGGAAAGTTTTAAACTTTAGACAGAGAACCTAAGTCAGATGCAAAAATTACGCACTTCTTCGGGCCTCAGGTTTTCCATAAGTAAAGCAAGTGGTTTGAACTAGAAGCCATTTCCTTTCCGCTGCGACGCGGTGAGTTCTGAGAGCGCCAGCCACGTCAGATTGACCATGGAATTCCCCTCATCGACGCCGGGGCCCAGAACACAACTGGCGCCCTGAAACTGTTGGTCAGCGCAATAAATCAATGAATGGCCTGCTACGGGCGCGGGACCAGGCCCTGGCGCCCGCAATGAACGCGATGGGTCGCGCTGGAGGCCGCGAGAGGCGTCCGGCGAGGAAATACCGGCCGGCTCCACCACAACCAAAGCGTGCCGAGGAGGGGAATCGGGGCCTCGTAGGTTGAGTACAGAAAAAATCATACTAGGGACCCGACACCGGGAACTAGGAGAGAAGGCCGAAACGTGGGTCTGAGGAAGGATTCTGGTTCCAGGCCTGGGGACCTAGCCACTCACCGCAGCCGTCGCCAGGCTGTGCATGTTGTGAGCGGCCGCCGCTCTCCTTTCACAGCCGGACGCGTCCGACCTGCGTCCCCGCTTCAGCACCCCTGCCGCGGAAAATAATGAGCCGCCGTAGCCGCCATCCGCCTCCGGCTCGCTCCGCCCCCTTCGCGGCCCTCTGACCTCTCACCCCTGACCCCACCCACACATCCTCTTCCCGCCTCCAGGCCCTCGGCCTAGTTAACAGTCCCAGAGTATGGCCTTTGCCCCTTAAGATTTAGGACCGGAAGGACATCCGCGACCACTAGTCCCCGCAACTCCTGGTTTTCAGCAGGTTTTTCCAGAGAGCGGCATGAACTCTGACCCTGCTCCAAAGGCCAGTGAACGGCGGGAAAAGATGGACAGTCCCGGGAAGACAACTATTGCGCATGCCCGACTGGGCTGCGTAGGAGGGAAATGGTTGGGGGGGTTCGAAATCGGGTGAAGGGAAAGTGCGCGTGCGTACTACAGTCACGGCTGGGGCGGGGCTGCCCGGGCTAGGCCGCTCTAGGTGCTGGGGGGGGCGGGGCGAGGGCGTGTGAGGGGCGGAGTTTTTGGCTGGCGCGCACGCGCCTGTCTGGTCGCGTAGAGTGTGCGTGCGTGCGTGCGTGTTTGCGTGTGGTCACAGTTCCCGCCATCAGCCGCTCTCCCTGACTAGGGGTAGCTAGCGGCCTCCCTCTTTTGGGTTCGGTATCCCTACTTCCATTACCCCCGGCTCCTCCCTCTCCGCGCGGGCTCCGTGCTTTCCGCGGGTCTGTCTGGGGGCTCCGGACCCTCGGCGCAGGTAAGGCGGGCCGGGGTAGCTTCTCAATTGAGCCTTTTACCCTAGCACCCCCTCCCTCTGTGCGATCCGCCCACTCGGCGTTCACTCTTCTGGAGTTCGCCCTGCTGCTACTCAGCCCGCCCACACCCCCTCGACGCACCCCCAGCCTCACAGGTACTACCTTTGGGTGCATTGCCCCGGCTTTCCCCTCTCCTTTGACTTGGTCTCCACTGCCACTCTCTCCCTCCGAAACTCAAACCTGGCCCCTTTTCTCTGGGGCTGTTGTCCACCACTTACCTTCTAACAGGGCCTGCTGTCTCTTCAGGTGACTTTTGTTACGGCACATCCATCAAGCCTTGGACATGATACTCATTCACTCTCTTGACCATTTTCACCTTCCTCTTGACCAGTCCTCACTGTAAAACATGAATTGTATTTTTGTTGTGCATTTCCTTGCGCCAATTTCTAGCCGCCAGATCAGGTAGTTAGATGTAACTATTTTAAGTCATGATCCATGAAAGGAAATGATGATTGATGACAAAGTCCTGTGTCCTGGAGAGTTGTCCTAAAGTGGTTTTGGGGTAGTCCTCTCAAAATTTCAGCTCTGTATAAATTCCTTTATTGAGGTGGCAGTTCCTGACAAGTGTCTAACTGGAAGAGATATCTGAGAGGTAATGTCAAGCAGGCAGTTGGATATAGTGGGTTGGAGATCTTAGGAGAGTTCTGGGCTGGACACGTAAATGTGTGCGGTGTGTTTATGTGTATCTCATCTGCCATATTGATAGTAATTGAAGCCATGGATGTGGATGAAATTGCCTAAAAAGAGTATAGTGCTATAAAATAAAGGCGCCTAGGATGGAGCGTTGAGAGATTCCTGATATTTAATAACCGATAGAGGAGGATGCGTCTTGCAAACCGTGAAAGAAGTCATCAGTAGTGTTGCATTCTGCTGAAAGGTAAAATGGAAGGAGGACTGAAAAACCCAGTGATATAAAAGTAATCACTTGTCTTAAGGATGTTTGATGAAGTAAAATGAATATTTGGGTTCAGTCCTGGGTCCTCTTCTTTTACTCTTGTATTCCTCCCTAAGCTTTACATTTGATCTATATATTGATGACTTAAAAATTGTTATTTCCAACCTATTCCCTTTGTTTCCAGCTCCACATCTACATAGCCAGCTGTCTGCTTGACATCTCAACTTGATTTTTTTCTTAGGAGTTTCAGATGCAACACAGCAAAATCCAAAACCTTGATCTTTCTCTGCATATCCAAATTCTTTCTTCTCCAGTGTCCCATTTTATTAAGGGGCATATGACACAGGCTACACACTTGGGAGGCACTCTTGACTTCTACTCTCCAAGTTCTATCTATTCTACTTCCAATATTATATCTTGCATCTTTTTCTGTACATTTTCACTATCACTTTTCTAGTTTAAGCCACAGTCCTTTTTCACCTGGACCTGATTGCCTTGGCTTCTGGTATTATCATCTGTAAAATGGAAATAGTAATTTTCAGCCTATTGGATTGTTATGAGGATTAAATGAGATAACCATGATAAGCACTTGGCACAGAGTAAATGGCCAGTAAGCATTAATTGTTATTGTAATTGTTATAAGCTGATCAACTTCAATACTCTTCTGTCTGGTTACCTTATTTTCTTCTGTTCTTGATCTTAGTCACTTTCTCAAAACCCAAACAGACCATATATGACTTCTCCATTCAGTAGTAACGTATTTATTTGCTTAAAACCTTTTGGTGGATTTCCCCCTACTAAGTGCTTGTTACATTTAGGATAAAATTCGGAATCCTTACTGTGGTTCACAAGACTGCATAACTTGGTTCTTGCCTGCTTCACTAACTTTATCTTCCTCCTCTCCTTCACTAAACTCTAGCCACATTGATTTTAATTTCCCTAGTCACATCAAGTTATTTTACAATTCAAGGCCTTTAGGGATGCTGTTTGCCTGAATTGTTCCAGCACCGCCATCTACCAGTCATCTCCTTCTGCAGTTTTCAACTTAAGTGATACCTTCTCAGAGAAGCCTTGTTGATGTTATCTGTCCTCTACCCCAAGTCTTAATCTTAAGTCTCATCATTCCATGTATCTTGCTTTATGTCATTTCTCAGAACTTGTAATTATTGTTATTATTGTTTGAGATGGAATTTCTGCTCTGTTGCCTAGGCTGGAGTACAATGGCATGATCTCAGCTCACTGCAACCTCTGCCCCCTAAATTCAAGTGATTCTCCTGCCTCAACCTCCCAAGTACCTGGGATTACAGGCACCTGCCACCACACCCAGCTAATTTTTGTATTTCTGGTAGAGACGAGGTTTCACTATGTTGGCCACGCTGGTCTTGAACTCTTGACCTCAGGTGATCCACCTGCCTCAGCCTCCCAAAGTGCTGGGATTACAGGTGTGAGCCACTGCACCCAGGCCAGAACTTGTAATTATATATTTATGTGTGTGATTATTTGAAGTCTGTCTCCTATTAGAATATAAGCTAGTGACCACTTCATTTTTATTTCTCAATAATTTGTTAAATAAGCTGGAAGTTGCTGTAAGAACCATCGTGTCTTTTGGAAGCACAAGCTTGCTGATATTCTTGTCATCTCAACAAGAAAACAAGAAAGGGTTTTCCAGCTTTGGATACTTTTACCCATTTTTATATCATAAAACCATTCAGATTTTAAACTTTTTGAATTGGAGACAAACTTTAGGTCAATTTTCCACTTTCAGTAACAAAACTAATTTTATCTCCTTTGTCCATTTGCTTTATGGATCTTTTTTAAGGAAAGAAAGCCTTCAAAAATCAGAGTAGTGGTTTGTATATTTGAACAACAGATTAATCTTTAAGACCAGTAAAGATGAGATTTCCATAAATAAAGCAAAATTCCATATTTAAGTCAGTTGTTGGTGAATGACAAAGAAAATATTAAAATATGGCCAGCTGCATTGGCTCATGTCAGTAATCCCAGCACTGTGGGAGGCCAAGGTGGGCAGATCGCTTGATCCCCGGAGTTTGATACCAACTTGGGCAACGTGGCAAAACCCCATGTCTGTAAAAAATACAAAAATTAGCTGGGTTTGGTGGCATGTGCCTGTGGTCCCAGCTACTTGGGAGGCTAAGGTGGGAGCATTGCTTCAGCCTAGGAGAGGGAGGTTGCAGTGAACCAAGATGGCACCACTGTATTCCAGCCTGGGTGACAGAATGAGGTTCTGTGTCGAATTAAAAAAAAAAGAAAAATAATATTAAAATATAATAATTTTTGTGGCCGGGCGCGGTGGCTCAAGCCTGTAATCCCAGCACTTTGGGAGGCCGAGACGGGCGGATCACGAGGTCAGGAGATCGAGACCATCCTGGCTAACACGGTGAAACCCCGTCTCTACTAAAAAATACAAAAAACTAGCCGGGCGAGGTGGCGGGTGCCTGTAGTCCCAGCTACTTGGGAGGCTGAGGCAGGAGAATGGCGCAAACCAGGGAGGCGGAGCTTGCAGTGAGCTGAGATCCGGCCACTGCACTCTGGTCTGGGGGACGGAGCGAGACTCCGCCTCAAAAAAAAAAAAAAAAAATTTCTGTATGTGTAGAACAGGACTTGTGTTGAAAAATAGGGAATTCAAAATGGAGATGTATGAATACCAAACACAAGTATTTGGATTTATTTTCTAGGTAGTGATGAGCTGTTTAGTTTGGGAAGGTCCTAGCATCAATGGCAACCATTTAGCACTTACCAAGTGTTTGTTATTTTGTTGGAGTATACAATTAGAGTACACAAGTTCTGTGTGTTACTTCCCTGTCCCATGCCCCACTTCTATCCCCTACTCCCACCTTAGGGAGAAAGGTAAGAAGATACCTAGTGCATAGTTTAGTTGAAAAGTGGTGAAAGGATGTTACAATGTAAAGGATTTGCTGGAGGTAAAACCCGAAGAGCTGAAACTGGAAAGGGAAGGGGTTGCCATAATTCACTGATGAGGATGAACTGTGGTTGTAGTTAAAAATGTAGGTCTAGCATTAGACATAGCTTTGTTTCTCACTGACTTATTTATAAATTATGTAATGTCTCTAAACCTCAGTTTCCTCATCTGTGAAGTAGAGATAATATCCCTATCGCTTAGGATTATTATAAAAATTAAATGAGATAATGCATGTATTGCATTTAGCACTGCTGGGTAAATGTTGCATAATAAATATTGGGTTGCATAATAAATACTAGGTGGGATGATGGCATAGCGATGAGTTTCTGAATTAGAGTAGTAGCTATTGAAAATCTGGGATTTGAGTAGATGAGAGTGAGGATAAAGCTGATGCTAAGATTTCTTGCCTGAATGATGGTAGAAAGACAAAAGTAGGGAAGTCTGGGAGCTTTTTTTTTCTTTTGAGACGGAGTCTTGCTCCTTCACCCAGGCTGGAGTGTAGTGGCGTGATCTTGGCTCACTGCAACCTTCGCCTCCCAGGTTCAAATGACTCTCCTGCCTCAGCCTTCCAAGTAGCTGGGACTACAGGTGCGTGTCACCACACCTGCTAAATTTTGTATTTTTAGTGAGAACACATTGTGGTCTCAGTGTGTTCAAGATCACATTGGCCAGGCTGGTCTCGAACTCTTGACCTCAGGGGATCTGCCTGTCTCTGCCTCCCAAAGTGCTGGGATTACAGGTGTGAGCCACAGAGCCTGGCCTCTAGGAGCTTCTTAATGAAGTCATGGACTGTATCATCTTCACATCTATAAGCCTACCAGAGTGTCTTGAAAGTGCAGTAGCTTAATAAATGATTGTTTACTAAATGAACAAAGGAGTTTAAAGTTGATGTTGTAGCGTTCAGATAGGCAGTGAGAGATGTGCTGATAGAACTTGAGAGAAAGTTCAGGCCTAGTGAGACCTAATTTGAGAAACAATGTTAGCTTTGAAAGAAAAGTGAAAGCACTAAGTTTACCCACCTTTTGAAATAGTATCAACATGTTATAGAAGTTTTAAGACTTAAGACATTATTATGTAACAATGTTTATAAAGTGAACAAAGGACATATTCTTTGTCACTGACTTCTTAGTTTCAAAATGTAGCAAGAATGAATAAACCAAGATACAAGTTGAACAAGGTGCAGGCTCATCCTGTAATCCCTCATTATGCACAGCAGATAAGTTCCTGAAGTTCCGTTGATCTTTTATGTGTGTCTCTTGTGTCATACATCATATTTTAAATATTTTTGTTAAGGTAATCTGTAGTTTTTTTTGTTTGTTTGTTTGTTTTTGAGACGGAGTCTTGCTCTGTCACCCGGGCTGGAGTGCAGTGGCCGGATCTCAGCTCACTGCAAGCTCCGCCTCCCGGGTTTACGCTATTCTCCTGCCTCAGCCTCCCGAGTAGCTGGGACTACAGGCGCCCGCCACCTCGCCCGGCTAGTTTTTTGTATTTTTTTTAGTAGAGACGGGTTTCACCGTGTTAGCCAGGATGGTCTCGATCTCCTGACCTCATGATCCGCCCGTCTCGGCCTCCCAAAGTGCTGGGATTACAGGCTTGAGCCACCGCACCCGGCCTAGAATAATTCATTTTAATTATCTTTTGTCTTCTTAATTTTTTGCTTTAATAAGACAATTACCATTACCAAGTTTAAGGAAACCTTGTCTTTGTCTTAGGTTCATAGAAAGTTTAACTGTTACTGGATCATGCTTCATGCTGAAAAAGAAGCTTAGTTTTTCACTGTTAACCAAGTAGAGCAAGCCCTGATAATATAATGAATGAACAAATGTAGCTTATTAATTCATTTAGTGCAAAAGCAGGTAATGGACTAAATTGAGGCATTATGAAAAAGCTTATTATATTGGTTCTGCCAATTTTATTTCCTACATCTTTCATATAAAGCTTTTTAAAGAGGGCAATGTCTAAATTGAGTCTTGATTTTAGAGCCAGGAGAAGAAATTAAGGAGGGTTGGGGATGGGGAGAACACGTAAAAATCCTCTAGACATAACCTCTGTGTGTGCAAAGGTATAGTGGCACGAGAACATATAGATTTTTGAGGAAATAATAAGTAATTCAGAAGACTGGATTTGGGGGTTTTATTGGGAATAGACAGGTAAGCAGGGCCTGGCCTCTATGTCATGTTAGTGAGTTTAGATTTTATTGTGAGAACAAGTGGAGAGCTATTGAATGATATTAAGCAAGAGAGGGATATGATTTGATCTGCAGTTCATTATAAGGCTGTCTGAAAGGTGTAGGGAGGTAGAATTTTTCTCACTCTGTCACCCAGGCTGGAGTGCAGTGGTATGATCTCGACTCACTGCAGCCTCTGCCTCCCAGATTCCAGTGATTCTCTTGCCTCAGTCTCCCAAGTAGCTGGAATTACAGGCATGCACCACTATGGCTGGCTAATTTTTGTGTTTTTGGTAGAGACGGGGTTTCACCATGTTGGCCAGGCTGGTCTTGAACTCCTGACCTCCTTATCTGCCCGCCTCCGCCTCTCAAAGTGCTGGGATTACAGGTGTGAGCCACCATGCCCAGCTCACTTTCCTTTAAGTATTAATTTTGTATATTGGATTCTTTTTAAAAAGCACATTTTTATTTTCTTTAGCTGAGTTGATGGCTTCCGGAGAACTGGCATAGCTGCAGAATATGAGTAGCGTCCCAAGAAGAGTGCTTTGCCTTTGGCACAAGGATCAGAATAAGGGTGAATTGCTATTACATAGAGTTTTTCGGTAAAAGTCACTGAAAAGTAAGTAACGTTTTTGTTTTGGATATATGTTTCAAAGAGCATGCAATCTGGCAGGAATTGACAGTTTTGTGTTTGTTTTGTAGTAATAGTTTTGTGCTTTGGCCGTGCTTTCGTTACTACAGAATGTTCTCTGGATTAAGGATGTTTTTCAAAGCAGTACCTAAAATGTGAGCACTTAAATAAATGTACAGGGCATAGAAACATTTTTGCCAGTATTATTGCTTGAGCTTTCAGGGAATGCTCAAAGTTGAACAGTAATTTTAATAATTGTGAAGATATTTAGAGAAAGAATCTCTGGA
>NW_012123487.1:2125522-2127455 GCF_000951035.1 Colobus angolensis palliatus
CAAAGTGCTGGGATTACAAGCGTGAGCCACAGCTTCCGATCTGTGGAGATAGAATTGATGGGACTCTACTGACTTTCCATCTCTAATCCAATACCTGTAATTATCAAGAAAGAAGCTAAAGACAAGTGTCCTGTTTCTGGCATGGGAAACTGAAGTAGGAGAGTGATGTATTCTTTGCAGCACTGAGTGGTGGAGTGGAAAAAAGTCTCAAGGATGTATCCAACAATGAAGTCACAAATTATAATTGCAAAAAAAAGTATTACAGATAGACATTGCTGGCCCAAGTTTCTGTAGCTCTGTAGCATTACTAGTTTGAGCAAAATGTCATGTTAACAGACAGTTCTATAAACATTTATGGACTTTATTACTTTGATGAATTCATATTACCTAGCACATTATACTAATATCTAAATCTGGCCATAGTAGGCACTTAAAAATTTTTAATGAGATGAATGAATAATAATAGAGTACTTATGATACTTAACACCTTTAAACTCTCGAAAGTGTTTTCATATCTCTTCTTTTATCTTCAGTTATTTGCCATACAGTAACCAGAGACCTCCAACTAGGGGCCCCCAAACTGTATACTGCCTGTAGGTGAGTTATGTTTGATTTGTAGCTGTTAAAAATAAATTTGAATTCATTGCCAACAATTAAAAATGGACAGTTTTACATAAACGTTTGGATGGCTTTATTTTCTTGAAAAGTTAGATGGTCTGGCAATGCTAGGTTCACTATTTCTCCATGGTAATAGTTGGCTAGATTGGGTAGCAGTTGTTCAGATTTTGCCTGCTTAAGTCATTTCTGTCACCTGCTAGCCCCTATAGGTAGCTGAGTTAGTGACTCCTGTTAACATTGTATTTATTGAAGTCTTTGGAGAAAGAGGTATTATAGACATGGAATAAATTCAGAAAACAGACATTAATTCCATTAATATTAATAACTGCTCTCTGCTGAATGCCTAGTATGTGTTATTTCATTCTACAACACTACAACATTTGCTATTCCTATTTTGTGGTTGAGACAACTTATGGTTAAAGAAGGTGAGTTACAAATTAGTAAGTGATAGGGCTGGCTGGCTGCAGATTTCTAGACCTAGCATCATTTTCCTTTATATACTGGCCTTTCTAGCTTTTCTAGTTGAGCTGTTTAGGCAAAGGTAATGTTTAATTGTGTTTAAAATATTAAATTATAAGCAAGAATCCACTTTAGAAGTAGTGTTTTTAAAGGTTTGAAATAGTATAAAATTTGATTTAGCAATTTTAGATGATTGCATATTTATATAACACTATTTGATAACATTCTCTGCTATAACTGTAATTTTATTTACTTGCTGACTTTTGCAAAAGCTAATTTAAAGAGTTTTACACATCTCATTATTGCTGTAAGTTTAAGTTTTTTGTGTTTTTTTGTTTGTTTTGAGACAGGGTCTCACTCTGTCACCTAGGCTGGAGTTGAGTGGTGCGATCATGGCTCACTGCAGCCTTGACCTCCCTGGCTCAGGTGATCCTCCCATCTCAGCCTCTATAGTAGTCGGGACTGTAGGAGCACATGACCATGCCAGGTTAATTTTTTGGTATTTTTTGTAGAGATGAGATTTTTGCGGTGTTGCTCAAGCAATCTGCCCACCTCATCCTTCCAGAATCCTAGGATTACAGGCATGAGCCACTGCGCTCGGCCATTTTTTCTTTTTGGTTTTCAAATATTGCCTGACAAGCACCCAGCCATTTTTAAGTATTAAAAGGAAACCTGAATATTTGTCAAAGATAAAATTGGTAAAGATTCTTTCTAGGAATGGTAGTGTTAAATATAAATGGTAGGTGGTTCTTTGGAAGAGAGGTTTTTTGTTTGTTTTCTCTAGAGATTAAATGATTTTCTCAAATATTGTAATTCTGGAGATCAAACTAACTTGGTTTTTTTTTTTTTTTTTTTT
>NW_012123487.1:2127720-2129360 GCF_000951035.1 Colobus angolensis palliatus
GCCCATCTCGGCCTCCCAAAGTGCTGGGATTACAGGCTTGAGCCACTGCGCCCGGCCTATAACTTGGTTATTTAAAAAATTTTTTTACTCATTTAATGTCTTCTGTACATAAGGATATGCTTAGATTGCTCACTGTTAGAAGGAAGCGTTTGGTGATACACTTTGATGTTTTGGGAGGAACCCCATTCTAAGAAATGGAGTCAGAGGCCTGAATTTTGTTTTGTTTTGTTTTATTTTGAGACAGTGTCTTCACTCTGTTTCCCAGGCTGGAGTGCAGTGGGTAATCATGGCTCACTGCAGCCTTGACCTCCTACGATCAAGTGATCCTCCCACCTCAGCCCCTCTAGAAGCTGAGACTATAGGCGTGTATCACCATGCCTGGCTAATTTTTTTTAGTTTTTTTTTGTAGAGATAGAGCCTCCCTATGTTGCCCAGGCTGGTCTCAAATTCCCAGGCTTCAGCAGTCCTCCCACCTCAACCTCTCAAAGTTTTGGGATTACAGGTTGAGCCACCATGCCTGGCCTGAACACGCTTTTTTTTTTTTTTAAACTTATATTTGGAAATCCAGACCCATTAGCTTTCATGAAGGAAGAGAATAACCAACACTTTAATGGTGAAGGCAATTGCTTTGAGAATGGGATCTTATTCCTGTTTACATGTCTTTAGTGGTAGCAGTATGGTTGTGAATGATACAAAATGTAGAATTGAGACACTAATAAGCACAGTACTGGACTCATGGCAAAGAAGGGAAAATGAAGGCACAGAAGAAATGCATGGTGGTTAGAAATTATTTTAATTACTAATAAGTTATAACTTATCTTATTTTTCTTCCTCGGAACCTGCCAGGTGAAGGTGCATTTTTGCTTTTTAATTTGGCTGGAAGCAATTTATTTTTAAAGAAAATATGTCTTCTCTGAAGATACATGGTCCTATCAGAATTAGAAGTATGCAGACTGGGATTACAAAGTGGAAAGAAGGATCCTTTGAAATCGTGGAGAAAGAGAATAAAGTCAGCCTAGTAGTTCACTACAATACTGGAGGAATTCCAAGGATATTTCAGGTATTACCAAATATTGATTTGGAATCGCTCTTGAAGCAGATCATTTAGTAAATAGCTATTGTGTGCTATAGTAAACATCACAGTAGCCCTCCTCCTAGATTCATATTTCTTGATTCTTATTTCTAGGAGATTAATATTTTTATATACATGTTTTATAAATTATTCAGCAGTATTGTTGTTGGTATATAATAAAAGCAGTAAGTAGTCACCATTATTGAAAATAAAACTTGTGGGAGGAAGCTGACAAGAGTTTGGATACTGTATATCTAAGCTATTTTTAAAACCACTTTAAGATAATTTTAGTTCATCCTTTTTTTCCCCTTAACATATAGGATGATGGATTCATCACTATTTAGTGTTAGTTTTTAACAATTTATTAGTGTTTTCTAAAAGCCAGTGTCTACTTCCTGAGTAATCCTGCCAAATGTCATGGTATGAATCATTCAAGGATGATTATTCAAGGTTATCTTTACAGCTATTTTCTTCTAACTGTAAAGTTTTGAAGAATCTTCATTTTATCACTGCAAAAATTAATTTTCTTTTCACCGTTTTTTTTTTTTTTTTTTTTTTTTAGAGACGG
>NW_012123487.1:2129485-2132858 GCF_000951035.1 Colobus angolensis palliatus
GTGTTTGAGCGATTCTCCTGCCTCAGCTCCTGAGTAGCTGGGATTACAGGTGTGCGCCACCACTCCCAGCTAATTTTTTTTTTGTATTTTTAGTAGAGACAGGGTTTCACCATATTGGTCAGGCTGGTCTTGAACTCCTGTCCTCGTGATCTACCAACGTGCTGGGATTACAGGTGTGAGCCACTGTGCCCAGCCTGTTTTCACTTCTTTATTGCTTCTCTTATGCAACCAAGTTACTCATGTTGATATGAGTTGAATTTAAGAACATAATGTTTTACGTTTTTCTGCACTTTAAGATTATATATATTTTAATACATATATATATATTTTTTGAAACAGAGTCTCGCTCTGTTGCCCAGGCTGGAGTGCAGTGGTGAGATCTCGGCTCACAGCAAGCTCTGCCTCCTGGATTCACACCATCCTCCTGCCTCAGCCTCCCGAGTAGCTGGGACAACAGGCGCCTGCCACTATGCCTGGCTAAGTTTTTGTATTTTTAGTAGAGATGGAGTTTCACCGTGTTAGCCAGGATGGTCTCGATCTCTTGACCTCATGATCCGCCCACCTCGGTCCCCCAAAGTGCTGGGATTACAGCGGTGAGCCACTGCGCCTGGCCAGGATCTTATATTTTTAAATTAGATTATACAAAAGTGTAATACCCGTTCTAAAATATTCTATTGAAAAACAATATATAACTTTATGCTTGAGAACCTGATCTTAGATAAAATTTCTATTTGTCTCTGCTTTTGAATTATAAAAATAGATTGCCTGTGATTTCGTGTATCAAAGATAGACTTAAATAAGATGGAGGTGGTGATGGAAATATAGTTTGTCACATGCATACATCTGCTAATTGCTCGCCTCATCAAAAGAAAGGGTTTTTTGCAAATACAGACTCTTTTCTTTTCAATCCTCAGCCCAGTTTGGCAGTGAGTAAATATTCAAATGTTTAACCAAACACAGATCTTTAGGAACATGATGGTTTTACCTGTGACTTCAGCCTTATCTCAGTTCTAGATCAGTTTACGTTCAGCATTCATTTGTTAACCATGTACAGGTTACTGCTATGGATATTGTGCTAAGGGATGGTTGGGCGCAGTGGCTCATGCCTGTAATCCCAGCACTTTGGGAGGCTGTGGCAGGAGGATTGCTTGAGCCCAGGAGTCCAAGACCAGCCTGGGCAACATGGTGAGACCCTGTCTCTGCAAAAAATAAAATCAGAAACAAATAACCAAGCATGGTGGCACGTACCTGTAGTCCCAGCTACTTAGAAGGTTGAGGTGGGAAGATGGCTTGAGCCTTGGAGCTTGAGGCTGTAGTGGGCTGTGATTGTGCCACCACGCTCCAGCCTGGGTGACAAAGCAAGCTCCTGTCTGAAAAAGAAACAGGGTGGTTGGGGGTGAGGGGTGGTAAGAATACAGAGCTGAGTGAGACATCATTTCCTTCAAACTTAAGAGTAACCAGATAGGCTGGGCATGATGGCTCACGCCTGTATTCCCAGCACTTTGGGATGCCGAGGTGGGCAGATCACCTGAGGTCAGGAGTTCGAGACCAGAATGGCCAACATGGTGAAACCCTGTCTTTACTAAAAATACAAAAATTAGCAGGCACGGTCGTGGG
Source organism: Colobus angolensis palliatus (assembly GCF_000951035.1). Taxonomy (NCBI): domain Eukaryota; kingdom Metazoa; phylum Chordata; class Mammalia; order Primates; family Cercopithecidae; genus Colobus; species Colobus angolensis. Next base: position 2,131,103 of record NW_012123487.1, read on the forward strand.
CATCTGTATTCCCAGCTACTCAGGAGGCTGAGGCAGGAGAATAGCTTGAATCTGGGAGGTGGAGGTTGCAGTGAGCTGAAATCGCACCATTGTACTCCAACCTGGGCAACAAGAGCGAAACTCCATCTCAAAAAAAAGAGTAACCAGATACATTTTTAGCTGTAAAAATATTACAAAGATCCTGAGATAACACAAGAAAGCAAGCCGTTTGCACTCTGAGGATTCAAAGGATAGATAGAAGTTTGCCAAAAGTAGTAAAAGTAGAAGTGTTTTTTTTTTTTCTTTAACCCTGAATTTTCTGGCCAAAGTGGAAGTGATTTCTGTATGTGGACAAATACGTGAAATGTGAATCGGCACTCAGGGAACTAGAAAGTTATTTTTGAAATATATGGATGCTGAGGAGTGAGTGACAGAAATAAGGCTGAAGAGCTAGGTAGGAACCAGATATTGATGTTTCTTGTTTGTCATAAGGGGAGCAGAAGTTCTAAGGAGCCAAGAATCTGAAATTCACATTTCTTTGGGGTTAGGCAGATGACTTTATTTCAGGTAATAGTGGGAGAATAAGAAGGACATATAGGAGGTTATTATGGGAGTTTAGATGAGGAATGAAATTAAGGAAAAGGGAGTGGAATAAGCAAAAAGGGGAACGGATAGATCTGAAGAGATTTCAAGAAGATTTAAGTCGTAAGATTTGGGAGGTGTGGGAGAAAATTATCTGGGGAGAGTCTCAAGGTTTGGATGGCAGTCCCTTTTATGTCTTCTGTGATAGGGAGCAGAGGGGAAGAATTGTGGTGTGAGGATTGGGAGAGATAAGTTATCTGAGGTGTCAAGCATTCAGAAGGTAAATAGGACTGGAGCTCCAACAGAGGTCTGGGCTTAAGATAGAGGAAGAATTGTGTGTCGTTACCATATGAATTGTTACTGAAATAGCGGGACTGGATGGGCTTTTCAGTTGTTGAAGGGTTGAAGTTCAAGAAGATTCTCATCTTGTTTGTTAATGAACAAACTTTGCTTTGTATATTTAATTTTTAAAAAGTGGTAAATTGACTGAAATAATGCCTTTAATGTTACCTGTTTTCCTTTTGCATGCTAAACACTTATTTAAGTATTTTGGAGTTAAAAGCATTTAAAACAAATTATTGTGTTTTCCTAGAGAATTTCCACTCAAGGACATAATTTTAAGACCTACTTTGATGCTAAAAATGCATATATAATTTAAAATTTGAATATAAATTGGCAAAATTGTTTTTCATTCTTATCTATAACTGACAAAAGTCAATTTTCTCTAGTTTTAAAAAAACTCTGAAATATATTATTAGTTCTTTGTTTATGCTTTTCAGAGGACATATCTTCAGCAAAAGGCAGTTTAGAAACCTTGATGTATGTCTGCTGAGAACATTAGAGAATAAGACTGCCTGACTGGCAGAAATTATTTAGATAATGAAGAAACTGTAAGATTTACTAATTTAGCCTTGGAAAAATTTCATTTAAGAGAAAATAAAAGTTATCACTTCATAGCACATTTCCAAAGTCTGGTAGAGTCTAAGATGAATTATTGAACCAGTTCTGTGGAGAGAGAAGTAAGTTAAGAGTTTCCAGGTACATGTGATCTTTGAATGAAACTTAAGTGAGTTTTCTTAGTTAAAAAAGAAAAATAAAAGGTGTGCTGTATTGGTAAAGGTTTTTTTTTTTTTTTTTTTTGAGACAGAGTCTCGCTCTGTTTGATTTTCATACTAATACCATAGCGAACAATGAT
>NW_012123487.1:2132908-2137201 GCF_000951035.1 Colobus angolensis palliatus
GGGCGCCTGTAGTCCCAGCTACTGGGGAGGCTGAGGCAGGAGAATGGCGTGAACCCGGGAGGCGGAGCTTGCAGTGAGCCAAGATCCGGCCACTGCACTCCAGCCTGGGTGACACAGCAATACTCTGTCTCAAAAAAAAAAAAACAAAACCTTGATTTCAGGGCTTCTTAAAGAGTGAGAGCTCATAAATGTAAAGTATGACTTCCCTATGCTAGGCATTCAGTAAGTCATTGGTATTATTAAAATAGCTAGCTGTGGGCTTAACTCTTAATTCATTCTGTGATCTTGGGCAAGTCATTTTAATCTCAGGTTTAGTTGCTTTAGCTGCCCAAAGGTGATATATACTTTGCAGAGACTAGAGTAAAATAATGAATATAAAAATACTTTGGTTTTTTTTTTTTTGAGATGGAGTCTCGCTCTGTCGCCAAGGCTGGAGTGCAGTGGCCGGATCTCTGCTCACTGCAAGCTCCGCCTCCCGAGTAGCTGGGACTACAGGCGCCCGTCACCTAGCCAGCTTTTTTTGTATTTTTTTTAGTAGAGACGGGGTTTCATCGTGTTTGCCAGGATGGTCTTAATCTCCTGACCTCATGATCCGCCCGTCTCGGCCTCCCAAAGTGCTGGGATTACAGGCTTGAGCCACCGCGCCCGGCCGGTAAAGGTTTATTTTTGATGGTTTTTGAAAGTTTGGAATTCTTTTGAGGATTATTTAATTGCTTGGAATAATATCTTTTACATTGAAGCTACCCAAATAATTTGCCAAATGTCTTACAAACTTTTGTTTAGCAAAAGACAAAGATTCTACTCCAATTTTTTTTTTTTTTTTTGAGACAAAGTTTTGCTGTGTCATCCAGGCTGGAGTGCAGGGGCACGCTCTCAACTCAATGCAGCCTCCACTTCCTGGGTTCAAGCTATTTTCCTGCCTCAGCCTCCCGAGTAGCTGGGACTACAGGTGTGCTCCACGATGCCTGGCTACTTTTTGTCTTTTTAGTAGAGATGGGATTTCGCCATGTTGACCAGGCTGGTCTTGAACTCCTGACGTCAGGTGATCTGCCTGCCTCGGCCTGCCAAAGTGCTGGGATTACAGGCATGAGCCATGGCACCTGGCTTTCTACTTCCATTGGGTTTTGTAAACTGGTGATAGTGTAACCATCCAAGGTTCTGAAATGTGTTAACTCAGTAGTTTTTATCCTCTATAACTAGATTTTAAAATAAGGGATTCCCTACCATGAGATCAAGAGTTCTAGGATTGTTCCGTAAAATTAATTTTAATAGAAGAGTAAGTCCACATTTTATGTTGTCAGTTGGTTCTTGAAAACTGTGACTTGAAGTGAAACTATGGATAATGAAACTAATTTTTTTTTCTCATCAACATTATAGTGAAGGAAATGATGTTATTTGAGGACTGGCTGTATGTTCTTTTGCTTAATGTTTATAACATATTAAAAACATCAGAAAATGAAGGGGTAGCAGTGCTACCTTTAATTAATACCTCCATTTGACACACTATTCTTAGAAAATAAAAAGTTTTCATGGTTGTTTGCCATTTAGTACCAAGAACCTATTGACAACATTCATTAAGGGCTTTTTAAAAAAAAAATTGTTTATTTTTCCTTCTCTATTACCCTTGGTGCAAGATCTCTGTATAAAAGGGCTTATTGCATGTGTTTGCATCTCTAAAAGGTAAATCTTTAATTTAAATGTATCAAGAAATGGGAACTTCTTTTGGTTGAAAAAAATTAAATTACTGTGGGGAAGAGTGATAAATGTAGCTTGGAAAGTATAAAGTTTAGTGTTTATTATACAGATTGGTATACTTAGTTATCATACATTTTTTATGATAATTTTCCTTTTGTCTTGATTAGCTAAGTCATAACATTAAAAATGTGGTGCTTCGACCCAGTGGAGCAAAACAAAGCCGCCTAATGTTAACGCTACAAGATAACAGCTTCTTGTCTATTGACAAAGTACCAAGTAAGGATGCAGAGGAAATGAGGTTGTTTCTAGATGCAGTCCATCAAAACAGACTTCCTGCAGGTGAGTACAAATCATCCCAGGGTCTAACGTTAGTAGTTTTAGAAGAATATGACTAGACTACAAGCCAGTATTCAATTGAATTCATCAGCATATTAAAAGGATTATACATCATGAGCGAGTAGGATTTATTCCTGAAATTCAAAGATAGTTCACTATATGAAAATCAATCTATGTAATACCTCATTCTTGACAGAATGAAGGACGAAAACCACATGATCATCTATATTGTTGCAGATGAAAACGTTGACAAAATCCAACACTCTTTCATGATAAAAACACTCAACAAACTAGGAGTAGAAGGAAACGACTTAGCGCAATAAAGGTCATATGCAAAAACTTAAAGCTAACATCATACTTAGGGGTGAAAAACTGGAAATGTTTCCTCTAAGATCATTAGCAAGGCAGGAATACCTGCTCTTGCCACTTCTATTTAACATAGTACTAGAAGTCTTAGCCAGAGCCTTTAGGCAAGAAAAGGAAATAACAGGCATCCAAATTGGATAGGAAGAAGTAAAATTACTTGTGTTTGCAGATGACTTGATCTTATATGTAGATTCCACAAAAGAATACAGTTAGAAAAAGGAGCAGGTTTTTTTTTTTTTTAGATGGAGTCTTGCTCTGACACCTAGGCTGGAGTGCAGTGGCGTGATCTCAGCTCAGACTGCAACCTCCACCAGGGAGGAGAATTTAAATTACAGTTGGGAAAAGTTACCTTGTTGCATAAATCTTAGACACTTGCCTGTTTATGAAAATTATTCTGAAGTTTTACTCTTGCTGTGGAAAATGAGTCCTGTAAAAAAATCACATGGTATGAGCAGGTTCCTCTGCCCCCTCTAATCCCTTTCATTTAAAATAGTGTTTTTTTTTTTCTTTTAATGCCTTTACAGGCGCTTTTTCTTTTCTTTTCTTTTCTTTTTTCTTTTCTTTCTTTTTCTTTTTCTTTTGAGACAGTGTCTCTCTCTCTCACCCAGGTTGAAGTACAGTAGCAAGATTCCAGTATGTTGCCCAGGCTGTTATCGAACTCCTGGGCCCAAGCGATTGATCTTCTTTGGCCTTCCAAAGTGCTGGGATTACAGGCGTGAGCCACTGCCTGGCCCTACAGGAAAAAATCTGTTGCTTAAAATGAGTTCTCCACTATTACATTAGTCTTTAGTTCTGTCATCTTCAACATTTTACTGTTACTTATATTTTATAGTTGACAAACTTGAATTTTTTCAACTTAAATATGACACATTAAAAACATCAGAAAATGAAGGTGTAGCAGTGCTTCCTTTAATTAGTGTCTCCATCGACACCGTATTCTTGTAAAATAAAAGCTTTTTATGGTTGTTTGCCATTTAGTACCTACTCATTATGTGTTCATGCCACCAAATTGGAGCTATATCAATTTACTAAACTATTGAATTTTAGAATCAAGAAATTGAGGCCGGGCGCAGTTGCTCACACCTGTAATCCCAGCACTTTGGGAGGCCGAGGCGGGCAGATCATGAGGTCAGGAGATCGAGACCATCCTGGCTAACATAGTGAAACCCATCTCTACTAAAATTACAAAAAATTAGCCGGGCATAGTGGCGGATGCCTGTAGTCCCACCACTCAGGAGGCTGAGGCAGGAGAGTGGCGTGAACCCGGGAGGCAGAGGTTACAGTGAGCCGAGATTGTGCCACTGCTCTTCAGCCTGGGCTACAGAGCAAGACCATCTCAAAAAAAAAAAAAAGATCAAGAAACTGAATACTATTTAAAATTATTAGAATATGTCAGAGGCTAGTTTATATCTCTTTTAGTTTTATTTCATCATACCCATATTAATGGAATCACTAGTTTTAACAATTGATATGTGTAAGAAAAGCACGTCTTCAAATACATTGGAGTGGAAAGCACAATACAGTGTCGGGGGACCCAATTTTGAACAACATAGCATAATGAAAAAATACAGGCTTTGGCCATAAATAGATTTAGGTTGATATTCTAGCTCTGCCTGTTATTTCTGTGTGGTTTTAGGTAAGTCACTTAATGACTGAGTTTTAATTTCCTAATCTCTAACATGAAAGTATCACCTTGGCCGGGCGCGGTGGCTCAAGCCTGTAATCCCAGCACTTTGGGAGGCCAAGGTGGGCGGATCACGAGGTCAGGAGATCGAGACCAGCCTGGCTAACACGGCAAAACCCTGTCTCTACTAAAAAATACAAAAAACTAGCCAGGCGAGGTGGCGGGCGCCTGTAGTCCCAGCTACTGGGGAGGCTGAGGCAGGAGAATGGCGT
>NW_012123487.1:2137711-2162873 GCF_000951035.1 Colobus angolensis palliatus
GATCTCCTGACCTCGTGATCCGCCCATCTCGGCCTCCCAAAGTGCTGGGATTACAGGCTTGAGCCACCGTGCCCGGCCTAAAAATACTTTGAACAGTATAAAGCGTTTAATATAAGCATGCCATTTCAAATCAGTGGACAAAAGACTAATATATGATAAAGTGTTATCTATAAACAAGACAAGTAACCATTTAGGAAGATAATACACTTGGATCCTTATTATCTCCTTTTATTTCACAGTGACCAAAGATTTGAATGTAAAAAAAGTATTGTAAAAAATACTTTCAACATAATCTCTGGATGGAAAAGACTTTTCGGGTATTACATAAAAACTAGAATTAATAAAGGAAAAAGATTGAAAACTTGTGTTAAAAAATTAGACAGTCTCTTTAGCAAGGAACAAAAGACAAATGAAGAAAATCGTAGCCAGAGTGACAAAGTTAATATTACTAATATATTATACAAAGACCTATTTTGCAAATCAATTTAAAAAAAAACCAGTAGAGAAATTGACAAAAACTACAAATAGAGAATTCAGGAAGCAAAACAGATGGCCCTTAGACATGAAAAAATTCTCAACTTCACCAGACTCAAATTCTCACTACCACATTGGTAGCAATGTGAGGGGAAGCAAGATACGCTCATATACTTGGTAGAAGCATAGAGGTTTTTGTTTTGTTTTGAGGACTATGTAATGATGTAATGATGTTGGTTTAGTTTAAAATTGTATGTTCTCTCAGTAATTCTTATTATAAGGAGTTTATCCCACAAAAAGATTTTGAAAGGATGTTAAGCATTGTTTGCAACTTTGAAAAATTAAAACATTTCAAATGGTCATCAGTCGGAAATTGGCTAACCAAATTAAAGTATAAAATTTTTAAAAGTATATGCAAATTCATATTTATACAATACCTCGAATGTTCTTTGAACTACCATTAGTTTCTTCAGAATAGAAGCCATTTATTCTGCTGGATAAACTTACTTGTAGAGAATGTTTTGGAGTATGTGTTATCGGAGATACACCTGTCACTGTTTCTGACATCCAGTGTCAGTGTTCATGTTGTCAGTACACAATGACTTTTCCATAGTGTTATTAATGTAATTACCAAATGTTTATTCTAGCTTTTTTTTTGCTTTGTAAATTTTATGGTATTAAATGTTTTCGGGTGTGTGTATTATTTAATTTTTTTGCTTCAGATTCTTGCTCTAAATTTTAGTTTCTATATAAGATGTATATTCTGTCAGAAAGAATTGGTTGATAGGCACTTTGATTTGTTTTCTTTTTTTCCTGCTGTTTCTTTCATTTCTTCAATATTATATAAAAATAAAAATGATAAATCTTTTTGTTAAAGTGAGTGATTTGGGGATTTAAAAAAATTTTTATTTTTGGTCACCAGCCGTGAAACCTTCTCAGGGGTCTGGTAGTTTTGGAGCCATTCTGGGCAGCAGGACCTCACAGAAGGAAACCAGCAGGCAACTTTCTTACTCAGACAATCAGGTATGTTCATTTGAATCTTTTTAGCATTTTGAAAAAATGATAGTTGGCCAGGCACAGTGGCTCATGCCTGTAATCCCAGCACTTGGGAGGCCAAGGTGGGTGGATCACTTGAGGTCAGGAGTTTCAGACCAGCCTGGCCAACATGGTGAAACCCCGTCTCTACTAAAAATACAAAAATTAGCCAGGTGTGGTGGCACATACCTGTAATTCTAGCTACTTGGGAGGCTGAGGCAGGAGAATTGCTTGAAGCCAGGAGGTGGAGGTTGCAATGAGCTGAGCTCGTGCCATCTCACTCCAGCCTGGGCAACAGAGCAAGACTCCGTCTAAAAAAAAAGAAAAAAAAGATAATCGTGGACTATCAAGGATATTTCTGCATACCTGAAATGTATCATTTTAGCAAACCCAAACCATAGAGTAAGAGAACTTTGAAGCTCTTTTGTAAGTAAATTTATGAATTCTCTTTGGCTATGCAAAGAGGTGATCACTTAGTCCATTTATTGGACTAAGCAGTGAATAAGATTTCATTTTTGTCAGGTTCTTTTTATAGGTTAGATTTTTGGGGGGACATTTTTATTGAGATATAATTGACATGCAGTAAGTTGTATATATTTAAAGTACAGTTTGATATATTTTGACTTACATATATCCTTAAAATCATCATCATAATCAACATAGTGAACATAACCATAACTCTTGAGTTTTCTTATTCTCCTTAGTAATCCTTCCCTCTGATCCCTATCCAGAAGCAACCACTGATACGTTTTTTCCCACTGTAGATTAGGTTGTAATTTCTGGAGTTTTATATAAATGGAATGAATGTATAATATTGGGAGCGCAGGGTCTGGCTTCCCTCAGTGAGCATAATTATTTTGAGATTCATACATTCCTTGGTAGGAATTTAAATTGTTGAAATATTATTTAAATGCATAAGTGTTAACATACAGCAGAAGCAAGTATTTATGCTTTCACAAGTAATAATTCTCATTAGTGAAGTCATAAATTCAATTTTGTGGGTCATGACTAATTAAAAAGTAGAATAGAAAATAATAGAGCATATTGTACATATTAAGGATAAATACTGATTTTTCAAAGTTTTATTTTGGTTTATTTATACATATATATAATAGGTTTTGATGTAAAATATTTCTTACTATGCGGCCAGGTGTGGTGGCTCACTCCTATAATCCCAGTACTTTGGGAGGCTGACGTGGGCAGATTCCTTGAGCCCAGGAGTTTGAGACCAGCCTGGGCAACACGTGAAACTCTGTCTCTACAAAAAATACATAAATTAGCTGGGCATGGTGGTGTGCACCTGTAGTCCCAGCTACTTCGAAGACTGGGGTGGGAGAATCACCTGAGCCTGGGAAGTCGAGGCTGCAGGAAGCAGTGATTGTGCCACTGCACTCCAGCCTGGGTGACAGAGTAAGACTCTATCTTAAATATATATGTAATATATATATACATATGTTATTATGGGATGGGATAATGTTCAAAATTCTGAAAAAGTTGCAAAACAGTGGACATGTAGTATGCTACTGTTTGTATAACAAAAAGTAAAATATTGATTTGTATTTGCATAACAGAACAAGGGAAGAATTAGTGGGAAAAGGAGAAGTGGAAGAACTGAGTGATGGATGGGGATAGTGAGACTTACCATTGGTCTGTGGCTTTTAATATTACTTTGATTTGTGAAACTTGAGAATGTGTCTCTCATTTGAAAATAAATTTAACTTTTTAAAGTATTCATTCGGATGACTTTAGAAGTTTTAAAATTTCCTATCCTAAGATTGTAATTCTGTGAAACAAAAGTAATGGGACATAACTTCCATAGAACAATCACATAGCTCTTAATGTAGAGATATAAAACTTAACTGGCAGAGTGTTCATGTAAAGCTCTATTTCCCAACTAATGCTTACACTGCCGTATTCTCTTTGAGTGTTCTTTCTGTGTCTTAAGGGTAGACTCTTTGACTCATCCTCACAGTGAACTCTATGTCACCTTCCTTCTCCCTATCATATGTTTCATTCCTCCAAACTAGAACCCCCTCAAGAGTCATATGACTGTTTTGTAGGCATTTAAGTTGTGGCAACCAAATGTCACTGTCACTTTTTCTTAACTTGTCATAATCATAATTGGATTTTTTTTTCTCCAAAGATCATTTCTCATGCTGATCACTAGAGCCATGTCTTTGTGTGTCTTTTTTATTTTTATTTTTTGTTAGTAATTCAAAGCAGTGTTCTTGCCTCCTCTCCAAGTGTGCTGTGGAGTTTTTAAGTTTATAAGAATGCCATAGGAAAATAAGTGTCAAGCTCAGTTTTTCACACTGACTGTACATTAGAGTCACCTGAGTGCTTTTAAAAACAACAACAACAAAAAAACCTGATGAATGAACCTTACCCCAGACCAACTGGAATAGAATCTCTAGAGATATATCTCCATTTGTATGTTTTCCTTTTTTTAGAGATAGGGTCTTGCTCTGTCGCCTAGGCTAGATTGCAGTGGTACAGTCATAGCTCACTATAACCTCAAACTGTGGAGCTCAAGTGATCCTCCTGCCTTGGCCTTCTGGTACAGACATGAGCCACTGCACCTGGCTCCATTTGTATTTTTTAAACCTTTCCATTGGAGAATCATTGTTCTAAAAGTATTTCAGTTAATTTGAAGGTTTAACTATCTCAAACTTTATTTTTACAGGCTTCTGCGAAAAGAGGAAGTTTGGAAACTAAAGATGATATTCCATTTCGAAAAGTTCTTGGTAATCCGGGTAGAGGATCGATTAAGACTGTAGCAGGAAGTGGAATAGCTGTTACTCGGACGATTCCTTCTTTGACATCTGCATCAACACCTCTTAGATCAGGGTTGCTAGAAAATCGGTAGGAGAGACTTTTTTTTCATACTCATTAGCTGTATCTGTTTGTAAATGTCTTTTAGGCCTTTTAGAAATACCAATAATTTGAGGGGAAATAAAGTACAGAGTACATTTTTGGTAGATGTAGTGATTACAAGTGTTTGTCATATGTAGTTTATGTCACTGACACTTATTGAGCATGCAAATATACAGCATATAAATTTAAATATGGGCCAGGTGTGATAGCTCATGCCTGTAATCCCAACACTTTGGGAGACTGAGGTGGGCCGAACATGAGGTCAGGAGATTGAGACCATCCTGGCTAACATAGTGAAAACCCTTCTTTACTAAAAATATAAAAAATTAACCCGGCATGGTGGCACACGTGTATAGTCTCAGCTACTCGGGAGGCCGAGGCAGGAGAATCACTTGAACCTGGGAGGCAGAGGTTGCAGTGAGCCAAGATCGCGCCACTATATTCCAGACTGGGGTGACAGAGCAAGACTGTCTGGGGAAAAAAAAAAAATGGTTTAGAGAATTAGATAATAGTAGTCCCATTTCCTGTCCTTAAGTATGTTGGTTTATGAATTTTTGTGATATGAATTATGGCTTTTTAAAAGTAACCTTTTCTTTTTTCTCTGTAGTACTGAAAAGAGGAAAAGAATGATATCAACTGGCTCAGAATTGAATGAAGATTACCCTAAGGAAAATGATTCATCATCGTAAGTTAATTTAAGGGCCTTTATAGTGTTACAGCAGTGTTTCTTATACTGATATTTGTAACCCCTGGGGAAGATTGGGGAAATAGTTTTAATTTATGAGAATTCCAAAGATGGAAGAGCAGAATTTAAAGTGGTTTGGTGACAGTAGACTGTGGCTCAGTAGAGAGGGAAATTAGCCATTGCTATTGCTTTGGTGATTTCATTGCATTTCTCTTATCCTGCCTTTTTTTGAAATCTGCAGTACTTAGTGGGAGAATGGAACTGAAGAACTCTAAACAGATGTTTCTTGCTGGCTGCTGTTTTAGTGTAAACCCCTTCTTGTCTTCTTTATGCTTAATTTAAAAAAAAATTTACTTTTTTGCTTATAAAACGTCAGCCTAGAGGTTAAAGGTTGTGAGCCTATGTGTTCTAGGCAAGTAGCATTGATCTTTCAGAGGTGTTTTCTGCATTGAACAAAAGGGAATAGATCAACCCAGGGTGCTCACCAACTCATAATCATCATCCTCATTTTTTGAGGTTTTGGGTTTTTTTGTCTTCTAGGGGAGAAAACTAATTATACAGTTATCAGTTAAAATCTCAATTAATACCTTAACAGAATCAGTTGGTAGATAGTTAATTGGTACATGAGGTCAAGGGGTCACCAGAAAGGAGTTGGGAAAAAGCCAAATAAACTTTATATATTAATTGATTTGCTGCTATAATGTATGTAAAAGTCTGAGTAGGTGGTAGGACTGGTATCTGAAACTATAATCACCATGGACTCAGATTCTTTCTGTCTTGTTGATCTGCCATCCTTAATAAGCAGCCTCCATTTTGTGGACCGAAGTAGCCACTTCAGTCTCTACTTTCATGTCTCCATTTCTATTAGTGGAAGAGAGCAAAGGGAGGGCATAGTGTTTTCCTTAGGCTGGAAATTGCATATACCACCTTTGTGCATATCACATTGGCCAGAACTTAATCACATGGTTATATCAGGTTATGAAAAGGTCTGAGAAATATGCCTGTGTTCCAACTGTTGTGGCAAAAGGGTACAGTGGTTATTTAGGGACAACTAATACAACTGATAGTCTGCCTTAGTTTGCCCCTACAGCTACTGAAATAACCCAGTTCACTATTCTTCCATACATAGAACACAGTTTCCTGTATCCAAATGGAGAAGAATGCCAAATCTTATGAGAACATTGTATCCAGCTCAGAGTCTAGGATCTTTGGGTGATCCTTCTCTCTGGGTACAGTCTTCTCTCTAAGGTCCAAATGTACCTTGGACCGTGCCCCTCATGGTCTGGTACCTAAAAACTAAAAGGCAAGTTAATTTGCATTCCCCACTCCAGACCTCATGCACACATCATTATACATTGCTGGAGTAGGAACAGAATAATCACAATAAAAATTTCTGTTTAAAATAGACAAGAATAGGAAACTGCAGGGGTCTTGGGTCTATAGCAGTGATAAAATCTTGCTAGGTGGAAATTGTGAGGACAGTGAAAGCAATGGAATAAGTTCCTGGTTAGCCCATCTAGCAGTCTGATTCTGTTGTCTGGGAGAAACCACCTTGTCCATTGTTCTCCATGTGACCCCTGGCTTTACCCTCTGGCAGGTTTTCCTTTTTTGTTTTCTTTAAAGGCCATCACCAAAGTAGATTTTGAAGACTATTTTTCATCAAGGCCATATAGCTTTTATAGCCTGCTTCATCCAAGTTTAAAGATTCTTTAAAGGTAAAACAAGCAGGCTTGAGAAAGAATTGGGGCCAATATATATATATATATGTTTTTTAATTTTTTTTTTTTTTGAAATGGAGACTTGTTCTGCTGCCCAGGCTGGAGTGCAGTGGCGCAATGTCGGCTCACTGCAACCTCTGCCTCCCAGTTCAAGCAATTCTCCTGCCTCAGCCTCCCATGTAGCTTGGACTACAAACGTGCGCCACCATGCCCAGCTAATTTTTGTATTTTTAGTAGAAACAGGGTTTCACTATGTTGGCCAGGCTGGTCTGGAACTCCTGACCTCAAGTGATCCGCCCACCTCGACCTCCTAAAGTGCTGGGATTACAGGCATGAGCCATTGCACTGGCCTGTTTTGTTTTAACATACTTTTAAATTTTGAAATAATTTAATTTGCAGAAAAGTCACAAAGATAACATAGAATGTTCCTGTATACCCCTTACCCAGCTTCTGCTAATGTTAATATCAGAGTTATTTTCACACAAAACGGACTGTCTAGTTAACTCTTACCACTGCCTCAGTTTGAGAATCAAAAGCAATTGGATATTTTTATCCCATGGTTTCCAATTACCAGACAATTTTGATTCTAGGCTCTTGGCACAGACAGCTATGTTTTTTTGTTTGTTTGTTTTTGCTTTTTGGTTTTTTTTTGAGATGGAGCCTTGCTGTGTTGCCCAGGCTGGAGTGCAGTGGCATGATCTCGGCTCACTGCAAGCTCTGCCTCCCGGATTCACACCATTCTCCTGCCTCAGCCTCCCAGGTAGCTGGGACTACAGGCTCCCGCCACCACGCCCAGCTAATTTTTTTTTTTTTTTGTATTTTTAGTAGAGACAGGGTTTCACAGTGTTAGCCAGGATGGTCTCGATCTCCTGACCTCGTGATCTGCCTGCCTCGGCCTCCCAAAGTGCTGGGATTACAGACGTGAGCCACCGCACCCAGCTCGCTATGTTTCTTTTCATCACTGGTTGCAAGCTGATTAGCTTTGGCCTAAATTTATATGTCTCAAATAGGACCTTGTTGAAAGCAAAAAGTAGCACTAACACAGACCAGTATCCTTAATTGTTGTACTCTTTTACTGTAGAGCTGTAGGTTCAGTGAGTATGAGATCTGCCTTTCAAGACATTAATATGACCGTGTTTATCAAATATTTTACTAAGGCATAAAATGGTCACCACCTTTCTAATCTGTAATATTGGTATTCTTACCTCCCTACCCTCTTACTAAGCTACGTACTTTAGGTTTGTTATGGTAGCACCCCACTTTTAATAACAAATTTTGTATATTCAAGGTCTAGTTGAAGGGAACAAAATTCACTCTAGCGAGTTTACGCACAAAGGTATTTGTACACAGTAAATATTAAATGGCTTACAGAATCATTAGGATAGTTGAAAAGACAGGCTCTAAGTTAAGTTTTCAGGAATTATTTTGAGAGGTTGGCCTCAAACTAGATCACCAAAGATGCTCCCAGCTATTCTATCATGAAGCTAACAGCTGAATTGGAATCTGTCATGAAAGCTGTCATCTCTAGAACCATGCTGTCACTTCCGAGATTGGAAACCCTGTACAGAAAAACCAAGGTGATATTTAGCATCAAAAATAGTGGAATAGTAATGCTTCTGCCTTATTTACACTTTCCAAATCTTGCATGTAATTGCCTTATTTTATTTTATTTTATTTTTTAACAACAACAAAAACAAATTTATCTTTAATTATATCAATATTTGTACATATAAAGACGGGTTGAGTTTCAGGATTCACCGAGCTCCAGAAATTGGCATCCTTAAGCCCCAATAGCTAATAAAAAAGATAAGATAGTAACCTATCTTACCTGGCCCTAAAAACTGGCATCCTCGAGCCCTGACAGCGGCCCATAGATTGGCAGACAACTGCTGAGAGTTCTGGTGCTGTAATATCAGTTCTGTTACAGTTCTTTCTCCAAGGGAACGAGCTGCTTGCGTGGCTCTTACACGACCTTCTTCCTCCACCAGTTGACAGTTTACAAGTGTCACCAGTTTCCTTTGCATTGGATGGCTCAGTGCACTCTGGTTCAAACTAGCTACACCTTTACCTCCACTTTGTGGTTTTAAGTAGAGTACCAAATCCTCAGCGCATTTCTTTGCAACCTCATAGTGTTTATTCTCACCTAGATTACTTAACTTAATTGACTGATGATCTGGTACCTGGGCTCCAACTAACTGGAGAAGTGCGAAGTTGATAGGAAGTACATCAATATCTGTGTTGATGGCAGTCTGGCCAAAAGGACAAGCTTTTCGATGAAGTTTATTCAAGCGGGTCTTGCAAACAGTGTGTGAACAACCTAAACTGATGGGTTTGTGCACATTCTCATCAAATTCGTTATAGCAGACTGGACAGGACAGAAATTCTGTCCATTGAGCCGCCTGCAGAGGCATTGTGGAAGCAGATCATTATTTTGCTGTGTAGTGTTTTGTAAGCTGAGGGGGCCCAGGTGGGGTCGCTAAAGGTGACAGAGGCGCCTTGTCTGGCCAAGGCAGAGCTTGGCAGAGATTTCAAGACCTCAAACTACATCGGGAGTTACAGGGACAGCCCCATTGGCGGCGGTGAAGGCCGCGATGGGGCCTCCTCCTCCTCCCTCTCCCTCCACCTCCACCTCCTCCTCCTCCTCCTCACCACGGAGGCAGACCTCAATTGCCTTATTTCAATCTGATCCAGAACACTAACTAAGAAATGTAGGGTTACTTTATTAGCATTCTTGTTTCTGCACATCAGGGAGGTACACCAGAACGTGGTTGTGCATGCCAGTCTGGTTCATTCACTACACTTTTGGGAAGTCTCAGTTGTTCCAATTAGAAGTCTGTCTGATAAGCACTAGATTACTGATCCTTGTTCTGGGTTACTAATACTTTTTACACCATCACATCTAGATTTTTTTTAAGTTTGCGCTCCTTAGAAGCTGACCTAGATGAGTATACTTGTGCAAATGACATTTAAAGCAGTGCTTATAGAGGAGACAAATAACGGAGTGGGAGAAGCAGGCCAGAGAAGAGGAATCCAAGGAAGAGTGTGATCTCAGGTAAAAGTACCACGGAGAATAGGCTTCATCTTGATCTAGCAGGGAAACTCTTGGGTTGTCCCAGCTTGAGGCAGGGAGACTGGGCTTTCATATTTTCATACTGGACTGTCTTTGGTTACCAGTTGCTCTGGCTCTGTCCAGGTGGGCAAAATGTTTTAAGTAGTTCAAATGCAGTCCTCTAAAGAACTACAGATGCTGACTGGTGAACCACATTGAAAATACACAGTTTAGGGGTGTGTAAAGGATAAAAAGGATCTTAGGGACTCTGATGGAGCATCACCGTTGTCCACTAAAAGAGTTGGTACTATGGTTCCCCCTTCCCGTAGCTTGTACCGTTTATATTGACTCCTGTCTTGTATTAAGTTTATTCCATTTTGTCATGGATTCTTCATATTGTTGCTTCCCACTTCTGGGGAAGAATCTTCCAAAAGGAGGCTTAGTGGGATTAACTACAGTGTGTTGCTGCAGGTGATCTTAGGGCCCATATTGACATCTCTTCCTACCATTAATTCCATGCTTCCTCTATTAACACTTCTGCTCATCTTGATGGTTTGACTGAATGGCATTACCAAGATCTTCATCTGAGGGATTTGAACCTTTAGTCACCATGTGCTTGTCAGGCTGTGGTGGTTGTAATTGCCTATTATAATTACATGAGAGCTGTGCTCATTGAGCATGAGAGCATTAAAAGGCACCCTAGTGAATCCTCCTTATTCCAGATAAATTCCTCACTGCCCTCATTATATAGCAGCAACCCTTCTTCCTTATAATAGTCATTTACCCCTGCCAGTATGGTAACTCCTTTCCTTTTCTGTGAATCTGCCTGCATGAGGAGCTCAAAATAACTAAGTAACAGCCATAACTTCAGGTTTAATTGTTCTTTAACTGTCCTTGATTAAAAAGCACCCCCTCTGGGAACTAGGACCCACAAAATCTAATTTGGAGAGACAGAAAGCACAAATTCTCCAAGTGAGTTATTGAAAAATAATGGCAAATGGGGCTACTCCTGCTTCTACTTCTTGGTTGCTGGACCCATGTATTTTTTATAAATGGAATAATTTGTTGGTATCTTGAAGGCCACCCTATTTTTAATGAGATCCTCTGCATACTGCACTTTTAAAGGGTATTGCCGCACTTTATCTGGCCAGCAGCTTTGGGGTAGTACTGTATGTGGTAGGAACTGTGGATCTTCTGGTCATATGCTGTTGTTGTACCTCCTATTCTGCAAAGTGGAATCCTCGTTCTGAGGTACTATGTGAGTTTTCTTGTTAGTGAATGAGATACTCCTATGAGTCCTTGGATAGTAATGCTGGTCAAGGCACTGTAGACAGCATAGGCAAATGTATATAGTAGTTCCCCCTTATGCATGATTTTACTTTCTATGGTTTCAGTTACCGATGGTCAACCTTGGTCCAAAAATGTTAAATGGAAAATTCCAGAAATAAATAATTCATAAGTTTTGTTTTGGTTTTGAGACAAGGTCTTGCTGCAGCCCAGGCTGGAGTGCACTGGTGTGGTCATAGCTCACTGCAGCCTCCAACTCCTGCACTCAAGCAGTCAAGCCTCAGCCTCCCAAATAGAACTGTAGGCATGTAGCAAATGCCTGGCTAGTCTTGGCTATTTTTATTTTTGTAGGGATACAATCTTGCTATGTTGCCCAGGCTGGTCTTGAACTCTTGGCTTCAAATAATCCTCCTACCCTGGCCTCCCAAAGTGCTGGGATTATAGGTGAAAACTACTGCACCTGGCCCTAATACATAGGTTTTAAATGGTGCACTGTTTTTAGTAGCACAACGAAACCTTGAGCTGTCCCATTCTATCTGGCCTGGGATGTGAATCATTCCTTTGTTTAGTGGCTCCACACTGTATATGCTACCCGCCCATTAGTCACTTAGTAGCCAATCTTGGTTATCAGACCAACTGTGAGACTATTGCTGTGTTTATGTTAAGTAACTCTTATATTACTTAATAATTATCCAAAGCACCACAGTAGTGATGCTGGCAATTCAGATGTGCCAAAGAGAAACTGTAAAGTGCCTCCTTTAAGTGAAAAGGTAAAAGCTCTCAACAAAGAAAGAAAAAAAATGTTTTTTTTTTCTTTTTTTTTCTTTTTTTTTTTTTTGAGACAGAGTCTCACTCTGTCACCCAGGCTGAGGTGCAGTGGCGTGATCTCAGCTCACTGCAACCTCTGCCTCCTGGTTTCACACAATTCTCCTGCCCCAGCCTCCTGAGTAGCTGGGATCACAGGTGCGTGCCGTCATGCCCAGCTAATTTTTGTATTTTTAGGAGGGATGGGGTTTCACCATGTTAGCCAGGCTGGTCTCGAACTTCTGACGTCGTGATCCGCCCACCTTGGCCTCCCAAAGTGCTGGTATTACAGGCATGAGCCACTGCGCCTGGCCAGATTTTTTATTTTTTTGAGACAATCTTGCGCTATTACCCAGGCTGGAGTGCAGTGACACAATCTTGGCTCACTGCAACCTCCGCCTCCCGGGCTCAGGCAATCCTTCCACTTCAGCCTCCCAAGCAGCTGAGACTACAGGCATGCACCACCACACCTAGCTAATTTTTGTATTTTTTGTAGAAATGGGATTTCACCACATTGCTCAGGCTGGTCTCAAACTCCTGAGCTCAAGTGATCTGCCCGCCTCAGCCTCCCAAAGTGCTGGGATTACGGGTGTGAGCCACCGTGCCCAGCCAATAAAAAGAATCTTTTGCTGTGGTTGCGAAAATCTATGTTAAGAATGAATCTTCTATCCATGGAATTGTGAAGAAGGAAAAAAAAAATGTATGTTAGTTTTTGTGTTGCACCTCAAACTGCGAAAGTGCAGCCACAGTACAGGGTAATTGCTTAGTTAGAATGGAAACTAAGGGCAGGTTGGGCACAGTGGCTAATACCTGTAATCCCAGCACTTTGGGAGGCCGAGGCAGGTGGATGGCTTGAGTCAGAGTTCAAGACCAGCCTGGGCAACATAGCAAGATCTCATCTCTACAAAAATTAGCCAGGTGTGGTGACATGTACCTGTAGTCCCAGCTACTTGGGAGGCTAAGGTGGGAGGATCGCTTGAGCCTGGGAGGCAGAGGTTGCTGTGAGCCAAGATCACACCACTGTATTCCAACCTGGGCAGCAGAGCAAGCCCCTGTCTCAAAAATAAAAAAATAAAGTAGCATTAAATTTGTGGGTGGAAGCCATGAACAGAATTTGTTCCAGTTGGTGGCAGTTGAGTTCAGTACTATCTGTGGTTTCAGTACTATCTGTGAATTTCATCATATTCATTGTGGGTCTTAGAACATGTACCCTGAAGACAAGGGGGAACTACTGTGTCTAGAGTATTGTCAGTCCCAATAAGGATTAATTGCTGTCTTTTTTAGTGTGGAAAAAATCTGATATAATCAATTTGCTACCAAATAACTGGTTTCCTCAAGGAATGCCCTTGGATCAGGGGCTCGGTCTTTGCTGTTAACCAATTGGACATTAAACAGCCACTGTAGATAAACCTTGGTGAAGGGGAACCCATTTTTTATAGCTGCTATCTGCCACCATAGCTGTTATATTATTCAAGGTCCCTTTGTGGAAATAATAGAATGTCTAAGGACAGAAGCTGGCTGTGCACTGGACATATTATTCATGGTCCCTTTGTAGATAACAGAATGTCTAAGGACAGAGGCTGGCTGACATGCACTGGACAAGTTATCCTGCTGATTGTTGAGTGTCTCTTCAGTGTTGTTCTCTGGTGAGCATTAACATGTAAAACAGATCACTCTTTGTCCATACTCCCATAAGTCTATCCATATACCTCTTCCATAAATCATTTCTCTCTGATCTTCCAGGCTTGCTCGTTCCAAGCCCCTGACTATTCATCCAAATCATTTGCCACCACCCAGGAGTTTATGACCCACTTCTCTGTCCATACAAAGTAGATGATGAGATGCATGTCTCAAAGCTCTGCACAGTGGAGGATTTCCCCTCACCACTATCTTTCAAGGCAGTCCGTTAGTGGGACTATAGTGCAACAGTAGTTTATTTGCAGTTTGTACCAATGTACCGAGATGACCTATCCATTAATCAGGCCCAGGTTTACTCCTCGTTTCAGCTTGACGTTGGAAATGCCCCTAAGGCATGTTCTTGTCATCTCTGCTTTCTTAGTTGGGCCCAATTCCAATATACCTGCTTCCATTTTATGATAGATTGCTGTTGTACTCTCCTGGTCTTATGACTTCATGGGTGTGATAGCGCCCAGCTCCTGATGGTTAGCTCTGGTTGCACAGTCCCTTGATGACCATCAATCAGTCAGATACTCTGTCTCTTCCAGGGCTTAATAATATGCCAAGAGTAATATGCCATACTTTACAGATGAGGTGTAATTTTTGGCTGCAGACAGCATGGTCTTGCTCTACAGGGTCTGGACTGCAACTCTCCTGTGGGTGACTCTCCACATTGTCTTTGTCCTTTAAGTTGGTAATTGGCTCAACTGAGCCTGTCTTCTCTCTTGAACACAGAAATACTCAGCATCAGCCAGTCAATACCATAGTCTTTTTGATGATTATTTACCCCATATCACCTGCATCTGTTATCTGTTGCTGTATCCAAACCACTCTAAAATTTAGTGACTTGAAATAGTAACTATTCATTTTTGCTTATGAGTTTATGGTCACCTGGGTGGTTCTGTTTATCTAGACCCAGTTTGGCTCACAGTACCTGGATTCTAATTTTGTTATGCATCTGTGATCAGTAGATGGTTTGGCTAGAGTTTGACTAATCTAGGATGGATTCACTCATTTAACTGGCCATTGGGTAGTGAGGGTGATTGGGCTATTCCACTGTTAACAGGCTAGCCTGGGATTATTCACATAGCAGTGGCAGGGTTCCAAGAGAGTGAGTGGAAACCTGTAGGGCACCTTTAGGCTTAGGGTCAGAACTCACACAGTGTTAACTTCTGTCACATTGTTTTGGGAAAAGGAAATCACAGGACTAGCCCCATTAAGGGATGAAGAAATAGACTGAATTTATGATGAGAAGCTTGAATATAGGGAGTGAAATAATTTGGGACTTTTTTTTATTTATTTATTTTTTATTTTTTATTTTTTTGAGACAGAGTCTCGCTCTGTCGCCCAGGCTGGAGTGCAGTGGCCAGATCTCAGCTCACTGCAAGCTCCGCCTCCCGGGTTCTCGCCATTCTCCCGCCTCAGCCTCCTGAGTAGCTGGGACTACAGGCGCCCGCCACCTCGCCCGGCTAATTTTTTTTTCGTATTTTTAGTACAGACGGGGTTTCACCATGTTAGCCAGGATGGTCTCGATCTCCTGACCTCGTGACCACCCGTCTCGGCCTCCCAAAGTGCTGGGATTACAGGCTTGAGCCACCGCGCCCGGCCTAAAACAACTTTATTAAGGTACAATTTACATACCATGTAATTGACCCATTTTAAGAGTATGTAAGTCAATTATTTTTAGTAAATTTTTTGAGGTATGTTGCATCATCATTATCTAGTTTCAGAACATTTCCATTACCCCAATAAAATCTATTGTGTAATCATTCTACCACATTTCTAAAATACTGGAGATACTGCCTGAGCCCTATCCTTCTCTACCTTATTTCATCCTAATTCACCAGAGATGAAAATCTTAGCAATTGTAACACTATAAGATGTCAGAGGTATTACTATCAGCAACAGAATTTTTGTTGCCATTGCCAAACAAGGGTCCAATTCCAGAATCCTATCCTTAGAGTGTGCTTCCTAGGCCCACTTTTAGTACCAGCTGTTGTAGATTATGTCGCCCAGAAGCAGAATCTGAAATGGAGATTAGTGTGTATATGAATTACTGAGGAAGTACTCCCAGAGAAGATAGTGAAGGGAGTAAGGAAAGCAGTATAGTTAAGGGCAGGAAACAAAGCATGGATGTGATCCTGGAGAAGTCACACAAGGACATGAAGGTTGGTCTTCATCCTGATATTAGAAATCTGTTATGTAGCTTCCACCATAAAGTTGTTTTAATCCAAATCAAGAGAGCTGGGCTTCTCTATTGTAGTGCCTGGCTTTGTTTGTGACTCTGAGATTACAGGCAAAGTATCTCTAGTAACTTGAGGGCAGTCCTGTGAAGAAGAGCCCTTGGTACTGGCTATCAAAAACATAAGTTGGTGTGAAGGTATGGAAGAGAGAATACAAAAATGAGTCAGAGGGAATCTAGGTGGAGCACACTTAGGCATTGTCTGCCACAGGCTTACTTCATGATGGTTCCCTTTAAATTAGCACTGTTAAAGCATGAACATTTATTTGAATGGACGCTCTCTACTTATATGGGTTGAGGTATTTGAAAATAATACAGGGGAGAAAAGGGCTTTTAACTTTGTATTCATGATCCTAAAGAATTTTAATCAATATAAATTAAAATGCTGTTGCCACTAATCTAATAGTATTTCTATTCATGTGGAATATATAGTTTTGATTTTGATTTTTCTTTTCTTTTTTTTTTTGAGACGAAGTCTCGCTTTTGTCACCCATTCTAGAGTGCAATGGCGTGATCCCTGGCTCACTGCAACCTCTGCCTCCTGGGTTCAAGTGATTCTTCTGCCTCAGCCTCCTGAGTAGCTGGGATTACAGATGCCTGCCACCACTCCCGGCTAATTTTTGTGTTTTTAGTAGAGACCGGGTTTCCCATGTTGGCCAGGCTGGTCTCAAACTCCTAACCTCAGGTTATCCACCCGCCTCGGCCTCCCAAACTGCTAGGATTACAGGCTTGAGCCACCACGCCCAGCCTGATTTGTTTTTCTTTGTAAATCTATAAACTGCCAAGCTTGAACAGTTTACTTCTTTTTTTTTTAAGACTAAGTCTGTCTCTGTTGCCCAAGCTGGAGTGTAGTCACGTGATCTCGGTCCACTGCAACCTTCACCTCCTGGGTTCAAGAGATTCTCCTGCCTCAGCCTCCCAAGTAGCTGGAACTACAGGCACGCGCCACCATGCTTGGCTAATTTTTGTATTTTTAGTTGAGACGGGGTTTCACTATGTTGACCGGACTGGTCTCAAACTCCTGAACTCGTGATCTGCCCACCTCAGCCTCCCAAAGTGCTGGGATTACAGGCGTGAGTCACCGCACCTGGCCACAGTTTACTTTTTAATTGATTCTTTTGGTCTTAGTAGCTGAGTCATTTTATCTGGTCTTGCTTTTGGCCAAGAAAATCTAATAATGTCTTTGATTTGACTTTTATTTAAAAAAAAATCCTCCTTTACTTTTGCTAAGTTAATCAGAATCACGGATTGAATTGGCTCTTGAGATGGTAATTAAAGATTATTTTTGTAATTCTCATTTGTTTAAGTCACTGACCTTTTGAGACTAACAATCTTGTAGCTTAATTTTCAAGCGTATCAGTGAATTCAGCACTTGAAATGTAAATGTTTTAACGACAACTATTTAAAATTAAGAACAATATTTTTATACACTTGTACTATATTGATGTAAAATTATTAACTATAGGAACAACAAGGCCATGACAGATCCTTCCAGAAAGTATTTAACCAGCAGTAGAGAAAAGCAGCTGACTTTGAAACAGTCAGAAGAGAATAGGACATCAGGTAAGTGTTTGATCTTACAATAAATAAGGTGCTCATATATTATATATTTATTAGACTAGAAATAAAAACCTAACCCTGGACATACATCTGTATATTATTTTTATTTTTATTTATTTATATATATATTTTGAGACGGAGTCTCGCTCTGTCGCCCAGGTTGGAGTGCAGTGGCACAATATCGTCTCGCTGCAACCCCTGCCTCCCGGGTTCAAGTGATTCTCCTGCCTCAGCCTCTTGAGTAGCTGGGATTACAGGTGTGTGCTATCAGGCCTAGCTAATTTTTGTATTTTTAGTAGAGACGAGGTTTTACCATATTGGCCAGGCTAGTTTTGAAATCCTGAATGCAAGTTATCCACCTGCCTCGGCCTCCTAAAGTGCTGGGATTACAGGTGTGAGCCACCATGCCCGGCCTAATCTGGTGTTAGTTATTGGGTGCCGATTTGTACCCAATACTTGGCTAAAATATTTTAAAGTATTAGAAATCCAGTTGGGACCAGCCTGGGCCATATGGCAAACAGATGTGTTGTCATCTAGGTTTCACTGTTCCATTTCTAGAGCACAGGCAAGTAGATTTAGCATAATTCTTAAGGGCCCTAGTATTTTCAGTATGGTAAGTGAGGATTGGCTTCAGCTTCAAGTCCTCAGCCACATTAGCCCCTACCAAGAGAGTCAGCCTGTCCTTTGAAACTTTGAAGCTAGGCATTGATTTCTCTCTAGCTATGAAACTCTTAGGTGGCATCTTCTTCCAATATAAGGCTATTTATTGCATCTACATCGAAGACCTGTTGTTTAACGTAGCCACCTTCATCAGTGATCTTAGCTAGATCTCAATAACTTGCTGCAGCTAGTTATTGAGTAGTTGCTTAATAACTCAGTAGTTGCTACTTCACTTTGTATTTTTATACTGTGGAGATGGCTTCTTTTCTTAAACCTCATGAACCAGCTCTTACTAGCTTCACATTTTTCTTCTGCCTCTCTCAGCCTTCATAGAATTAAAGAGAGTTAGACCTTTACCCTGGATTAGGCTTTGGCTTAAGAGAACGTTGTGGCTGGTTTGATCTTCTGCCTAAACCACTAAAACTTTGTCCACATCAGCAATAAGGTTGTTTTGCTTTGTTATTCACATGTTCACTTGAGTAGCACTTTTAATTTCTGTCAAGAGCTTTTCCTTTGCATTGGCTGTTTGGTGCAAAAGGCCTAGCTTTCATCCTGTCTCAGCTTTTGACGTGCCTTCCTGACTGGGCTTAATTGTTGCTAGCTTTTTATTTAAAATGAGATGTGCAACTCTTCCTTTCACTTAAAAACATAGAGGTTGTTGTAGGGTTATTAATTATCTTAATTTCAATATTTTGTCTCAGAATAGCGAGGCCCAAGAAGAGAGACAGAGATGGGGTAATAATGACTATTTGGTGGAGCAGTCAGATAAATTGAGTTCACCATCTTATATGGGTGCAGTTCGTGGTACCCCAAAACAGTGACAATAGTAACATCAAAGATCACTGATCACAGATCACTGTGATAGATATAATTTAAACGTTTGAAACATTGCAAGAATTACCAAAATGTGACACAGACATGAAGTGAGCGAGCATATAGTGTTAGGAAAATGACACTGATTGACTTGCTTGGTGCAGGGTTGCCACAGCCTTCAATTTGTTTAAAAAAAAGAAAATACAAAAAAACCTGCAATATCTGTGAGCCACAATAAAGCAAAGAGCAATAAAATGAGGTATTCCTGTATTTGATGAGAAGGAAAAAAAGAGTTAAATATAATCAGGACTAATGTGTACTTTCTTTATTAAATGAACTTGAATGGTTGATTTAGGAATTACATTTTTCCTTTGTTCATTTGTTTTATAGGGCTTTTACCTTTGCAGTCATCATCCTTTTATGGTAGCAGAGCTGGATCCAAGGAACACTCTTCTGGTGGCGCTAACTTAGACAGGTATGCATTGGTTATATGACTTGTGAAAAACTTAGGAGCTCTTTTTTTCAGAATATCGAATGATGGGATAGGCTATGTATTATCCTCTTAAGCGAATATGATAATTTAACAAAATTGATGAGACTCATAGAATCCTGACATGTTAGTTAGAAAGTATTCTAGAAATGGGCTGAGCACAGTGGCTCACACTGTAATCCCAGCACTTTGAGAGGCTGAGGTGGAAGGATTACTTGAGCCTGGGAGGTCAAGGCTGTAGTGAGCCATGATTATGCCACTGTACTGCAGCTTGAGCAACAGAACAAGACCCTGTCTCAAAAAAAAAAGAAGAAGAGAGACAAGATCTCACTATGTTGCCTAGGCTGGTCTCAAATTTCCTGACTTGAAACAATCCTCCCACCTCAGCTTTCCAGAGTGCTAGGGTTACAAGTATTGAACCATTGCTCCTGGCCTCTACAGAATTTTTTTTTTTTTTTTTGAGACCAAGTCTTGCGCTGTCACCTGGGCTGGATACAGTACAGTGGTGCTATCTTGGCTCTCTGTAGCCTTGCCTCAGCCTCCCACATAGCTGGGATTACAGGTGCCTGCCCACAAGCCAAGCTAATTTTTGTAGAGACGGGATTCTACCATGTTGACCAGGCTGATCTCAAACTCCTGACCTCAAGTGATCTGCCTTTCTTGGCCTCCCAAAGTGTTGGGATTATAGGTGTGAGCCATCGCGTCTGACCACTCTACAGAAAATTTTTTAAAAATTAGCTGGGCATGGTGCTGTGTGCCTGTAGTGATAGCTACATAGGAGGCTGAGGTGGGAGGCGCTCTTAAACCTGGCTCTAGGAAGTTTTGTAGTGATACTGTAGATTGCGACTGACAACGTTATCAGACTGGACCAATATATATTCTACCATGCCATGTGGATGAACATCCTAAGATCTCTCTTCTGAAGCATTTTTATTTTCCTTTTGTTGCTGTTGTATTTGTTAAGCTACCTTCCACAAATTTAGGAATTTTCCTTAAAAATCAAAAGCTGTATTACATCAGTGAGTGTCTTCTATTAATAAATTAGAAAAGGCTAGTTGGATATTTAATTGCTGATTCTATAGATAAGCTTTTTTTTTTTTTAGATTTATTGGATATAAATATATAAGATACCTGCTAAGCACTTGTTGAGAAAGTGTGACCATGCAATGCAGCGCAGAGGGGGTGATGGTTTTAAATGTAAAAAGTGAGGGTAATGGCAAATGCCCATCAATGATAGATGGCATAAAGAAAATGTGGCATATATATATACCGTGGAATACTATGCAGCCATAAAAATGGATGAGTTCATGTCCTTTGCAGGTTAATGAAGCTGAAAACCATCATTCTCAGCAAACTGACACAGGAACAGAAAACTAAACACCACATGTTCTTACTCATAAGTGGATGTTGAACAATGAGAAGACATGGACACAGGGAGGGGAACATCACACACCGGGTCTGTCCGTGGGTGGGAGACTAGGGGAGGGATAGCATTAGGAGAAATACCTAATGTAGATGATAGATTGATGGGTGCAGCAAATCACCATGGCACGTGTATACCTATGTAACAAACCTGCACGTTCTACACATGTGTCCTGGAACTTAAAGTTTAATTAAAAAAGAAAAAAAAGGTGAGAGTAATGATAGTCTAACGTAGATGCTATATAATGGTGACCTATTAAGTCATATGTTTGTTTGTTTGTTTGTTTGAGATGGAGTCTCGCTCTGTCGCCCAGGCTAGAGGGCAGTGGTGCAATCTCGGCTCACTGCAACCTCTGCCTCCTGGGTTCGAGTGATTAGCCTGCCTCAGCCTCCCAGGTAGCTGGGATTACAGGTGCCCACCACCATGCCCAGCTCTTTTTTTGTATTTTTAGTAGAGATAGGGTTTCACCGTGTTAGCCAGGATGGTCTCGATCTCCTGACCTCATGATGCGCCTGCCTTGACCTCCTGAGTGCTAGGATTACAGGTGTGAGTGTTTAGAACAGCTCTTTAAGCTAGTAAACCAGAGTGGAACAGTTGTGTATAAGTACTTTGGGTTGGAACCATAAATATGCTGCTTTCCTACTCTCTGAGTATAGTGCAAAGACATGAAAATGGGACAACAGTGATTAGCCTCTGCTTTACTGTTACCTGCATGGGGCCAGAATTGTGACCACTTAAAGTCCTCTATGCAGGGTAGATGGCCAGGCAGAAGTAACTACTAAGTCCTTGTCAAGAAGGCTTGGTCATGGAATATAGCAGGGAAACAGAGATGATAAAAGTAAATGAAATGAAGAGACTTACGTTGGTCTTCTTGGTGTACCCTCCATATCTTAACAGTATTCTGGAAGAAAAGACTAAGGAAAATAAAGGCAAGGAGATTGGCAAAGAAGTAATAAATGAAAATGATGAAAGTTCTCACATTGAAAAGCCTGAAAAAATACCAAGCAACAAATACTTTTTTAAAAGTCCACATTTTGTCAAAAAATAACAGATGTCGGTGAAGTTGTGGAGAAAAAGGAATGCGTATACACTATTGGTAGGAGTGTAAATTAGTTCAACCGTTGTGGAAGAGAGTGTGGCCATTCCTCAAAAACCTAAAGACAGAAATACCATTTGAACCAGCCTAGGCAACATGGTGAAACCCCATCTCTACTAAAACGTACAAAAAAATTAGCCAGGTGTGGGGGCAGGTGCCTGTAAATCCCAGCTATTCGGGAGGCTGAGGCAGGAGAATCGCTTGAACCTGGAAGGCAGAGGTTGCAGTAAACCAGGATCGCACCACTGCACTCTAACCTGGGCAACAGAGCAAAACTCTGTCTCAAAAAATAAAATAAAATAAAATAACCATTCAACCCAGCAATCCCATAACTGGGTATATACCCAAAGAAATATAAACCATTCTATTATAAAGACACATGCATGTGTATGTTCACTGCAGCACTATTCACAATAGCAAAGACATGGAATCAACCTAAATGCCCATCAATGATAGACTGGATAAAGAACATGTGATATATATACACCGTGGAATACTATGCAGCCATAAAAAAATGAGATTATATCCTTTGCGGGGACATGGATGGAGCTGGAGTCGATTATCCTTAACAAACTAACACAGGAACAAAACCAAATGCCGTATGTTCTCACTTATAAGTGGGAGCTGAATGATGGGAACACATGGACATATAGAGTAGAACAACACACACACTGGGGCTTGTTGGAGGGTGAGAGGAGGGAGAGGATTGGGGAAAATAACTAATGAATACTAGGCTTAATACCTGGGTGATGAAATAATCTGTATAACAAACCTCCATGCCACAAGTTTACCTATGCAACAAAACTGTAACATGTACCCCTGAACTTAAAATAAAACTTAGAAAAAAATTTATATTGTAAAATTTTAGATGCTACCAGAAAGAAAATACATCCTCTGTAAAAGTGGAGAAATCAGATTGACATTAACAGTATTGGAATAGGAAGCAGATAGTTTGATATTATTAGCAGAGTAACACTATCAAAAACTTCTGTACCTAGCTAACTATATTTCAAGAACATAGACAAAGAATGCAGTATTTATTTATTTATTTTTGAGGCAGGGTCTCACTCTGTCACCCAGCCTGGAGTGTAGTGGCATAATCATGGCTCACTGCAGCCTCAGCCTCCTAGGCTCAGGTGATCCTCCCACCCACAACCCCCCCAGTAGCTGGGACTACAGGTGTGTGCCACCACACCTGGCTATTTTTTTTGTAGACATGGAGTTTCACCATGTTGCCCAGGCTAGTCTCAAACTCCTGGGCTCTAGTGATCCACCTGCCTTCGCTTCCCAAAGTGCTGGGATTATAGGCAGGAGCCACTGCACCTGACCAAGAATGTTATTTTTCAGATGTGCAAAGACAGATAGAATTCATTCATCAAGAAGAAAACTGAACAAGGAAGGAGTGGTAAGAAAGTGAACAAAAACAATTTTAAACTATATTTTTTATTCTAAATATTTTTAAAGTTTGTCTTTTTGCTAATAAGTGGATGTGGTAGAAAATTCAAACGACATAGGGTGTATACAGTAAAGAAGATGTAAATCTTCTTTTCTTTCCTAACTCCTAGTATTCATTTTTCCTTTTTAGACATAACCACTGTTACTATTAATAAGATCCTTCTGGCCGGGCATGGTGGCTTATGCCTGTAACCCCGGTACTCTGGGAGGCCAAGATGAATGGATCATCTGGGGTCAGGAGTTCAAGACCAGCCTGGCCAACATGGCGAAACCCTGTCTTTACTAAAAATACAAAAATTAGGCAGGTGTGGTGGTGGGTGCCTGTAGTCCCAGCTACTCAGGAGGCTGTGACAGGAGAATCACTTGAACCTGGGAGGCGGAGGTTGCAGTGAGCCAAAGACATGCCACTGCACTCCAGCCTGGGTGACACAGCATGACTCCATCTCAAAAAAAATAAAGTAACATCCTTCTGGGGTTATTTTATGTGTGTAAATACATCTTGATATTTTCTATCAAAGGAGGATGTTGTTGGATTAAAAGCAAATAATTAATAAAACATTGGACAATAGAAGAAATACAGGAGTAGAGAAGATTCAGGGGAATTAAAACATTTCAAGCTTTAGTTTCAGAGGAGGCTGCAATTACATACACACGTTAAAAAGTTAAAGATGGCTGGGAGTGGGGCAGTGGTTCACACCTATACTCTCAGCACTTTGAGAGGACGAGGTGGAAGGATCACTTGAATCCAGGAGTTCAAGACTAGCCTTGGCAAGATAGCAAGACCCCCATCTCTACAAAAACAGGAAAGGCTACATAACTAATCTAGGAATGTAATAAAACCTTGTAACAGCAATGTGAGAAGAGAAAATTATAGATTGTTTTTCACATGTAAACACAGAAGAATCCAAAATAAAGTATTAATAGTTGAATCTAAAGGGCATTGGAAATGATACACAATGACCGAGTGCAGTATATCCCAGAAATCAAAAGTAAACATTAGAAAACTTTTGGGATTGTGCTAGATTTTTAAAACTATTTGATAGCCATTGGTGATACCTACTTTTAGCATATTAGGAACAGAGCATTATGTTCCTAGTTGGATGAAAAGTTATCTGTCAAAAACTTAAATCACATTACAATTATGGAACTTTGAGAAGTATTCCCATCAAAGTCAAGAACAGGGTGATATTGTTCTGAAGGTTTTAGCCAATGCAGAGTAGGACAAGAAAATGAAATAAAGAGATTTGGGGATTGAAAAGGGGAAAAACTGAATTGTCATAGTTTGCAGACAGTATTATCTGTTAAATATTTAACACAAAGAGAATCACCAGAGGTTATTAGAACAAATGAAAGTGCTCAAGGCCGAGTACGGTGGCTCACAGCTATTATCACAGCACTTAAGGAGGCAAAGGCAGGGGGATAGCTTGAGCCCAGGAGTTCAAGGCCTGCCTGGGTAACGTAGTAACATCCTGTTCTCCACCAAAAAAAGATGAAAAAAGACCCCCCCCCAAGAAAAAAGTTTTATAAGGTTTCTGGAATACAAGATCAATTCACAAAATTAATGGTGTTCCTAAATCCAGCAATAATAAAATGTAAACTGTAACAGAAAATAGATTGAGTATTCCTGATCCAAAAATCTGAAATCTGAAATGTTCAAAGTTTCATTAGAAAGTTTTTGAGTGCTGATATAATGCACAAAAGGTCATGATCAAAGGAAATGTTCGCTGGAGTGTTTCAGACTTTCAGATTAGGGATGATCAACCAGTAAGCATAATACAAATACAGTATTTCAAAATCTGAAACTTTTTTTTTTTTTTTTT
>NW_012123487.1:2163843-2212654 GCF_000951035.1 Colobus angolensis palliatus
AGGTGGAGTTTCCCTCTGTCACCTAGGCTGGAGTACAGTGGCACAATCCTAGCTCACTGCAGACTCTAACTCCTGGGCTCAAGCAATCCTCCTGCCTCAGCCTGCCAAATAACTGGTACTACAGATGTGTGCCACCATGCTTGACTAATTAAAAAAAGAGAGAGATGGATGGGGTCTCTCTGTGTTGGCCAGGCTGATCTCAAACTCCTTGCCTCAGGCAATCCTCCCTCCTTGACCTCCCAGAGTGCTGGGCTTACAGGCATGAGACAGTGTGCTCAGCCTTAAATTCTCTTTCTTATAAGTAAGCTTATAAGAATAGCCAAGATAATTTTGAGGAAAGCTTAAGAAGATAGCTTGAATGGCCAGATATTAAGACTTAATGTTGGTGTGGTGTGGTGACTCACCCCTATAAATCCTAGCGATTTTGGGAGGCCAAGGCAGGAGGAGCCCAGAAGTTTGAGACCAGCCCTGGTAATATGGTGAGACCCTGTCTCTACAAAAAAAAAAAAATTCGCCACATGTGGTGGCATGGACTGGTAGCCCCAGCTACTCAAGAGGCTAAGGTAGGAGAATCACTTGAGCCCAGGAGGTCGAGGCTGCAATGAGCTGTGATCACGCCAATGCACTCCAGCCTGGGCAATAGAACAAGACTTCGTCTCAAATCTAGAAAAGACAACGTTAAGTGAGGTGATTATTACAGAGGATGCGTTAGAGTTCATGTCCTTTGCAGGGACATGGATGAAGCTAGAAGCCATCATTCTCAGCAAACTGAGAAAAGAAAACCAAACACTGCATGTTTTCACTCATAAGTGGCAGCTGAACAGTGAGAACACATGGACACAGAGAGGGGACTATTACACACTAGGGCCTGTCGGGGGATGGGGGGCAAGGGGAGGGGAGAGCATTAGGACAAATACCTAATGCATGCATGGCTTAAACATAGATGATGGGTTGATAGGTGCAGCAAATCACCATGGCACATCTATATCTATGTAACGAACCTGTACATTCTGCACAGTATCCCAGAACTTGAGGTAAAATTTAAAAAATAAAATCTCTAGCTCTAAAGGTAAGGAATGCATGGGTTAGTGGAATAAATTAAATGACACTACAAATTCAGCAGTTGGACAAAATCTGAAAGTAGCCTATTGTATTAGTCTGCTCTCACATTGCTATAAGGAAATATATGAGACTGGATAATTTATAAAGAAAAGAGATTTAACTGGCACACAGTTCTGCAGGCTGTACAGGGAGCATGGCAGCATCAGCTTTTGGGGAGGCCACAGGGAACTTAGAATCATGGCAGAAAGCAAAGTGGGAGCCAACACTTAGAGAAGGAGGAAGAGAATGAGAAGGGGGAGGTGCCATACACTTTTAAATAACCAGATCTCATGAGGACTCTATCAGGAGAACAGCACCAAGTTTAGCACCAGGATAATACTAAAGTGTTCACGAAGGATCCACCTCCATGATCCAGTCACCTTCCACCAGGCCCCACTCCAACACTGGGTATTAAGATTTTACATGAGATTTGGGTGGGGACAAATATCCAACCTATATCAGCTATTCTGAGGGACAGCTGGCCTGATCTCTTCACCAAGTTGATGTCGTGTAAAGTAAAGGGTGCAGGGATTCAGGAGAGCACTCTTAAAGGTTATAAGTGATTTAAGAGATATAAAACCCAAATGTAATATATGGACTTTGATTGGATCTTGATAAGAATAAACTGGGAATAACACTTTTTTGTAAAGCTGTTGGCAAGGGCCAGGTGCGGTGGCTTATACCTGTGATCCCAGTACTTTGGGAGGCCGTGGTGGGCCGATCACCTGAGGTTGGGAGTTTGAGACAAGTCTGACCAACATGGAGAAACCCCATCTTTACTAATAATACAGAAAAATTAGCTGGGTGTGGTGGTGTATGCCTGCAATTCCAGCTACTCGGGATGCTGAGGCACGAGATTCACTTGAACCTGGGAGGTGGAGGTTGCAGTGAGCCAAGATTACTCCATTGCACTCCAGCCTGGGCAACAAGAGCAAAACTCCATCTCTGGGAAAAAAAAAAAAAAAAAAAAAAAAAAAGCTGTTGGCAAGGTTTAAATATGAGTCAGGTATTAGATGATGACAATAAAGAATTCTTAATTTTGAAAAAAAATTTAACATATAAAAATTAAGAGAAAAAAATTGGCTAAGCTCAGTGGCTCATGTCTGTAATCCCAGCACTTTGGGAGGCCGGGATGGGTGGGCGGATCACATGAGGTCAGGAGTTTGAGACTAGCCTGGCCAACATGGTGAAACCTCGTCTCTACTAAAAATACAAAAATTAGCCAGACATGATGGCACACACCTGTAATCTCAGCTACTCAAGAGGCTGAGGTAGGAGAATTGCTTGAACCCAGGATGCAGAGGTTGCAGTGAGCCTAGATCACGCCATTGCACTCCAGCCTGGGTGACAGAGCAAGACTCTGTTTCAAATAAAGGAAAAAAATAATGCAGGAATTTTAAGAGCATTGAAAAACTGACAGGAGGCTGGTGTGGTGGCTCACACCTCTAATCTCAGCACTTTGGGAGCCTCAGGTGGGCGGATCATGAGGTCAGAAGTGCGAGACCTGCCTGGCCAATGTGGTGAAACCCTGTCTCTACTAAAAATACAGAAAGTAGCCAGGTGTGGTGGTGTGCGCCTGTAATCACAGCTACTTGGGAGGCTGAGGTAGGAGAACAGCGTAAACGCAGGAGGCAGAGGTTGCAGTGAGCCAAGGTCCCACCACGACTGCACTCCATCTACCCTGGAACAGAGGGAGACTCCATCTCAAAACAAAACAAAACAAAACTGACAGGAGTGTGAGGAATTACCAAACCAAGAAGGGAGGAGGAAATCCAGAGAGTTCCCAGGCACGTTGGCTGAACCAGAAGAGATTGCTGAAAGACCGAGCAGTACTTTTGACACACTCATGAATCTAGAAGGACAATAGAGGCTAGGATCTACCAATATAGGGAGCCTAGAGTTTACTCCACATATTTCAATGTATACTGAAGGGTTCCCCCTGGGAATAAGGGTGAGCTAGAAGTAAGCCAGCCGTTCTGTGAATTTTATTCATCTGTATAGCCCAGTTATTGATTGCAAGCACTGAAATTTAATTAAGTTGATTATAAGTGGCTAGTATCCTAGATGATTGACAAAATAAATGTACTAAATGAAAATTATCTCTAGGGGAAAACATTTTCCTGCACCTCAACATATTTCTGTAATTCTAAGATGTACATTTTTTTCACATTAGTATTTATTTATTTATTTATTTGTTTGTTTGTTTGAGATGGAGTCTTGCTCTGTCGCCCAGGCTGGAGTGCAGTGGCTGGATCTCAGCTCACTGCAAGCTCCGCCTCCCGGGTTTACGCCATTCTCCTGCCTCAGCCTCCCGAGTAGCTGGGACTACAGGCGCCCGCCACCTCGCCCGGCTAATTTTTTGTATTTTTTAGTAGTGACGGGGTTTCACCAGGTTAGCCAGGATGATCTCGATCTCCTGACCTCGTGATCCGCCTGTCTCGGCCTCCCAAAGTGCTGGGATTACAGGCTTGAGCCACCACGCCCGGCCCACATTAGTATTTAAAATGGAAGTATAGGCCGGACGTGGTGGCTCATGCCTATAATCCCAGTACTTTGGGAGGCTGAGGCAGGTGGATCACGAGGTCAGGAGGTCGAGACCATCTTGGCTAACATGGTGAAACCCTGTCTCTACTAAAAATACAAAAATTAGCCAGGCATGGTGGCGGGCGCCTGTAATCCCAGCTACTCGGGAGGCTGAGGCAGGAGAATGGCATGAACCCGGGAGGTGGAGCTTGCAGTGAGCTGAGGTCGTGCCACTGCACTCGAGCTTGGGTGACAGAGTGAGACTCTGTCTCAAGAAAAAAAGAAGGAAAAGAGGTATATCAGATGTTATGACATTTTAAATTGCTGCCAGGAGGCAGTTGTAACATGGTTGGCATTACCTGCACATGAGCAGACTTGGTTGTCATTTGTGGTATCACTGAAAAACTGTATTTTTTAGTCAGACCATTTAAAATGACCACTTAAGAAAGGGCAGCAAATTCTAGTTGTGATCTGAAAATCTGTGGGCTTCTTTTGGTAAGATTAAAATAACCTCAGTATTAGACCTTGCCAAATGAATGTTGTTGGCTTAGAAGAAAACTCCCGGAGACATAGTGTGGCACTATTTACTATTTAGAAATGCAACGTTAAAAAAAGAAAAGAAAAAGGAAATGCAGCATCATCACACTGCTGGGCTTAATTGGAGGAAAAAAGAAAAGAAAAAAAACAACAACAACATCACCTTTGTTTTTAGTAGCACAGGCAGCAGCACTGTTTGGAAAAACTGAAAATCTATGACCCTGGGTGGGAAAAATGATTCAGAAGATTCAGATTCTGAATGTGAGTTATTAGAAATACCTTAACCAGTTTTATATTTTTCTTTTTGTATAAGAGCAACACGATAAAAATGCATATCTAGTTGCATAAAAAGCTTCCAGTAAGAAGTAAAAATTCTAAGCCATAGAAGTCATTGGTTGGCATTATTTTTTGTTTCTTAGTACTACCTGAAATAAATGTTATGTCTTATAATTGGCTGTATCTTAGATTTGATTAAATGCTGTTCAGTGTCCAGACATGCAGCAAGACAAGTTAACATGAATTATTACTAGAAGAAACAGTTTAGATCGGCAGTGGACCACAGGGCTCCACGTATTCTGGAATTAATGAATCAGTGATTATAAAAGAACAATATTTAACACATCAAAAGAAAGAGAGGAGATTTCTGTAGAAAACCTAAAATTCTGAAATTATCACAGATTTTAAAAAATCAAATAGAAAATCTAGAAATGAAAAATACAAAAACTCAAGTCTGTTTTGGATGGTTTTTTTCCAGCATATAAAACATAATTGAGACCAGCTTGGGCAACATGGGGAAATCTCATCTCAACAAAAAATAGAAAATTAGCCAAGCATGATGCCTTGCGCTTGTGGTCCCAGCTACTTGGGAGGCTGAGGTGGGAGGATTGCTCAAGCCTGGGAGGTCAAGACTGCAATGTGCTGTGATTATGTCACTGCACTTCAGCCTGAGTGACAGAACGAGACCTTATCTCAAAAAAAAAGGCCGGGCGTGGTGGCGGGCGCCTGTAGTCCCAGCTACTCGGGAGGCTGAGGCAGGAGAATGGCGTAAACCCGGGAGGCAGAGCTTGCAGTGAGCTGAGATCCAGCCACTGCACTCCAGCCCGGGCGACAGATCGAGACTCCGTCTCAAAAAAAAAAAAAAAAGGAAAAATAGTAATTGAGAGAATTAGTGATCTGAACGATGACTCAAAAGAGGCTCTAGAATAAAGCATGAAAAGACAGTACAGGAGAGTGTAGGAGGCATAGTTAAAAGGTCTGTTGTGTCTTATTAAAGTCTCAAAGAAGAGGGACATTGGGGTATCAACTGTATTTAATGATACTGGCTGAGGATTTTCCAAAAGTGATAAAATCAGACTTTAGAATTAAGAAACCTAATGAACACCAAGCAGGATTGAGAAAAAGAAACCTACCCTTAGGCATGTCATAGTGAAACTGTAGAAATAAAGACAAAGTCTCAAAAGCAACCAGGAGAAAACATTTCAGCTTCCAAGGAGCAAAAATATCTGACCTTTGACTTTTAGTTATAGCAATTGTAGAAGCCAGAATATCTTCAATATGCTGAAATAAAACAACTGCCAACATAGAATTTTATTTGCTGTGAAAATATCCTATAATTTCGAAGTAAAGGTGAAATAGATACTATCATACAAAACAAAATAATAACAGAATTTACCAACAAATATGTGCTAAAGGAAATGCTAAAGAAGTTTTTGGGCAGATGGAAAAAGAACTCAGATGAAAAGTTGGAGCTTCAGGAAGGATGAAGAACAATAAAAAGTTAATGTGCTGTCTATCTTGATAAACTCTGTTATACAGAACAATAGTAATATCTTGTTGGGTTTAAATGACAATAACGTATAAACCAGAAGGGAAGAAGGAAGACACAGAATAATTAAATGGCGTAAATTGTTCCTAGTTTCTTTCATTATCCAGGAAAAGGTAAAAGAATCAGCTAACAGTAGACTTCAATATATCAAAAATGCACGAGTACACAAATATTGTACTCTAGTTCATAGTTTGTTTCTCACAAGGGTGTAGGGTTAGCAGTTCTGAAACCACCTCTTGTATACTTGGATTGAACAAGTAAACATTGTAGATACTGAGATCCAGACTTGCAATGTCAGAGAAAGAAATAAGGAAAGGAAGAAAACTAGTATGAACCTTTGGTGTTCAGTTAGAATCAGAGATGTCAATATGAACTCAAAGTTTTATATATGTATATACATGTATAGATTGATTCAAAATAAACATACATGCGTTTGTATGTCTTGGGTTACACACATACATTTCCTAGCTCAGTCCACTAGGGGGGGACCTTGAAGCATTCACACCCGAGTAACATGAGCATCCCTAGTGCCAGACCCTGATTTTTTATTTTATTTTATTTTGTTTTATTTTACTTTAAGTTCTGGGATAAATGTGCAGAACGTGCAGGTTTGTTACATAGGTATACATGTGCCATGATAGTTTGCTGCACCTATCAACCCGTCATCTAGGTTTTAAGCCCTGCATGCATTAGGTATTTGTCCTAACACTCTTCCCTCCCCTTGTCCCCCATCCCCTGACAGGCCCCCATGTGTGATGTTCCCCTCCCTGTGTCCATGTGTTCTCATTGCTCAACTGCCACTTACGAGTGAGAACGTGCAGTGTTTGGTTTTCTATTCCTGTGTTAGTTTGCTGAGAATGATGGTTTCCAGCTTCATCCATGTCCCTGCAAAGGACATGAAATCATTGTTTTTTATGACTGCATAGTATTCTATGGTGTATATGTGCCACATTTTCTTTATCCCGTCTATCATTGATGGGCATTTGGGTTGACTCCAAGTCTTTGCTATTGTAAATAGTGCTGCAATAAACTTATGTGTGCATGTGTCTTTATAGTAGAATGATATATAA
Source organism: Colobus angolensis palliatus (assembly GCF_000951035.1). Lineage (NCBI taxonomy): Eukaryota > Metazoa > Chordata > Mammalia > Primates > Cercopithecidae > Colobus > Colobus angolensis. Next base: position 2,170,900 of record NW_012123487.1, read on the forward strand.
TCCTTTGGGTATATACCCAGTAATGGGATTACTGGGTTGAATGGTATTTCTGGTTCTAGATGCTTGAGGAATCGCCATACTGTCTTCCACAATGGTTGAACTAATTTACACTCCCACCAACAGTGTAAAAGCACCCCTATTTCTCCACATCCTCGCCAGCATCTGTTGTCTCCTGACTTTTTAATGATCACCATTCTAAATGGCATGAGATGGTATCTCGTTGTGGTTTTGATTTACATTTCTCTAATGACCAGTGATGATGAACTTTTTTTCACGTGTTTGTTAGCCGCATAAATATATTCTTTTGAGAAGTCTGTTCATATCCTTCACCCACTTTTGGATGGGATTGTTTGGTTTTTCTTGTAGATTTGTTTAAATTCCGGCCGGGCGCGGTGGCTCAAGCCTGTAATCCCAGCACTTTGGGAGGCCGAGATGGGCGGATCACGAGGTCAGGAGATCGAGACCATCCTGGCTAACGCGGTGAAACCCTGTCTCTACTAAAAATACAAAAAACTAGCCGGACGAGGTGGCGGGCGCCTGTAGTCCCAGCTACTCCGGAGGCTGAGGCAGGAGAATGGCGTAAACCTGGGAGGCAGAGCTTGCAGTGAGCTGAGATCCAGCCACTGCACTCCAGCTCGGGCGAAAGAGCAAGACTCCGTCTCAAAAAAAAAAAAATAATAATAATAATAAGATTTGTTTAAATTCCTTGTTGACTGTGGATGTTTGTCAGATAGATAGATTGCAAAAATTTTCTCCCATTCTGTAAGTTGCCTGTTCACGCTGATGATAGTTTCTTTTGCTGTACAGAAGTTCTTTAGTTTAATTAGATCCCATTTGTCTATTTTGGCTTTTGTTTCAATTGCTTTTGGTGTTTTAGTCATGAAGTCTTTGCCCATGCCTGTGTCCTGAATGGTATTGTGTAGGTTTTCTTCTATGGTTTTTATGGATTTAGGTTTTACATTTAAGTCTTTAATCCATCTTGAGTTAATTTTTATGTAAGGTGTAAGGAAGGGGTCCAGTTTCTGTTTTCTACATATGGCTAGCCGGTTTTCCCAGCACCATTTATTAAATAGGGAATCCTTTCCCTATTGCTTATTTCTGTCAGGTTTGTCGAAGATCAGGTGGCTATAGATGTGTGGTGTTATTTCTGAGGCCTCTGTTCCGTTCCATTGGTCTATGTATCTGTTTTGGTACCAGTACCATGCTGTTTTGATTACTGTGGCCTTGTAGTATAGTTTGAAGTCAGGTAGCATGATGCCTCCAGCTTTGTTCTTTTTGCTTGGGATTCTCTTGGCTATACAGGCTCTTAAAAAAAAAAAGTTCCATATGAAATTTAAAGTAGTTTTTTCTAATTCTGTGAAGAAAGTCAGTGGTAGCGTGCAGACCCTGATTTTTAAATACTATTATTCAGTACAAGAAAGCAGAGCTCCTTGAAATAGTAGTTGATTCCAGGGCTAGAGCAGGGAAAATGCAAGATCAGTCTATAACATCTTGTGGTGCCAGAAAGTAAAGATATGCACAAAAAAGTAAGAGGAAATGTCCAAAGGATACAGGAACCAACCTGAAAGGGTTATCAATGGCCCAAATTAGAACAGTTATAGTAACAAAATGATAATATTGGATTAAACCTGTAGAAAAAAATAAATGTGCCTGAGTCCATACTGAAATGAATGAATGAATGTGTAGAGACTGAACAGCTCTCCCTAACAGAAGAATTCCAATTAAGAATTTTGGAGGATTGTAGGAATAAAATATTACCTTAATCAAATACTACAGTAATAATTGCAGGCAAAATCTATCATTGGGTGCTAAAATTAGTGGACAAAAGTTTGATGAGAAACAGGGTATTTGCGGCCGGGCAGGGTGGCTCAACCCTGTAATCCCAGCACTTTGGGAGGCCGAGATGGGCGGATCACGAGGTCAGGAGATCGAGACTATCCTGGCTAACACGGTGAAACCCCGTCTCTACTAAAAATACAAAAAAAAACTAGCCGGGCGAGGTGGCGGGCGCCTGTAGTCCCAGCTACTTGGGAGGCTGAGGCAGGAGAATGGCGGGAACCCGGGAGGTGGAGCTTGCAGTAAGCTGAGATCCGGCCACTGCCCTCCAGCCTGAGCGACAGAGCGAGACTCTGTCTTAAAAAAAAAAGAAAGAAACAGGGTATTTGCATAGTCTTAGAGTATCTCCTTATATTTCTTAATTACGAAAGGAAAAATAGTAACTTTACTGTAGAGAAACTCAGAAGATATCTTAACCAAGAAATCAAGATTACCATCGCCAGTGATAAGACATTGTCTTTATAGACTCTGTAATAGGATGCACTGAGGAGGTCACAATGTCACTTAGCTGTTATTGTTTGCAAATGCATAACCTCAAACCAATCATGAGAAAACATCAGACAAACCCAGTTGAAGGACATAAAGTAAAATACCTGACCATTACTCTTCAAAATTGTCAAAGCCATTAAAAAAAAGAAGAAATTGAGGATTGTAAGAGTAAAGAAACATGACAGCTACTTGCACTGTGGGATACTGGGCCAGAAAAAGGACTTTAGTGAAAATACTGATGAAATTTGAATAATATGTGTAGGTTACTAGTTAATAGTATCGTATCATTGTTAATTTCCTGGTTTTGGTCATTGTACTATGATTATATAAGATTCTAATATTAGGAGTAGCTGAGTGAAAGCCATTCTGTACTATTTTGCAACTTTTTTGTAAATCTAAAACTATTTCAGGCGAGGCGCAGTGACTCAGCACTTTGGGAAGCTGGGGCGGGTGGATAGCTTGAGCTCAGGGGTTCAAGATCAGCCTGGACAACATGGTAAAATTTTGTCTCTACCAAAAATACAGTAATAAAAAAAAAAATTAGCAGGGCGTGGTAGTGTGATCCCAGCTACTTGGGAGGCTGAAGTGGGAGGATCTCTTGAGCCTGGGAGGCGGAGGTTGCACTGAGCTATGATGGTGCCATTGTACCCCAGCCTGAACAACAGAGTGAGACCCTGTCTCACAAAATAAAAAATAAAACTATTTCAAAAGAGAAAGTAAGTGGTTAAACAAATTGTGGTATAGTCATACAATGGAATGCTGTCTAGCAATAGAAAGGATGAACTGTTTATACACACAGCAGAATGGATGAATCTCAGAATAATTATGCTGAGTGAAAGACCTCATAAGAAATAGTATGATTCCATTTATATGAAATTTTAGAAAATGTAATCTAGCTGAGAGCAGTGGCTCACGCCTCTAATCCCAGCACTTTGGGAGGCTGAGGCAGGTGGATCACCTGAGGTCAGGAGTTCAAGACCAGCCTGACCAACATGGAGAAAACCCCATCTTTACTAAAAATACAAAAAAATTAGCCGGGGTGGTGGCGCATGCCTGTAATCTCAGCTACTCGGGAGGCTGAGGCAGGAGAATCACTTGAACCCGGGAGGCAGAGGTTGCAGTGAGCCAAGATCGCGCCATTGCACTCCAGCCTGGGCAAAAAGAGCGAAACTCTGTCTCAAAAAAAAAAAAAAAGAAAATGTAATCTATAGTGACAGAAAACAAATCAGTAGTTGCCTGGTCATAGAGACAAGGTCACAGGCAGAGAGGAGTGGGAGGGAGGGATACAAACGGGCACCAGGATACTTTTGGGAGTAATAGATATGTTCACTATCTTAATTCTGGTGATGATTTCATGAGTGTATATGTGTCAGAACTTAAAGTTATACACTTTAAATGTGTGCATTTTATAGTATGTCAACTATACTAAAATAAAGTTGTTTTTATTTTTAATGCATAATATAATTTTTAGGACATCCATTAAAGTTCTAGAACGGGCATGGTTGGCTCACGCCTGTAATCCTAGCACTTGGGGAGGCCAAGATGAGAGAATCACTTGAGTCCAGAAATTTGAGACTAGCCTGGTCAACATAGCGGGACCCCATCTCTTCAAAAAAAAATATAAAAATTAGCCAGACATAGTGGTGCATGCCTATAGTCCCAGCTACTTGGGAAGTTGAGGTGGGAGGAATGCTTGAGCCCAGGAGTTAAAGGCTACAGTGAACTATGACTGTGCCATTGCACTCCAGCCAGGTGACAGAGCAATACCCTGTCTGTTAAAAAAAATATATATAATATGTACAATATAAAATACATATATAAGCCTATATTATTTCCAGACTAACGGAGGGGAGACAATGAAATAAATAGTCAAATATTCTAAAAGAAGGCATAAAGAAGAAAAAAAGGAACATAGAACATGTAGAACAAATAGTAAATTCATCAAAAAATTCAAGAAATAAATCAGTACTGACATTACTGATATAATATACTAAATTTATATAAAATTTATATGAATATATACTAAATATTCCAGTTAAAGAGATATACAAGATTTAATGGAAGAAGAAAATGTGTATGTGCTATGTAAAAGAGAAACAACTACAATGTAAAGATGCGGAAAGATTGTAAACAAGATGAAAATAGATACATCCCATATTATCCAAAGTACAATATTTAGGGGTTTGCAGTAAGGGATAAAACTATTAGATGATGCTAACTTTTAGGTTAGAGGAATGCAGCGTTGTACTTGGAAGGGAAACTTGGGGTTTAGACAATAATAAGGTTGTTTACATAAGTGTTTGTTTTATGAAAATTTGTTACGCTCCACGTTTGATTTTTATACACTTTTCCCATATGAGTATTCTATTTCACAATTTATTTTTAATTTTTAACTTTTTTTATTTTTTTTTGAGACGGAGTCTCTCTCTGCCCCCAGGCTGGAGTGCAGTGGCGTGATCTCAGCTCACTGCAACCTCCGTCTCCCAAGTTCAAGCAGTTCTCCTGCCTCAGCCTCCCAAGTAGGTGGGAGGGACTACAGGCGTGCACCACTATGCCCGGCTAATTTTTGTATTTTTAGTAGAGACAGGGTTTTTCCATATTGGCCAGGCTGTTCTCAAACTCCTGACCTCAGGTTATGTGTCTGCCTCGGCCTCCCAAAGTGCTGGGTTTACAGGTGTGAGCCACTGCACCCAGCCTTAATTTTAAAATAATAGACACAGTGTTTTGATATGTTGAACAGGCTGATTTCAAACTCCTGATGCTCCTGCTTGAGCTTCCCAGAGTGTTGGGGTTACAGGCATATGCCACTGTGCTACATATTTTTTTTAGGTAAAAAACCAAACAGCAACTAACACATGGCCCAGACAAACAATCAGTAATTTGGGAGCAATTGGTTTGCCTTATAGAAAAGTAAATCTTTTAGAAAAGTATGCCTCACAACATACAGAAAAAGACACTTGTAACTGTATTGAAGACCTAAATAGAAGGGAAAGCAAAATTTAACTGTTAAGAGAAAATTCAGGAAAAAATTTCTGTGCTCTTATGGTACAAGATAATTTTTTTTTTTTTTTCGAGATGGAGTCTTGCTCTGTCACCCATGCTGGAGTGCAGTGGCACGATCACGGCTCACTGCAAGCTCCACTCCTGGGTTCACACCATTCTCCTGTCTCAGCCTCCCAAGTAGCTGGGACTATAGGTGCCCGCCATCACGCCTGGCTAATTTTTTGTATTTTTAGTGAAGATGGGGTTTCACCGTGTTAGCCAAGATGGTCTCGATCTCCTGACCTCGTGATCCACCTGCCTCAGCCTCCCAAAGTATTGGGCTTACAGGCGTGAGCCACTGGACCCAGCAAAAAAATTAAAACTGATAATAGTAAGTAATGTAATCATATGAGGAAATGGGAAGTCATTGTTGTTTGAAGTATAAACTGGTGCAGCCTTTTTGGAAAATAATCACAATATCTCGAAAAATTAAAAATGAAGATTGAAAATACCTCTAACATTTTCACTTCTATGCATATAAACTAGAGGAATTTCTCAAGGAGATTGGGTAAGAATGTTTGTTGTATTATTTGTAACAGTGGAAAAAGTATACAGTAAATCTGTTCGAGACTAGGTAAACTAATGTGGTATCCACAAAATGGATAACAGTGTAACTATAATGTATTGTTTTCTTTTTCAGGCTATTCACATGGATTATTTTGGTTGTAGGTTAAATATGTTATGTATTATAACCCTCTCCATCTGTGTAGGAACAGATTTGCTAGTTTACGTTTGTAGAGTTTTCCCTTAAGTGATCATTATTACTGATACTTCCCTAAATTCAAGATTTTTTTCCTTAAACATTGACTTCTCTTAATCTATTCAGGGAAAATAGTAGTATTCAAAAATTTATTTTGCTTCTTCATTATTTATGCTTTTTTGTAGGACTAATGTTTCAAGCCAGACTCCCTCTGCCAAAAGAAGTTTGGGATTTCTTCCTCAGCCAGCTCCTCTTTCTGTTAAAAAACTGAGGTATAACCAGGATTACACTGGCTGGAATAAACCAAGAGTGCCCCTTTCCTCTCACCAACAGCAGCAACTGCAGGGGTAGGTTAATTCTTTCATTTTACTTTCTTTTTTATAAAGTGATTCAATAGAAGTGTGCTTTGGTGTAAAACATAATTAAAGGAGTCACATTAAAGTTCTAAAATATTTAGAAATTAGATCACTTATTAAAGATTTGTTACATCCATAAGTAATGTTAACTTCATTTTCTGCTCGCCAAACAATTTTAGAACTTTGGAATATATATAATATTCATTTTAAAGCAGAAAATGTGTATTTTCCAACCCGTTAACACTTCATTCTGCGGCTGAGATACTTTCAACATTTTTTATATATTTTCCCTAGTTTCTTCATGGTTATATATTTATTAAACACAAAAAGGAGATCATAGTATAATAACTGTAGTAATTATAGTAGCTATCTTTTTAATTTTTTTTTTTAATAGAAATGGGGCCTCACTATGTTGCAGGTTGGTAGAATTCCTGGCCTCTAGCAATCCTCTCTCCTCAGCCTCCCAAAGTGCTGGGATAACAAGCATGAGCCACTGTGCCTGGCCAGTAGCTCTGTTACCTAAAGTATTTATTGTGTGCCAGATACTGTCTGCTAAGTGTTTAAATTGATTTTTTTTTCTTTTAAATCTTCGCAGCAAGTCTTTGAGATAGATATATTAACAATCTGGTTTTATGAATAAAGTAAGACTTAGCAAAGTTAATTAACTTGCTCAAAGTGATATAGTCAGCAGTACAGCAGTAGTAAATCCGGGCAGTTGTGCTCCAGTTGTGTTCTTAATCACTATGCTATATTGCTTCTCTGTTTCTTTTTCACTGCACATTAATCTTGGCACCCTTGTATATTAACACAGAACTTTCAACCACGTAAGTGTGCATTTAGGTTTCCCTTTTTTCCAAATATAATTCAAGCTAGAATGAACATTGTTATACACATATGTATGTTTTTAATGCTTGTTGGAACTTTTCTATAGGATAAAATATTGGAAGTAAAATTGTTAAGGATTAAGACTACAGAAGGCAGTTTGAAATTTTTAATTATTTTTACCAGACTGCTCTCTCATAACCTATCAACTTATTTGTTTTTAATCTCACTCAAAGTACTGCTTTTATACCAGCTTTAAACTTACAACATTACTTGAATGCGTGGTATATGCCAAGTGGCTTATTCATAGTAGTTTATATGCTTCATATATTTGCAGAAAACATAAAATTTGCAGTGAAAACAATTCACTCTCCTTTCTGCTTACCTGTTGCTTTCTCTAATCTTCATCTTTTCTACTCTTTCTTCTATGATGTTTGCTTTCCAGTCAAATGCTTAATTTCCTTTGTTCTTCATTCTAATTGTTCTACCTCAGTTATCTTGCTGCCTCCTAACCAGACAACATTTTATATTGGTCTTATCTATCCCATTTCATAACCATTCTTCATCTGGGTCTTTGTCTACCCTAATCTTACTTGTTTCATTTTCCTATTGCCTTCTCTTGTATATTTTTTAGTTTACTTGTGGTTTCTGTTATTCACCTCCTTCAGACTCTTTTCAGAGCCTTGTGAGTTGCCACCCTTGGTGCTCTAGGCTCCTCCAGTGTTTCTTTCATTTCTGTATAGTGCCTATACCCATCTCTAGAAATAACATTTTTGAGCAAAACTCTGTCTCAAAAAGAAAAAAAAAAAAAGATTCAAACTAAGGATCACAATGGACAAGCAAGAATAAATGAAATGACAAATACTTGAACTCAGAACAGATGGAGAAGAAAAGGTGTATTGAAAATGAAGTTTTAAATTGAAGATACCCAAGTGAAAATAATTTCAAATGAAAATGGGCTTTAAAAAGGAAAGTCGGAAAAGAAAAAAAAAAAAAAGAAGAAGTGTAAAAAACCAGAAAGGGCCGGGCACAGTGGCTCATCCCTGTAATCCTAGCACTTTGGGAGGTGGGTGGATCGCCTGAGGTCAGGAGTTCGAGACCAACTTGACCAGTATGGTGAAACTCCGTCTCTACTAAAAATACAAAAATTAGCCAGACATGGTGGCGTGTGTCCATAATCCCAGCTACTCAGGAGGCTGAGGCAGGAGGATTTCTTGAACACAGGAGGTGGAGGTTGCAGTGAGCTGAGATCGCGCCACTGCACTCCAGCCTGAGTGACAGAGTGATACTCCATCTCAAAAAAAAAAGCCAGAAAGAAAGTAGTTGAATTAGAAAAAGGCAAAGAATACACCCATATTACATATAATTAGTGTCCCAGAAGAAGAAGATCAAAGCATTGAGACAGAAGTAGTGTTAAAAAACTATAATCCTGCTGGCATGGTGACTCATGCCTGTTATACCATCACTTTGGGAGGCAGAGGTGGGTAGATCTCTTGAGCCCAGGAATTCAAGACCAATCTGGGCAACATAGTGAAACCCCATCTCTACAAAAAGTATAAAAATTAGCTGGGCTTGGTGGCGTGCACCTATGGTCCCAGATACTCAGGGGACTGGGGCAGGAGGATTGCTTGAGCCCAGGAGGTCAAGGCTGCAGTGAGCCATGATAGTCCACTGCACTTCAGCCTGGGAGACAGAGAACGAGACCTTGCCTAAAAAAAAACAACAAAAAAACTATAATCCAAGAAAACTTCACTGAAATAAAAGTCTTGAATCTATATATTGAAAGAGTTTTCCAGGTATCTGGAAAATTGACCTAGAATATTCAAGACAAATCTTAGTAGAACTATTAGACTTTAAAGACAAGGAAGATCCTCAGTTCCTTAATCAAAAAGATGAAATAATTTACAGGGGCAACAGAAGTAGACTGGCATCAGACTTCTCAAAATCATCATGCAGAGCAGGATAACATTAACATCATTTTCAAGAAACTTGATGAAAGGAGGCGTGAAACAAATATTTCATGCCAAGCCAAGATGTCAAATATGCAAGCTAGAGAAAAAAAGTTTGAACTATAAGAACTTGGAGTACTATACACACATTTGCTCTTCCTGAGAACTGTACAGAAAATGAGCTTCATGCATCCAAGAGTAACTGGAGAAACATTGACAAACATTTCATGTATTCAGTTATAGAACTAAGACAAACAATGGTGAGAATACATATAAAAGAATGGTATATAAACATTATGTCAGCTGGGCATGATGGCTAACACCTGTAATCCCAGCACTTTGGGAGTCTGAGGCAGGCAGATCACTTGAGCTCAGGAGTTCGAGACCAGCCTGGGAAACACAGAAAAACCACGTCTCTACAAAAAGTACAAAAAAAAATTTAGCTGAATGTGGTTGTGCACACTTGTAGTTCCATCTGCTTGGGAGGCTGAGGTGGGAGGATTGCTTGAGCCTGGGAGGTCGAGGCCACAGCGAACTGTGGTCACACCACTGCACTTTAGCTTGAGTGACAAAGTGAGACACTATTTCCCCCCCAATTTTTTTTTTCTGATAAAGTAGTAAGATTGCAACTAAAAGAAAATGGGCAAAGAGAGAGAAGGAAGAAAGTAGAATAATGTAGTTGACTGTTTCATAAAGTAATAGGTGTGAGTCAAAGGATACCATTTAAAATGAATGGGCTGAGTGCAATGGCTCACGCCTGTAATCCCAACACTTTGGGAAGCCAAGTTGGAAGGATCACTTGAGCTTGATAGTTCAAGACCAGCCTGGGCAACATAGTAAGACCCTGTCTCTACAAAAATAAATAAATAAATAAATAAAATGGGCAGGCTAGGCCAGGCACAGTGGCCCACATGTGTAATCCTAGCGCTTTGGGAGGCCAAAATGGGGGGTCACTTGAGGCTAGGAATTCAAGACCAGCCTGGGCCACATAGCAAGACCCTTTCTCTACAAATAATAAAAAATTATCCCAACATGGTGGTACATGTCTTTAATCCCAGCTACCGGGGAGACTGAGGCTGGAGGATCGCTTGAGCCAAGGAGTTTACAGTTACAGTGAGCTATGATCATACCACTGCACTCCAGCCTAAGTGACAGAGCAAGACCTTGTCTCTAACATAAAATAATAAAATGGACAGGCTAGATGGTTTTAAAAATTTATGATAAAGGGGTTAACAGCAATATAAAAATAGTCTAAAACTGTCTTGCAAAGCAAAACTGAACTCTGCTGCATACTAGAAATATACGTAGAACAGTAATTCAAAAAGTATTATAATAAAGGGAAGGAGAGATTATTTAATGAAAACAATTAAGAAATCAGAGGCTGCAGTTCTGATATCCAATAAAGTAGAACTTAGGTCAGAAATTTATATGCTAGGCCAGAAACCTGTATATTTCTCCTTCCAGGTCTGTCAGTTTTTACTTTTATGTATTTTATAGCTTTGTTTTTGGCACATACACATTTAGGATTATATTAATTACATCTTAATGAATTGACTTCTCTATTGTTATGAAATGCCCCTTTTTATCCCTGATAATATTTTTCTGAAGTCTACTGTGTCTTATATGAATAGTGACTCCACATTTTTATGATTAGATCATCCAGTCTAAATTGATAGTTGAAGTATTTAGACCATTAACATTTTTCACAATTATGGATAAGGCTGAATTTAAGTCTACCATCTTGCTAATTGTTTTCTATTTGTTCCATCTGTCCTTGGTTACTTGTTTCTCTTTTCTTTCTTTCCTTTGTGTTCATTTTATCTCCATTATTGCCTCCCACCCCACACCATTTATATTATTATCATACATTTTACTTCTTTTTCTTTTTCTTTTTTTTTGAGATAGAGTTTTGCTCTTGTTGCCCAGGCTGGAGTGCAATGGCGTGATCTCAGCTCACTGCAGCCTCTGCCTCCCAGGTTCAAGCAATTCTCCTGCCTCAGCCTGCAGAGTAGCTGGGATTATAGGCATGCGCTACCATGCCTGGCTGATTTTGTATTTTTAGTGGAGTTAGTAGAAACGGGGTTTCTCCATATTGGTCAAACTGGTCTCGAAGTCCCAAACTCAAGTGATCTGCCCGCCTCGGCCTCCCAGAGTGTTGGGATTACAGGCATGAGCCACCGTGCCCAGCCCATTTTACTTCTATGTATGTTACACATCCCACAATACGTAGTTATGTCTTTTTTACAGCCTTACTAATTCATGTACCATGTAGTTACCTATTTAAAGTGTATTATTTGGTGTTGTTTTTTTACTTTAAACAGTCCAGTAGTATTTAAAGAAATTAAAACATGAGACAGAAATGTATTTTGTATTTTCCCACATGATTTCCCATTTTAAGTGCTCTTTATTGTTTTGTGCAGATCCGAGTTTCTATCTGGTATCATTTTTCCTTCTGCATGAAGAATGTCGTTTTAACATTTCTTACAGTGCATGTCTCCTGGCAGCAAGTATTCTCAGATTTTGTTTGTCAGGAAAAGAATTTTGCTTTTAATTTTAAAAGATATTTCCATTGGATCTAGAAATCTAGCTTATATAGAACTCTAACTTGATAGCGTGTTTCTTTCAGTATTTTAAAGATTTCTTTGTCTTCTGTTTTGTATAATTTCTGACTAGAAGCCTATGGTCTTAATCTTGTTTTAGTCTTAACTTTACAATTATGTACTTTGTTTCCCTAGTTCTTGCATATTCAAAATGTTTTCTCTAGCTTGGATACTTGAAAAATAGTTCGGACCCAAAATCCTTGGGTCATGCTTTCTTTCCTTGGGTTTCTTATAATGCTACTTTACTGTTACCTTGCTTTGTATTTGCTTTTCAGAAATAAGATGCCAGTCTAATTCTTCTGCACTTGTAAGTGATTTAATCTTTTTCCCTGAAGATGCTGAGACAGTTTTTTTCTGACTGCTTTTCAAGATTTTCTCTTTGTTGCTAATTTTTAGCAGTTTTATTTTGATGGGCTTCATTTTGATTCGTGTTTATCTCACTTGGGATTTGTTGAGCTTCTTGGATCTGTGGGTTTTTATCAGATTTTGAACGTTTTTATAGATTTTTTTTTCAGATTTTTTTTCTGACTCTTCTCTCCTCTGGATTCCAATTATATTTGATATAAATATAATAGTATTTGATATCATCCCACAGGTTAGTGGGAATCTGTTCTGTTGCTGTGTCTTCAGGTTCACTGATATTTCCTTCTACAGTGTCTAATATGCTATTAATCCCATCAAGTGAAATTTTCATTTTAAATATTGCGGTTTTCATCTCTAGAAGTTTAATTTGAGTCATTAAAAAATCTTACACTTTTCTCATTATGTTTATGATTTCCTTTCCATTCTTGATCATGTAGAGCATATTTTAAGTAGTCATTTTAATATCCTGGTCTGCAGTGGTTTTGATTGTTTTGAAACTCCAGTTTAAGTTCTTCTTTTTCATTTCTGTTTTTTTTTTCTTCTTTCTCAGCTGTGTGATCTGCTTAAGTTCTTTTTGAATATAGAGTGTCCTTTACTCTAAGGCTAATTTGCTTCCTTTCCTAAAGCATAGTTCGTTTGGGGTCTCTGTTAACACTGTGAATTCATCTAGGTCTCGCTACTCTGACTGGTGGAAATTCAAACTGGTGGAATGTTAGTCCCTGCATGAGTTTCTGGGAGTTGTTTGGCCAATAGCTGCACAGTAAACATTCTTTTCCTTGAAGTTGTTCTTGATTAGTGTCAAGAAGACTGAGTTTCACTCTGCATACACAGGTTGGTATTCAGCCAAATATTCAAGCAGACCGCTGTGCAGATTTCTGGAGCTTTTCCTTTGCTCAGTTCTCTCCTCTCAAATACTCTGTCCCAGAAATCTCAGCAACCTCAGCTTTTCGAACTCGTTTCTCTCAGCTCAACTTGGTAAGATTTCTGAGTTCTGTTTGTGTGCTCCCTGAATTGCAGTTCACAAATTGCCTCCAGACAGAAAATCTGGGTAATAGTAGGGCTCACATCATTTATTTTCCTTCTCTTATGAATCACTGTTTTGTGTTGCCTTTTGTCTGGTATCTGCAAATAGCTATTTTCTCTATTTTGTCCAGTTTTCTCATTGTTTATAGTAGGAAGGTAATTCCAGACTCTCATACTTCCTCATAGGCAGAAGTAAAAACAGTAGTTCTCTCAGGTACTCAAAATTGACATCACCCATGGGCAACACAGGAATATCATGTATTCCTGAATGTAATGCCCTTAGGATACAGTACCCACTAGACATGTGGTTCACACCTGTAATCTCAGCACTTTGGGAGGTCAAGGCAGGCAGATTGCTTGAGCCCAGGGGTTCAAAACCAGCCTGGGTAACATGATGAAATTCTGTCTCTACAAAAAAATACCAAATTAGCCTGGCATGATGGTGTGCATTTGTAGTCTCAGCTACTCAGGAAACTGAGGTGGGAGGATCATCTCAGTCCAGGAAGGTCGAGGCTGCAGGGAGCCAAGATTGTGCCACTATGCTCCAGCCTGGGCAACAGAATGAGACCCTCTCAAAAAAAAAAGGATTGGATGTGAGGGCGATCTGGCTGTGACCTCTGTCACCCCATTGTCCACCAGGGTTGATTTGGCTGATCTGACTGGCTCGGCAGGTATCCCTTTCCTCCCTCACCACCCCATGTGCGTCCATCCCAAACCTGCTTGCTCAGTCAAAGAGGATGACCATCCCCAATAGAGGAGGACTGGTCTTCAGTCAAGGGTATACAAGTAGCTGCACTCCCCTGCTAGAACCTCCAAACAAGCTCTCAAAAAAAAAAAAAAAAGGATGACATGGTATCACTGTTTGCTTGTGTGCTCTTCCAGTTTGTGCTGAATCTCATCATGAGGAAACAGCAAACCCAGTATGAAGGACGTTCTATTAAAAATAAGGCTAGGTCAGGTGAGGTATCTCATGCCTGTAATCCCAGCACTCTGGGAGGCCGAGGCAGGTGAATCACTTGATGTCAGGAGTTCGAGACCAGCCTGGTCAACATGGGGAAACACCCTCTCTATTAAAAATACAAGCTGGGCATGGTGGCTCATGCCTGTAATCTCAACACTTTGGGAGGCAAAGGCGGGCGGATCACTTGAGGTCAGGAGTTCAAGACAAACCTGGTCAACATAAGGAAACCTCTACCAAAAATACAAAATATTAGCCAGACCTGGTGGTGCACGCCTGTAATCCCAGCTACTCGGGAGGCTCAGGCAGGAGAATTGCTTGAACCTGGAAGACGGAAGTTACAGTAAGTCAAGATGACACCACTGCACTCCAGCCTGGGTGACGGAGCAAGACTCCGTCTCAAAAAAAATAAATGAATACAAAAATTAGCTGGGTGTGGTGGCACATGCCTGTCACCCTAGTTATTTGGGAGGCTGAGGCAAGAGACTTGCTTGAACCCAGGAGTTAGAGATTGCAGTGAACTGAGATCATGCCACTGCACCCCAGCCTGGGCAACAGAGCAAGACTCTTGTCTCAAAAAAAAAAAGAAAAGAAAAAAATAGCCTGGGTGCAATGGTTCATGCCTGTAATCCCAGCACTTTGGGAGGCCAAGGAAGGAAGATTGCTTGAGCCCTGGAGTTCAATACCAGCCTAGGCAACATAGTGAGATCCATGTCTACAAATATTAAAAAATTACCCAGGCATAGTGGTACACACTTGTAGTGGGGAAGCTGAGGTAGGAGGATTGCTCCAGCCTGGGAGGTTGAGGCTGCAGTAAGCCGTGATCACACCACCGCACTCCAGCCAGGACAACAGAGCAAGACCCTGTCTCAAAAACAAAAATAAAACAACCCAGGGGTAGGGAGAACTGTGTTCTTCAAAAATGTCAGTGTCATGTAAGAGAAAGCTGAGGACTTACTCCAGATTAAAGAAAACTAAAGAGACATGAAAACATCATGTGATCCTGGACTGAACTTGTACGTAAGTGAGGGAAAAAAAGCCATAAAGAACCTTAGATCAATTGACAAAATTGAATTAAAGAACGTATATTAGATAGAATATTGTATCAGTGTTAAATTTACTGATGCTCTACAGTTAAATTAACTGTACTCTGGTTATTTATAAGAATGGTCGTATGAAATACACACTAAAGTATTTGGAACTAAAGGGGTTTAATAAATGCAACTTACTCTGAAATGGTTTCAGAAAAATATATATAGAGAGGGATATTAAGTGATGAAGTGCATGTTACAGAAGTATGATAGTTGGTGAATATGGGTAAAGATTTTTGCATCTTTTCTGGAAGTCTAAATTTATTTCTAAATAAAAAGTATTTGTTTGTTTTTTAAAAAACGTAGTCTCACTGTGTTGCCCAGGCTTGAGTGCAGTGGCGTGATCTCGGCTCACTGCACCCTCTGCCTCCTGGGTTCAAGCGATTTTCCTGCCTCAGCCTCCCAAGTAGCTGGGACTACAGGCACATGCCTCCACGCCCAGCTAATTTTTTGTATTTTTAGTAGAGACGGGGTTTCACCATGTTAGCCAGGATGGTATCCATCTCCTGACCTTGTGATCCACCTGCCTCGACCTCCCGAAGTTCTGGGATTATAAGCATCAGCCATTGTGCCCAACATAAAAAGTTTTTAAAATATGTTTGTACTTAGGAAAACGGTTTGGCAGTACCTAAACACATATATTCTATGACCCAGTAGTTCCTTTTCTGAGCATTCATTTTCAGAGAAATGAACAAGTTGTATTTAAGTGAAAAAAATAAATTATAAGTAAGAATGAATAGCACTTTAGTAAGCCCCCAGTCATGTCATGTTTAGCATTCATTTTGAAAATGTGTACTTTTCCATTAGATCAAACTAAGTTTTTATTTATTTATTTATTTATTTATTTTGAGACAGAGTCTCACTCTGTTGCTGAGGCTGGAGTGCAGTGGCACAATCTCGGCTCACTGCAACCTCCGCTTCCTGGGTTCAAGTGATTCTCCTGCCTCAGCCTCCAAGTAGCTGCGATTACAGGCGCATACCACCACGCCTGACTAATTTTTGTGTTTTTAGTAGAAACAGTGTTCCACTATATTGGCCAGGCTGGTCTCAAACTCCTGACCTCAAGTGATCTGCCTGCCGCAGCCTCCCAAAGCGCTTGGATTACAGGCGTGAGCCACCACGCCTGGCCTATTATTATAATGTCATAATGCAGTGGTTCTCACCAGACCAGCAGCATCAACATGATCTAGTAACTTGTCAGAAATGGGCATTTTTGTGCCTTCTTTTTTTGGACACATTTGTATCCAAACCTACTGCATCAGAAACCTTGGGGTTAGAGTCCAATAATATGTAGTTAAACAAGCCATCCAGGTGATTCTGAAACATGTTAAAGTGGACAACTCCTACTATACTGAACATACTTTAGGAATTCCTGTTGCCTTCTAAAGCACTGTTTCTTTAATTTTCAGCTTCTCCAATTTGGGAAATACCTGCTATATGAATGCTATTCTACAATCTCTGTTTTCACTCCAGTCATTTGCAAATGACTTGCTTAAACAAGGTATCCCATGGAAGAAAATCCCACTCAATGCACTTATCAGGTAATCATTATGTACTGTGCTTATTGAGTAACCTTTTACTTCATTGGTTATAGAATAATGGAATTTTAGACACTCAAAAATTTTCTGTGCCGTTATTAGTAATTATTCTTTAAAATATCATGCCATGTCATGCTAACTTTGTGTTTTTTGTTTTACCAGACGCTTTGCACACTTGCTTGTTAAAAAAGATATCTGTAATTCAGAGACCAAAAAGGATTTACTCAAGAAGGTTAAAAATGCCATTTCAGCTACAGCAGAGAGATTCTCTGGTTATATGCAGAATGTGAGTATTAATTGTTTTAAAACGTTTCAGAGACCTGACATGGTGGCTCATGTCTGTAATCCCAGCACTTTGGGAGGCCTAGGTGGGCAGGTCACCTGAGGTGACTGAGGTCAGGAGTTTGAGACTAGCCTGGCCAACATGGTGAAACCCTGTCTCTACTAAAAATACAAAAATTAGCCAGTTGTGGTGGCATGCACCTGTAATCCCAGCTACTCGGGAGGCTGAGGCAGGAGAATTACTTGAATCCAGGAGGCAGAAGTTGTTGTGAGCCAAGATCATACCACTGCACTACAGCCTGGGTGACAGAACAAGACTCCATCTAAAAAAATAAATAAATATTTATAAAAATAAATAAAATAGGCCGGGTACGGTGGCTCATGCCTGTAATCCTAGCACTTGGGGAGGCCGAGGCGGGTGGATCACGAGGTCAGGAGTTCGAGACCAGCCTGGCCAACATGGTGAAACCTTGTCTCTACTAAAGATTAAAAAAAAATTAGCCGGGCATGGTGGCACACGCCTGTAATCCCAGCTACTCAGGAGGCTGAGGCAGGAGAATCTCTTGAACCTGGGAGGCAGAGGTTGCAGTGAGCTGAGATTGCACCATTGCACTCCCACCTGGGCTACAGGGCAAGACTCCGTCTCAAAAAAATTAAAATTAAAATTAAAAAATAACATTTCAGAAATCATGGAACTTGACATGATTTTAGTGTGTTTCTTGATTTTTATTTTAAAACAAAATTTGTGTATGTGTGTTCATTATAGATTGAAAAACCTGAGGAGAGGCTGAGTGTGGTAGCTCATGCCTGTAATCCCAGCACTTTGGGAGGCCGAGGCGGGTGGATCACCTGAGGTCAGGAGTTCCAGACCAGCCTGACTGACGAGGTGAAACCCCATCTCTACTAAAAATACAAAAAAATTAGCTGGGCGTGACGTTACATGTCTGTAATCCCAGCTACTTGGGAGGCTGATGCAGGATAATCGATTGAACCCTGGAGGCGGAGGCTGCAGTGAGCCAAGATTGTGCCATTGTACTCCTCCAGCCTGTGTGACAAGAGCGAAAATCCGTCTCAAAAAAAAAAAGAAGGAAAGAAGAAAAACCTAAGGAGTTGTAGTAAGACTAAATGTGACTCTTCTATGTATGTATTGTACCATATTTTAATATATAGATTTGGTTTACCAGTGCAAGGACCTGGACTGTGTTCGCTGCAAAAATTACCTTTTTTAACAAAGTGAGGAGTTACTCATTCATTCATGTCAATGCAACTGATAAAATTAAGAATATATAATCTGTCGTTTGTTTTTATTCACAAAATATGTAGCCCCCCAAATTCTTATAAGAATAAACCCGATGTTGTTCACATATGTCACTGACTTCCAAGGGCTTTCGCTTATTAAATTATAATGTTAATAAGCTATTATTTTTTGTTTGTTTTGTTTTTTGTTGTTGGTTTTGTTCTCTTCTTTTGAGACGGAATCTTGCTCTGTCACCCAAACTGGAATATAATGATGCGATCTTGGCTCACTGTAACCTCCACCTCCTGGGTTCAAGCGATTTTTCTGCCTCAGCCTCCCAAGTAGCTGGGATTATAGGGACCACCACCACACCTGCCTTATTTTTATTTTTATTTTTTTTTTTTATTATTTTTTTTTTAAGAGATGGAGTCTCGCTTTGTCACCCAAACTGGAGTGCAGTGGCCGGATCTCGGCTCACTGCAAGCTCCGCCTTTCAGGTTTACGCCATTCTCCTGCCTCAGCCTCCCGAGTAGCTGGGACTACAGGTGCCTGCCACCTCGCCCGGCTAGTTTTTTGTATTTTTTAGTAGAGATGGGGTTTCACCGGGTTAGCCAGGATGGTCTCGATCTCCTGACCTTGTGATCCACCCGTCTCGGCCTCCCAAAGTGCTGGGATTACAGGCTTTAGCCACTGCGCCCGGCCTATTTTTATATTTTTAATAAAGATGGCGTTTCACCATGTTGGCCAGGCTGGTCTCGAACTCCTGACCTCAAGTGATCCACCTGCCTTAGCCTTCCAGAGTGCTGGAATTACAGGTATGAGGCACAACGCCCAGCCTCGATGAGCTATTATTTTGACTAGAAATGTTTTTTTCTGATTAAAGATATTGTTGTCTTATTAGGATGCTCACGAATTTTTAAGTCAGTGTTTGGACCAGTTAAAAGAAGATATGGAAAAATTAAATAAAACTTGGAAGACTGAACCTATTTCTGGAGAAGAAAATTCACCAGATATTTCAGCTACCAGAGTATACACTTGCCCTGTTATTACTAATTTGGAGTTTGAGGTTCAGCACTCCATCATTTGTAAAGCGTAAGTAGTGTCTAAGAAATGATTTTCCCTTTTTACTTCTTTATGGCAAGTGATTAAAACTCTCCTACGACATGCCAGATGCCATGAATTCTTTTCTGTTGTTAAGACAGGGTCTCACACAGTCACCTAGGCTCTGGGGTGCAGTGGCGCAACCCCAGCTCATTGCAGCCTAGATCTCCTGGGATCAAGTGATCCTCCTACCTCAGCCTCCTGAGTAATGAATTTTTATCTCATCTTCCTTTCTATGTCATAGGGAAATATAAACCAACAGATTATATCAACTTTTTTTTTTTTTTTTGAAATCTTAATCTTTCTATGGAAATGCTTAGGCTGGGCACAGTGGCTCATGCCTGTAATCCCAACACTCTGGGAGGATGAGGTGGGCAGATTGTTTGAGCCCGGGAGTTCAAAACCAGCCTGGGCAGTATGGGGAAACCCCATCTCTACAAAATATACAAAAATTAGGCAGGTGTGGTGATGCACACCTATAATCCCAGCTACTTGGGAGGCTGAAGTGGGAGGATTGCTTGAACACTGCAACTTGAGGCTACAGTAAGCCATGATAACGCCACTGCACTCCGGCTTGGGCAACAAAACAAGACCCTATCTCAAAAAAACAAAACAAAACAAAAATACTTGGTGGAGTGAGAACTGAGGAAAATTTAAATACTTTATTATATGCTTTAGTATTGACTAAACACTTAATTTTGATCTGTGGTTTTATTTTTTTCATTCTATATCTTTTCCAGTGTAGAATATTGAATTGTTTGGGAATATTTGTTTTTCTTTGTCACAAAAAAAACACACCTTATTACTTGCTTTTTTGGTTGAACCCCACATTATTTTTACTAAAAATATTTTTTTACAAAATAGATCCGAATTTGAATTATTTTTACCTTTGCAATGTTTTTCAACCATATTTACAGTAATTATGCACACTTACTTTCTACATTAAATTAATTTCCATACTTACCAGGATTTCTATAGCCTGCACATGACTTTGAAATATTTCACTTTGACTAATCTTCTAGTCATCTATAGTACATCTCTGAATAGATTTTTTTCAGATACAATGTAATCCTTCACAGTCTCCATATAAGAGAGAATTATTTCTATGACTTTCACACATGACTTAATGCAGAATTACTGACTCACACATAGTCTTTACTCATCAATATATTAAGTATACTGCCCTGTCATATCCTGTTACTCTGTGCCACTCATAAGAAACCTGACTTTGTGGTAATTTTTTCTTTTTCTTCCTGAAAATCTGTGGTATTCTTGAAATTCACAGTTTCACTAGTTTACATCTAGTTATTAACACTTTTTGTTACTTTTGCCTTAATATGGTAGAGCCTTTTCATCAGAAGCTTTGGGATTTTCTCCAGCTCTAGGAAACTGTTCTCTAAATACTGCTTCTCTTCCATTCTGGAATTTTCTTCAGAAATATTCAAAATCCATATTGATTCTCCAATTTTCTCTCCTCCATATCTATTTTTCTCAGGCTGCTCAAAATGATAGTGTTCACTGACATCTTTTCCAGCTGTAACATTCTAGCATTTTTTTTTTTCTTTTTTTTTGAGACGGAGTCTCGCTCTGTCGCCCAGGCTGGAGTGCAGTGGCCGAATCTCAGCTCACTGCAAGCTCCACCTCCTGGGTTTACGCCATTCTCCCACCTCAGCCTCCCGAGTAGCTGGGACTACAGGCGCCTGCCGCCATGCCCGGCTAGTTTTTTGTATTTTTTTAGTAGAGACAAGGTTTCACTGTGTTAGCCAGAATGGTCTCGATCTCCTGACCTCGTGATCCACCCGTCTTGGCCTCCCAAAGTGCTGAGATTACAGGCTTGAGCCACCGCGCCCGGCCTCTAGCATTTTTAACTAGAATTTTAGTAAAGAGAGTAGTCTGTGATACTGCTTGCTTTCATTCATGACTTCATCATTCTTTTCCCCCTAGTGGATAAATGGTTTTCTAAAGAAAACATGCAGATCTTGCAAGTATGGTTCAGCTTATAAAAGCTAGAGAGTCCAACAGCAGTTAATAATATAATAGCCATTTATCCCTTCCTTCTAATGCACCTTCCAGATAAAATTTGTGCAAGTCAAAGGGAGAGGCAAAGTTTTTAGTTATTATTTCATTGAATTGTGGGAGTACCATTCAAATTTTTTTATAGCAGAATTTAAGTTGCCGCCGTTGAAAATGACCACAGGCAGTCCACCAGCTCTCTGTCAGGTCTGGAGAGCTGGGCAGTGGGATCATTCAGGCAACACAGAAGAAAGGAGGACATAATCAGGCTGGGCGTGGTGGCTCATGCCTGTAATCCCAACACTTTGGGAGGTCGAGGTGCGCAGATCATCTGTGGTCAGGACTTTGAGACCAGCCTGGCCAACATGGCGAAAACCCATCTTCACTAAAAATACAAAAATTAGCCAGGTGTGGTGGTGCATGCCTGTAGTCCCAGCTACTAGGGAGGCTGAGGCAGGACAATTGCTTTAACCTGGGAGGAGGTGGTTATAGTAAGCTGAGATTATGCCATTGCACTCTAGCCTGGGTGACAGAGCAAGACTCCATCTCCAAAAAATAGAAGGCCATATCAGAGTAGTTGGCTTCTACACCGTGCCAGTGGTGTTAGGCACTCTAATTGTATAGCACCCAGATGTTGGATATACAGTTGAAGTATGTGAATCAGTGCAATAAGTGGCATGGATTATGGGATATAGGTACACCAGGTGGCTAGACTGGGCAGGATATGCCAGCTAGGTGGGGATAGGGTTCTGTTGCTTCATTAGTAATTTTATTTAGGACAGTTCTCTAACACAAAGTAGTTTCTGGCTGAAGGAAGATTCCACACACATTACACTTTGGGTTGTAATTTTGTGTGTTTATCCTTTGCCCCATCTTGCTATAGGTTTGTTTGGCCAGTTTGGCAAATGTACTTTTTTTTAAAAACTATTGCAGTTTAAACTGACTGCTTTTTAATTAATGTAAGGAAATTCCGTGCATTAATAATATATTCTTGATTATGGGGGGAAAAAAATTTTTTTTTGAAGACAGAGTCTTGCTTTGTCACCCAGGCTGGAGTGCAGTGGCGCAGTCATAGCTTACTTTAGCCTCCTAATTCCTGAACTTAAGCAATCCTTCCCACCTCAGCATCTTGAGTAGCTATGACTACAGGCACAAGCCACCACGCCCAGCTAATTTTTTAATTTTTTCTAGAGACGGGCTCTCACTGTGTTGCCCAGGCTGGTCTTGAACTGGCCTCAAGCATCCCTCCCACCTTGGCCTCCCAGATTGCTGGAGTTTATAGGCATAAGCCACTGCGCCCAGCTTTGTATTTCTTTTTCTCAAACCTGACATCTCATATGTCTGCAAGTCCTTTCAGCTGTACCTTGGAAATACATCCAGAATGTGACCTCTTTTTACCACTTTCATTGCCACTATCCTACACCAAGCCATTATCACCTCTTGTTTGAAGTGTTGCAGCATCTTTTAAATTATTTACCATGTTTCTGCAGTCTGTTTTAAACACATAAGCCAAAGCAATCCATTTAAAATGGAGTTAGTTCATGTCAGCCTTCTGCTCATACAATTAAAAAACCTATGACTTGTATAACCTCATGTAATCTGCCTCTCAGCACCCCTATCCCCATCTCTGTTAACTCTCTGACTTCATCTTCTGTCACACTTTTCCCTTGTTCTTTCTATTTTAACGAAATGAGCTTCCTTGCTTTTGTTCAAAAATACCAGGATCATAGTGCCTTAGAGTCTTTGTACTTACTGTTTCCTGTATTTTGAATTCTCTTTCCCAAAATTCTTATTTTTGTTTTTATTTAATTGCTGATTTATTTCTGAGACAGAGTCTTGCTTTGTCACCCAGGCTGGAGTGTAGTGGCTCAATCACAGCTCACTGCACCCTCAACTTCTCTAGCTCAAGCAATCCTCCCGCCGTAGCCTCCCAAGTAGCTGGGACTACAGGTGCACACCACCATGCCTGGCTAATTTTTTTTATTTTTTGTAGAGATTGGGTTTTCCAATGTTGCCCAGGCTGGTCTGAAACTTGTGGGCTCAAGCCAACTTCCCACCTCAGCCTCCCAAAATGCCGGGATTACAGGCACTAGCCCCCACACCTGGCCCCATATTCTCATTTAGGTAGTGCCCTCACTTTTCCAGATCTTTACATAAAGGCCATTTGCTCAGTGATGTGTTTTCTTGCCACCCTATCAGATACTGTGCTCTGATCTTTCATTTTCCTCTTCCCTACTATGTATTTCCTCCTTACATGTATCACTATCTAACATACTGTATGTTTTACTAGTGTCAATTTCATTGTCTCTCTCTCCTAGTATAATGATGGCTTCGTGAGAGGAGGCATTTTTGCCTTGGTTTATTCACTGCTATCACCCCAGTGCCTAGAACATTTTCTGGCATATAGGAGGCTCTGTTAGGTTTTCAGTGCTATGTAAGAAATTGCTTCAAACGTATTAGCTTAAAACAACACCCATTTCTTCATCCCAGCTCTGTAGGTTAGAAAACTAAGCACAGTATGGCTGAGTTCTCAGCTCAGAGTATCATAAGACTGAAATGAAGGTATTACTGCCTGTGCTGTCATTTGGAGCCCAGGTTCCTCTTCTGTCTCATTAAGGTCATGGGTAGAATTCAGATCCTATGGTTGTAGGACTGAGATCCTCATTTTCTTGCTAGCTGTCCGCTAGAACCACTCATTTCCTAAAGGCTGCCTACAGATCCTTGCCACATGGCACCCTCATAGGCACTTCACAACAGTGCTGTTTGCTTTTTTCCAGGCTAGCAGACAGTATACATCTTTCTGACTTCAGACTTCTCTTTCTGTCCTCTAAACCCAGATTTAAAGGGCTCATATGGGCTGAGCATGGTGGCTCATGCCTGTAATCCCAGCACTTTGGTAGGCTGAGGCAAGAGGATCACTTGAATCTAGGTGTTCAAGACCAGTCCTGACAACATAGTGATACCCCCTTCTCTACAAAAAGTTTAAAAATTAGCCAGACATGGTGGTGCACACCTGTAGTCCCAGCTGTTTGGGAGGCTAAGGTGGGAGGATTGCTTGAGCCTGGGAGGTTGAGGCTGCAGTGAGCTGTGGTCATGCCACTACTCTCCAGCCTAGACAACAGAGCAAGAGCCTGTCTCAAAAACAAACAAAAGGGCTCATATGATTGGATCTGACCCATTCAGATAATCTCGTTTTTGATTCATTCAGAGTTAAGATTAGTAACCTTAATGATGTCTGCAAAATTCCTTTGGGCCAGGTAAAATAACATCATCATAGGTGTGGTAGCTCATAATTATCACAGGTTGGTTCTACCCACACTCAAAGGGGACAGAAATATACAAAGTCAAGGGTCACCTTAGAATTCTACCTGTGAGAGAGGCACTCAGTGAATGTTTGTTGAATGAAAGACAAATATACTCTTAATGTTTTTCAGTCTTTAGCTGTAACAGTAGGGAATTAGGGTATGAATATTACCTAAAGTATTGATAAGACAAAATGAAAAACAGTCAGCTACAACTATTTAACAGAAATTTGCTTCTAGGTAAATTGAGTATGGTGTTTTAATCTCTGAGCTCACGTTTTTAAATTCTATAAAAAATATATTTGATAACTAAATCATTCTGCTGCCTAATAGAGGTATCCACATATGCACATAAAGAACATGTAGAATATTTATTTATTTATTTATATTTTTATTTATTTATTTATTTAGAGATGGAGTCTCACTCTGTTGCCCAGGCTGGAGTGCAGTGGCAGGATCTCAGCTCACTTCAAGCTCCACCTGCCGGGTTCATGCTATTATCCTACCTCAGCCTCCTGACTGCAGGTGCCCGCCACCACACCCGGCTAATTTTTTGTATTTTTAGTAGAGATGGGGTTTCACTGTGTTAGCCAGGATGGTCTTGATCTGCTAACCTTGTGATCCGCCCACCTCGGCCTCCCAAAGTGCTGGGATTACAGGCATGATCTACTGTGCCTGGCCAAGAACATGTAGAATTTTTCAAGCATTACTTATATAACCAACAACTGGAAATAACCTAAATGCTCATCAGTATTAACATGGATAATTGTAGAATATTCATACAGATTAAAGCTATACAACAACGAAAATGCAGTAGAGTCATGCTCAGCAAGCGTAGTTAAATATTACAATCATGCCAAACAAAAGAGAGGCCAACTAAAAATGTATTGCATAATCCCGTTATAAAAGGTTCAAAAACAGGCAAAACATTTATAGTGTTGGAAGTCAGAATAATAGTTGTCTTTTGGGACCAGGTGCAGTGGCTCACACCTGTAATCTCAGCACTTTGGGAGGGCGAGGCAGGTGGATCACGAGGTTGGGAGTTTCAAGACTGGCCTGGCTAACATGGTGAAACCCCTCCTCTACTAAAATACTAAAAATTAGCCAGGCATGGTGGTGTGCGCCCGTAATCCCAGCTACTTGGGAGGCTGAGGTAGAAATATCACTTGAAACCGGGAGGCAGAGGTTGCAGTGAGCCGAGATTGCGCCATTGCACTCCAGCTTGAACAACAAAAGTGAAACTCTGCCTCAAAAAAAAAAAAGTTATCTTTTGGGAGAACGAAGGAGGATAGTGATTGGAAAAGGGTATGTGCAAGGGGGCTTCTAGGAAGTTGACAGTGGTGTTCTGTTTCTTTTTTTTTTCTTCTGAGACGGAGTCTTGCTCTGTCACCCAGGCTGGAGTGTAGTGGCGCAATCTTGGCTCACTGCAAGCTCCGCCTCCTGGGTTCATGCCATTCTCCTGCCTCAGCCTCCCGAGTAGCTGGGACTACAGGCGCCCGCTACCTCGCCCGGCTAGTTTTTGTATTTTTAGTAGAGACGAGGTTTCACCGTGTTAGCCAGGATGGTCTCGATCTCCTGACCTCGTGATCCGCCCGTCTCGGCCTCCCAAAGTGCTGGGATTACAGGCTTGAGCCACTGCGCCCGGCCCTGTTTGTTTTTTTATGAGACAGAGCCTCACTCTGTCACCCAGACTGGAGTGCAGTGGCGTGATCTCAGCTCGCTGCAACCTCCACCTCCCAAGTTCAAGTGATTCTCCTGCCTCAGCCTCCCAAGTAGCTGAGATTACAGGTGTGCGCCACCTCGCCTGGCTAATTTTTGTATTTTTCATAGACAAGGTTTCACCATGTTGGCCAAGCTGGTCTCGAACTCCTGACCTCAGGTGATCCACTCACCTTGGCCTCCGAAAGTGCTGGGATTACAGACGCCAGCCACCACACCTGGCCCTGTTTGTTGATTTGAGTGGTGATGAATGTGTTAACTGATAATTTATCAGGCTGTTTACCTGCAACAGGTTCACTTTTGTATATTATGCTATACTTTAGGTTTTTAAAGTTTGGGGGTTGCTTATATAAAGTTTAAAAATTGGCCGGGCGTGGTGGCTCACGCTTGTAATCCCAGTACTTTGGGAGGCTGAAGCAGGAGGATCACCTAAGGTCGGGAGTTCGAGACCAGCCTGACCAACATGGAGAAACCCCGTCTCTATTAGAAATACAAAATTAGCAGGGCATGGTGACACATGCCTGTAATCCCAGCTACTTGCAAGGCTGAGGCAAGAGAATCGCTTGAACCTGGGAGGTGGAGGTTGCAGTGAGCTGAGATCACACCATTACACTTCAGCATGGGCGACAAGAGTGAAACTGCATCTTACGAAAAAAAAATTTTTTTTAAAGAAAGTACTTAAATACTTGCAATTGAGGTTTCATCTGTATTAATTTAATAAGAGTTAAAGTAAGCATGAAAAAAGTCTTAAATGTATATAGTTCTTATGCCTGGTGATAATGTGTCGGTACCGTAAGTTTTGTGGAAGAACAGTGTTTCTCAGGTATATTTGTATTTCTTGTGTATTGGTCTGAATGCTTACATGTCTCATTTTATTCTTACAGATGTGGAGAGATTATCCCCAAAAGAGAACAGTTTAATGACCTCTCTATTGACCTTCCTCGTAGGAAAAAACCACTCCCTCCTCGTTCAATTCAAGATTCTCTTGATCTTTTCTTTAGGGTAAATAATATCTTTTGTATTTTCACATAACTAAATTTTATATCATTGATAGTTGTATTTGAAGTTGGTTTCTTCAAGGCAGAGTTTCTTTTTGTTTTGTTTTGTTTTTGTTTTTGTAGACAGGGTCTCACTTTGTCACCCTGGCTATAGTGCAGTTGCACAATCTCGGCTCACTGCAACCTCTGTCCCCAGGTTCAAGCAATCCTCCCACCTCAGCCTCCCCAAGTAGCTGGATCATGCCACCATATCTGGCTAATTTTTGTATTTTTTGGTAGAGTCACGGTTTCATCATGTTGGCCAGGCTGGTCTCGACTCCTGACCTTAAATGATCTGCCCACCTTGGTCTCCCAAAGTTCTAGGATTACAGGCGTGAGCCACCACACCTGGTTTTGGCAGAGTTTCAACAAAATTATTCATGGGGAAAACAGATGAGAAGTTTTTAAAATAATAATGATTTTTAAAAGCTTGATAAATCTAATTATAACTCATTGAAAAAGAAAATTAATTGATTAAATAGATTATAAATTTAACTCAATAGCTGGCATTTAGACAACCTTAGAAATAGTTTGTTGGCCAGGCACAGTGGCTCACACCTGTAATCCCAGCACTCTGGGAGGCTCGGGCAGGTGAATCACAAGGTCTAGAGATCAGGATCATCCTGGCCAACATGGTGAAACCCAGTCTCTACTAAAAATACAGAGGGCTATGCCTGTAGTCCCAACTAGTCGGGAGGCTGAGGCAGGAAAATCGCTTGAATCGGGAGTGGGAGGTTGCAGTGAGCCGAGATCACGCCACTGCACTCCAGACTGGAGACAGAATGAGACTTTGTCTCAAAAAAAAAAAGTAGTTTGTTATTTGTAAACAAATATTAAAGTATTTGAAGTAACATATTCTAAAATTTGGTAACATGAAATTGAAACTGTAGATACCATGTAAGTTGGTATCCTAAGATCTGTAGAATAAGAAAATATTCTTTGCTTTTTCTTAGGTTGTATGTACCCTATTAGAAACAGGAAGGGTCATGTTTATCCAAAGCTGTAGATACATATTTGTGTCTGTGATATACAATTACAGGTATTGAAAAAGTTTCTGGAGCATAATCAGACTGTTGTTATAGCAGTCCTTATAACTAGTGGAAATTTGCAAGTATCCCCCTTGATCTATCTAGTAGCGGTCCTTGTTTTGTTGTAGCAAATTGGCAGAATTGTCTTCCTAAGGTATAAAAATTAAAAATAAGGCCGGGCGTGGTGACTCACACCTGTAATCCCATCACTTTGGGAGGCCGAGGCGGGTGGATCAGGAGGTCAGGAGATTGAGACCATCCTGGCTAACACGGTGAAGCCCTGTCTCTACTAAAAACACAAAAAAATTAGCCAGGCGTGGTGGCGGGTGCCTGTAGTCCCAGCTACTCAGGAGGCTGAGGCAGGAGAATGGTGAGAACCCGGGAGGCAGAGCTTGCAGTGAGCTGAGATCGCGCCACTGCACTCCAGCCTGGGTAACAGAGCGAGACTCTGTCTCAAAAATAAATAAATAAATAAATAAATTTAAAAATAAAAAATCTGGCTGGGTGCAGTGGCTCACACCTGTAATCCCAACACTTTGGGAGGCCAAGGCAGGCCAATCACCTGAAGTCAGGAGTTCAATACCAGCCTTGCCAACACGACGAAACCTTGCTTCTACTAAAAATGCAAAAGTTAGCTAGGTATGGTGGCACATGCCTGTAGTCCCAGCTACTCGGGAAGCTGAGGCACGAGAATCACTTGAACCCTGGAAGTGGAGGTTGCAGTGAGCTGAGATCACGCCCCCCCACAGCCTGGCTGACAGAGCAAGACTCTGTGTCAAAACAAACAAACAAAAAAATCTGTTTATTAAATGGTGAACATTGAACTCTATCCAAAGATAAATACTCTGCTTTTCTTTTAGTCATTTTTAAACTATTCTTGTTATTATCATAGACTTTGAAGATTTTCCTATGTATTTTTACCCCAATTTTTTTAAGGATTTCTTGTTTCAGTGTTCTCTAGGTAATGGTATTCACCCCAATCTTTCATCCTTTTAAAGCAGTTGTTCTTAGTGGGCTGTCACGAGAAGATTGAGTTCCATTATGCGAAAGGGGTAGCGTTACACCTAACAGACAAGAAATTCTACCTAACCTGAAGGTGATCTGATCTCTGCTATGGCCAAATGTTAAAATCTGGATATACACTTGGTAGTGATTCATATGTGTCTGTGGGGAAAAGGCTGAAAAGGCTAAGAATCTTCTATTTTAGAGTCTAGTTACTATCATAAATTTAGATATTTTCTTGGTGAAAAAGGAAATTAGAAGTTCTGAAACGGGGCATGATATTATAAGTATATTTTGAGGATTGGGTCTTAATTTGGTAAGGCTCGTGGCTCTAGACACAGAATTTTTAAAACTGGTTCAGAGTTGTCATTCCACTAATGAAACTGTTAAGACTAGAGCAGATATTTGCATTGAAGATATTAATGCTGATTCACCTTCATGCTTTATTTTTCCTTCTTTTTATAGGCCGAAGAACTGGAGTATTCTTGTGAGAAGTGTGGCGGAAAGTGTGCTCTTGTCAGGCACAAATTTAACAGGCTTCCTAGGTAATTTTTTTGTTTGTTTGTTTTTTGTTTTTTGCTATGGACTAAAGAATTCGCAGGTACATTTAATTGCTTTTCAGTTTTTCTTTTTAAAGTTCATACAAATATTACTGAATAAATGAAGGTTACCAGAATGGATTGGTAAAGAGGGTCAGGAAAGCTGAAATGTGCAGAGTGTAGAGAGAGGATGGAGAGCTAGAATGCTCTTGGATAAGAAAGGTGGCCAGGTGTGATAGCTGACGCCTGTAATCCTAGCACTTTGGGAGGCTAAGGTAGGAGGATCACTTGAGTCCAGGAGTTCAAGACCAGCCTGGGTAACATAGGGAAACCCCATCTCTACAAAAGAAAGAAATACATATTTAAAGGAAGGAAGGAAGGAAAGGAAGGAAAAGGGTTTCAAATACTGAAGAGAAAAAGGGTCTTGAGAATTCCAATAAAATGACAATAGAGGATACAGCTGCTGACACTTTGGAATAATTATAAGAATTAACTAGTCAATTTTTAATTTAGTAATGTGTAATGTTCAGTTATAATTTGTTGTCCTGTGTTGTGCTGTAGTCTTTCTGTTATTCCCATACTTTCAGTAAAAACCTGCTATAGACACACACGTACTTAAGAATAAAACAGGGAGTAATTTTTTGCAGTTTGTTCATTCTTTCATTCTGAGGATCTTATAAATTAGTGAATTTCCTGTAATCATAAGATAAATTTTCTGATATAGGAATGAAATTAACTTATATTGTATTTGCTCTGTATAAACATAAAACTGAAGTAGTTACAAAAAATTATTATGTGGTTATAGGACAGCATTTAGTTCTTTCCAAGAATAGATTGCAGACACCAAGGTTATTATTAACATTAAGTATTTATGTAGCACTTTGCCTACAAAGTGCTTTACTTTCTTTTATTAGCTTCAATATTCTGTCAGTAAGTGTGGAATTTCTGGAACTTAGGCCCTAGACACTAGTTCTTTTACATTTCATAATCTACTTCTTTCTAGAAAATGGGAGTTGGTTTTTTTTTTTTTTTGGCTGTTTTTTGTTGTTGTTGTTTTGATAGAGTCTTGCTCTATCCCCCAGGCTAGAGTGCAGTGGCATGATCTCAGCTCACTGCAACCTCTGCCTCATGGGTTCAAGCGATTCTCCTTCCTCAGCCTCCTGAGTAGCTAGGATTACAATTGTGTGCCACCACACCTGGCTAATTTTTGTATTTTTAGTAGAGATGGGGTTTTGCCGTGTTGACCAGGTTGGTCTTGAACTCCTGACCTCAGGTGATCTACCCACCTCAGCTTCCCAAAGTGCTGGGATTACGGGCATGAGCTACCGCGCGACCAGCCAAGGAAGCTAGTTTTAAAGAAATGACTTTATAAAGGCTGGACGTGGTGGTTCATGCCTGTAATCTCAACATTTTGGGAAGCCAAGGTGGAAGGATTGCTTGAGACCAGGAGTTCAGGACAAGCCTGGGCAACATGGTGAGACCCCCATCTCTACAAAAAATGTTGTGTTTTTTGTGTTTTTCAAACAGAGTTTCTTTCTGTTGCCTAGGCTGGAGTGCGGTGGCATGATCTTGGCTCACTGCAACCCCCGCCTCCTGGGTTCAAGCCATTCTCCTGCCTCAGCCTCCTGAGTAGCTGGGATTACAGGGATGCGCCGCCACGCTTGGCTAATTTTTGTGTTTTTGGTAGAGACGGGGTTGTGCCATGTTGACCAGGCTGGTCTCAAACTCCTGACCTCAGGTGATCTGGATGCCTTGGCCTCCCAAAGTATATAAATCATAGCAGTATTATTATATTGACTTAAGAGACTTATATTATATTTTTGACTTAAGAGACTGTTCTTTCCTATTTGTGAGTGGTTTGAGGCCAGGAAGGTGGGAGGAAGAATCTTAAGGCAAAGAATTGGTTGTTACCAGCTGTCACTAAGGAAACCATGTGTACAGTTAAAAAGACTAGTTTTGACCTCACATGCTGGATGTCTCTTCTCTTTCCCATTCTCTTGCTATTTGGTTTTTCAAGTAGGGGGAAAATAAATGCTAAGGGGAATTTTTCTCCTTGCTTTTCTTTCTTTTTTTTTCTTTTTTTTTTTTCCCTGGTAGATCACTTGTGTTAAAGGTTAATTTATTCCAGACTTATGTGATAGAAGCTTCTGTTTGTCAAATCCTAATATTAGTCTTGTTCTACTTTTGTTTAATTTAATATTCAAAGCCACTCTTTAAGTCCTGATGATTAGTCTTGTTCTACTTTTGTTCAGTTTAATATTCAAAGCCACTCTTCTTCTTGAAGGGCCTGTTATCGTTATCAAATCTGTTCACAAAGTTGGGCCTCATCTTTGAAGATCAATGATTTTGACTATCATTTTCCTGTTTTATATTACCTTTTTTTTTTTTTCCTTTTACTGCTCCGTGCATAGCAGGGCTACGCTATAGGCAGTGTGTCCAGAGTAGCCTCATAGTGCCTTTTATTTTGGTTAGGTTATTTGAAATTCTAGTCAAAAGATTTAATTTTGACATTGGTTTCACATCAGTTGTGTCCTTGTATTCTCTCAAATTGTAAATTTGAAGATCCTGAGTTCTAGCATGCTTTTTAAAGAGAAGTACAATCCATACAATTTGCAAATTTTTGTTTGTGGCTTCTGTGATGAAGGCATATATGGTAAGAAACAGTTTTTTGTAGATCAGACATTTTTGTGTGTGTGCCTGGAACTGAAGTTTATTCCCATAAGATTTTTGAAATTCAATTTTAAAGTGTTCTTATGGGTTGAGAAATATATTTAATCCATCAAGCAGAGATCATGTTCTGTATGAGAAGTGAAAAGGTTACCACAATTTTAACCATAAAGAATTCAGTGCTTCTAAAGAGCTAAAAGCCTTTTCAGACCCACAGACAAGATTTGGCATGCAAATTTTTGTAAAACTTTTTTCTAGATGAGGAAACGTTTTGTATTTCTTCCTTAGCTTTCTACAGAGAAAGTGCTTCTGAAAATAAAAGAATAAGTCTCATCAAATCATCTTGAAATAATTAATGTTTACCATTAAATATAAGAGCTATGTAACATTTTAATAGACATTATTTTACCAGTAGTGGCTATATAAAACCTATTGCTTTTTAAACTATGTAACAGTGAAGTAAATAATTTAAGGATTTAACCCAGTATCAATGCCAAATTTAACATTCTTGTCTGCTATATTTTATTTATTTGTGTTTTTTCTAGGAACATTGTAAGTGTTTTACCCAAACTGCACTAATC
Organism: Colobus angolensis palliatus; assembly: GCF_000951035.1. Classification (NCBI taxonomy): domain Eukaryota; kingdom Metazoa; phylum Chordata; class Mammalia; order Primates; family Cercopithecidae; genus Colobus; species Colobus angolensis. Next base: position 2,204,175 of record NW_012123487.1, read on the forward strand.
CACCAGTGTCCTTGTTTTGTTTTTATTTGTATGCTTATTAACTGGCCCAATGCCTGATACCTAACAGGTATTTAGTAAATATTCTTTGATGTGTCTTTGGTTTGGCCAAATGGATTTTTTAAATCAAAAGTCATCTACCATAGTTAGAGTGATCTGTTTCACTATACAAGAGATACTTGTATTAAGTATGAATTAGTAAGGTTGTCATCTCCTATTTTTCAGGGTCCTCATTCTCCATTTGAAACGATATAGCTTCAATGTGGCTCTCTCGCTTAACAATAAGATTGGGCAGCAAGTCATCATTCCAAGATACCTGACCCTGTCATCTCATTGCACTGAAAATACAAAACCACCTTTTACCCTTGGTTGGAGTGCACATATGGCAATGTAAGTCCTTGAGAGACTATGTCTTTACATTCCCTTTTGAAATAGAAAGGCTTTAGTATCTGATCAAAAGAATGACTGAATTACATAATATGACCTCAAGATAAAATCAGATCAGTGGCCAGATGCAGTGGCTCATGCCTGTAATCCCAGCACTTTGGGAAGCTGAGGCAAGAGACTCGCTTGAGTCTAAGAGTTTGAAACCACCTGTGGCAACAGAGCATGACCTTGTCTCTACAAAAAATAAAATAATAAAGCCAGCATGGTGGCACACACCTGTAGTCCCAGCTACTCAAGACTGAGGTGGGAGGATTGCTGGAGCCTGGGAGATGAAGGCTGCAGTGAATGGTGATCAGAGCAAGACCCTATCTCAAAAAAAAAAAACGAAAAGAAAAAATCAGACCAAGAAGGAGGAGATTTTAATTTAATTTTGCTTTACTTTGTTTTAGTGTTAAATCACTGCCTGAAGTAATTGAAGAGAATGCTTAAAATATTTTCAAAGTTATTAGTTGCTTTTCATAGTGAGGTGCTTTTTTAGGAAGTGCTCTTTTTAGACTGCTAGAAGACAGTTTGATATACTTTGGGAATATAAATCAAACTTAGGTGATAATAAGAGTCACCTAGACACTAAAAATACTGATTTTTGTGTTTTTTCCCTGGAAGTTCTGTTTCAGTAGGTCTGAGATAGGGCCTTAGGAATCAATATTTTTAGCAAATGCCTCAGTTGACTCTTCAGGACATGCAGATATGAGAAACCCTATACTCAATGTTATGCCTTCATTCATATATTATCAGCAGTGTAAAGAACTTAAATGGCTACTAAAATTTCTCAAGAAAAAAAGAAGTAATCTTTACTTTAGGTTTTGCTTCATTCTGTATGCTGGGAAAACCTTAGGACTTCTTTGAGTGTTCCCCTTTTTCCTACATATTTGCATTACTTTGAAGCCATATGTTGTGTCATTCTTTTCTATACTCAAACACTAGTTTGGTGGAATAATAAAGTTGTAGAACTTTAAAGATGAAAAACATTTTGGAGATTTTTGTCCAAACCCTTAATTTTATACAAGAGGACCAAGGAAATTAAATGATTTTCCTAAAGTCATACAGTTAGTGTCTGAAAGAGCAACATCTCATGGAAGTTTACAGTAGTGTCTCAAGGGTCTACTAAGAAAAGCATGTGGCCAGAGAGTCTAAGTGTTTCTGGATTTTTCCTCTCACAGCTTTTTTGTGTGTGTTTTTGCTTGGTATGTACTACCTTCTGCTGGTAGAGCTATTACTCTTGCTGGCAGTAGTGCTATGTCACACCAACAGTGTAGACTCTATGTGATCACAGGCCTGAAGCCAAGCTATCTGACTGTACAATTTGATAGCTTTTAGACCTAACACAAATTCCTTGACTTGTCTGTAAGAAAAACAATAGAATGGTTGTGAACATTAAATGAGATAATAATACGTAGAGTTCTTGGCACAGTGTCTGACATCTAGTAAGTCCTCAATAAATGAGAGCTATTACTTTAAAAGAACTGAGACAAAGTGATTTTCTCCAGGTTATTTTTTTCCTATGTATTATACTTCATTTCCAGTGCTGTCTATTTAGATTATTGGATCAAGGAGAGCCTAGAGATGGTATTTCATTTTCTCTTTTGGCCTTTATTGCTAGTAAATTTTTTTGTGTGTGTGATGGAGTCTCGCTGTGTTGCCCAGGCTGGAGTGCAGTGGCGCGTCTCCACTCACTGCAAGCTCCGCCTCCCGGATTCACGCCATTCTCCTGCCTCAGCCTCCTGTGTAGCTGGGACTACAGGCGCCCGCAACCATGCCCGGCTAATGTTTTGTATTTTTTTAGTAGAGATGAGGTTTCACTGTGTTAGCCAGGATGGTCTCGATCTCCTGGCCTCATGAGCCACCGCGCCCCTGGCCTTTTTTTTTCCTTTGAGATGGAGTCTCACTCCATTGTCCAGGCTGGAGTGCAGTGATGCGATCACCGCTGACTACAACCTCCGCCTCCCGGGTTCAAGCAATTCTCATGCCTCAGCCTCCCGAGTAGCTGGGATTACAGGCACCTGCCACCAAACCTGGCTAATTTTTGTATTTTTAGTAGATATGGGGTTTCACCATGTTGTCCAGGCTGGACTTGAACTCCTGACCTCAGGTGATTCACCTGCCTCAGCTTCCCAAAGTGCTGGGATTACAGGCGTGAACCATTGCACCTGGCCTATTGCTAGTAATTTAAAAGTATTATAGTCGTTTGCTTTTCAAGAGGACATAAAAGGAATTATAGTACAGAATAATTCATTTTATAAGTCAAATATATATCTTTAATAATTCATTTGTATACATTATATATTTTCTAATTTTCTGATAGTTCTAGACCATTGAAAGCCTCTCAAATGGTGAATTCCTGCATCACCAGCCCTTCTACACCTTCAAAGTGAGTTATATTTCTTATGTACCCAAAATCTGTATTTAAGGATTTGGCTTACCCTAATCTCCAAGATTGCCTCCCTGCCTTTTCGTTACTGTTTTTCTTTTTGCATGATAATGCTCTTTATTATCTATACTTTTGAAACTTTCCTGAATTTGATTTAGAATATATTGAAGGATATAACAGATTTTAATCAGTGACACAAGGTTAGCTCATCCTCTCAATATTCTGTCTTAAAACTTTTAAAAACTTATTATTGTTAATATGTAATAATTTCATCCTAAAACTCTAAAAATTAACAAGGACGTAGGAGTCTAGGGAGTTAAGGGATAAAATTACCCCTATTAGTCTAAAACACTCTTCCTTAAAGATAGGCATAGAATCCCAAAACATTTTTTACCTGTTGTTAGCCAGTGTGGAACTTCTTGTCTTTGACACCGAATAGGAGTTACTTTGAAAGGGGACAGGAAAACAAGCAAGCATTCTACAAATGCCCTGATTTTTTTTGTTGTTGTTGTTTAAGACCAAACTTTATCCAAGGAGGGAAGCACATGCCTTTTTTGTTTGCTTTTTAAATATATTTCCTCTGAGATTTTACTAGAGGAGTTCCTGATTAGATCATTTCAATTGATTTAGTTGTCATTTGACTTTTTAATTAATTTTTCTAAAAATTTGATGGCCCAAAGTACTTTTAGAGAAGAGACATTTTTGTTGTTTAAGGGCTTTTGGGGGGCTTATATAACCATAAAATGACATTTGGGAACTGCTATTTTCTTTTCCTCCTGTTAATTATTTTTCAGTGCAATTAAAACCAGATGACTAACATGACTAGAAATCTGAAATGGTACCGATATGAATACTCTTACCCGTTCTCAAGATACAAATGAGCAATACCACTTGGCTGCTTAGAAAGTGAGCAAGTGATGCATTTACAGGATGAATATTTTTCATTGCTACAGGCAAGCTGCCTTCTGTAAATATAGTAATTATTAATGGAATGCACTCTTTATGTACCAAGTCACTGTAGTTGCAAGAAAGAACTGATTTCATTGGGCATCATTGTACCTTGGCATGGTCATCTGTTCTCCAGGGTCTACTGGTATGAAAATTTGGGAGTTGATCAATAAAGAATGATTAGGCCCTAGAAGACCTGTCATGCCGATCAAATTTAAAAGAGGCTGAGTTATGAACCAGAATACCATTGATTCTTCTACAATGTCCTTTGTCACATTTGACCCTGGTACAGTGGTAGCCAGGTGTCATCCTCCTTCAGCAAAATATTCATCTGGATAAACAAATTAATATGTTCAGGTTTGCTTGGTGAGCATGAAATCTGAAATGAGGAATTAAGATGGCTAATTGGCTATTATACTAAAAACCCTTTTCAGCACATAATGGGAGGCTTTTCAAGTGTTCAGGCTGGAGTGCAGTGATATCCTGGCTGCCCTGAGCCACACACTATGTTTGGGCTTATCACTGACCACTTGCCTCTTTTCTTTGATCTACATTGCTATGTAATTTTCCTGATTTCTACTTTGGCCTCTTATTTCTTGGTGCCATTAGTCTATATGTTTATTTTCAGTTTTTACATTCAGGTTAATTGTATTTCCCAGTTTTCATTTTATATATATTTTTTGTATTGCATATGAATTTATGTTAACCTACATCAAAGAAAGTTCTTGTTCTTTGACCTTTACCACTTTTTTCTTTAGTTTATTTTCGGCTTACCTAGAAGACATCACAGTAACACCTTACTTATCTGGCATCATTAAAGGATTCCACATAAGTGAATTTTTATATAACTGAAGCTTACTCTTTAAGCATTTATCTTTTAAAAAATTTTTAACAGTTTGGATGAAAATGTTTCTAAAATATGTTATGCTGTTCCTTACATTCTTAAATAAAATAACTAAGGATAATTTAAGTATATCTTAATGACTTAGAATCAGCATTTTAAATATCAATTATTGCACTGTGTTTCAATATGATATTGCCCTCAGAGGCTCTTATTACTAGACAGTTTGCTTTTACATTAAATGACTTTATAGTTCTTGTTTGCCTTTCTTGTGGTTATTCTTTCTCATTTCTTAGCTCTCATTTCTTGATGAACTTGATACACTATTTTATACACCATTTCCTGGGAAAGAAAGGGTCCCTCTAAGTACATGGGTTTTGGAACTGCCTTCCTCAGAAGCCTTTTTTTCTTACTTTGGAATCCCTATGTTCTGGAAAGTAGAGGTTGCCAGAAGTCTGACCTACAGATAAGTGGATAAGTGGAATGTTACTGTTATTTTTAAAGTGCATGGGTCATAATTTAAAAGATCACAAATTAGTCTTCATGCACTTTGTTGTCAAAAACATTTATTCATTGCTATGCCTGCATGAATTCAGTAGCATACTTTATAAAGACAATAGCAAATTTCATTGCGGTTGATCATTAAAAGAAAAAAGGCACAACATGATTAGTTTACTGATGATACGTAGTAGCATAAGAGTTGTCCAGTTTTCAAAGCATGGCTCTTTTGGAGTGGGGCAAAGGTAATGCTGAAATATACCTCTTTTGATATATCTTTTTTTTCTGTTAAGTAATTTTCCGTAATGGAAAAGCAATTTGTTTTTGTATTTTTGCATCAAAAGAATAACAAAGACAAATGTTTATCAGACTTTTTTTTTCCCCCCTTAAATTACAGGAAATTCACCTTCAAATCCAAGAGTTCCTTGGCTTTATGCCTTGATTCAGACAGTGAGGATGAACTAAAACGTTCAGTGGCCCTCAGCCAGAGACTTTGTGAAATGTCAGGCAACGAACAGCAGCAAGAAGACCTGGAAAAAGTAAGTAATATTTTCTTAAAACATCTGACAAAAATTTGTTTAGCTCTTACTGTCCAAACAAATGTCTTTTATAACCATCATCAAACTAATTAATTTTAAGGAAAATGCCTTCTCTGGCTACAGAAATCAGTCTGTTTACAGATGGATCAAGACTTATGATAAATTAGTTGTTCTGAACAAATTACTTTCTTTTTTTGCCCTTCAGAGCTACTTTTGCATATTGGTCCTCAAATAATTACTTGCTTTGTTTTGGTAGCAGTGTTGTTTGTTTGTTTGTTTGTTTGTTTTAAAGACAGGGTATCGCTCTGTTGCCCAGGCTGGGGTACAGTGGCATAATCATGGCTCACCACAGCCTCATCCTCCTGGGCTCAAACAATCCTCCTACCTCAGCTCCCCAGGTAGCTGGGACTACAGGCACGCACCACCATGCCTGGCTAGTTTTTAAAATTTTTTTGTAGAGACAAGGTCTCACTATGTGGCCTAGGCAGGTCTAAAATTCCTGGGCTCAGCTTCCCTAAGTGCTTGGATTACAGGCATGAACCACTACTCCCAGCCTGTAGCAATTGTTTATGTGAGGGAACTGTAGTGAACATTTTACATCAACAGAGCAACCAAGTTATCTAATTGTTTAAATTATGGATTTATTAATTGGCTTAATATATAGATAATTATATGGATAGTTAATGCTTTGAAGATCTAAGCTTTTCTATGTGTTTGCATTATCTTATGCAACTGTATTTTATTTTAAGCCTCCTTTTTAAATAATAGAATTATTTTAGTAGTTATTTTTGTTCTGAGTTGTTTCCTATCTTACTTTAAAGCCAGAGGTAGTTTGTGGTTGCTCAACTTGAATGAGAAATTGAGAGAAAGTCCAAAATTCTCCCAGAAAACAACTTTTGAATATTTACATAATCTTTTTTTTTTTTTTTTTTTTGAGACAGAGTCTCGCCCTGTCACCCAGGCTGGAGTGCAGTGGTGTAATCTCAGCTTGCTGCATCCTCCACCTCCCAGGTTAAGGCGATTCTCTGTCTCCCTAGTAGCTGGGACTATAAGTGCGTGCCATCACGCCCGGCTAATTTTTTTATATTTTTAGTGGTGACGGGATTTATCCACGTTGGCCAGGCTGATCTCGAACTCCTGGCCTCAAGTGATCTGCTGGCCTCAGCCTCCCAAAGTACTGGGATTACAGGCATGAGCCACCACGCCCGGCCTAATTTTTGTATTTTTAGTAAAGACAGGTTTTCGCCATACTGGCCAGGCTGGTCTCAAACTCCTGACCTCAGGTGATCCGCCCACCTTGGCCTCACAAAGTTCTGGGATTACAGGCGTGAGCCACCTCGCCTGGCATTCTTTACATGATCTTGATGTCGTTTTTTTATTTTTCTCATTTATTATTAATAAGACCAGCTAGGGCCGGGCGCGGTGGCTCAAGCCTGTAATCCCAGCACTTTGGGAGGCCGAGACGGGCAGCCTCACGAGGTCAGGAGATCGAGACCATCCTGGCTAACACGGTGAAACCCCTTCTCTACTAAAAAATACCAAAAAAAGCTAGCCGGGCGAAGTGGTGGGCGCCTGTAGTCCCAGCTACTCGGGAGGCTGAGGCAGGAGAATGGCGTAAACCCGGGAGGCAGAGCTTGCAGCGAGCCGAGATCTGGCCACTGCACTCCAGCCCGGGCGACAGAGTGAGACTCCGTCTCAAAAAAAAAAAAAAAAAATACCAGCTAACATTTATAATGGTGTAATAGGCATAATGATGGAATATTTACTGTATAATCTAAATATATCTGGAAGAAAATATACTTATAGAGTAATTATCTCTGAGTAATCTATTTTGAGTGAATTTATCTATTTTTACATATTTTCCAAATTTTTACAAAATTTATACTAATTTCTATCAAGAAAAAATAATCGTGTGTTCTTATATATTTATTTTTAAAGTTAGACTCACCATTTAGTTTATATATCAGTTATTGATTGTTAAATAACCCAAAGCATCAAAGAAAGGAAACTTTAGAAATAAAGTTGCTACTGTAAATGCTAACTAAGATTGCTGTATTTATAAGTATTCTGGTTTCTTCTAAAAGTAACTCTCTTCTTCAGGATTCAAAATTATGCCCAATAGAGCCTGACAGATCTGAATTGGAAAACTCAGGATTTGACAGAATGAGCGAAGAAGAGCTTCTAGCAGCTGTCTTGGAGATAAGTAAAAGAGATGCTTCACCATCTCTGAGTCATGAAGATGATGATAAGCCAACTAGCAGTCCAGATACTGGATTTGCAGAAGATGATATTCAAGAAATGCCAGAAAATCCAGACACTATGGAAACTGAGAAGCCCAAAACAATCACAGAGCTGGGTAGGTTTAATGAAGATTAAACCTCTGTTAAACAAAACATAACTCTTTCAAAGTTTCGTAGTGACAAATGAGCTCCAAATAACCGGAGATAAATAGAAAACTTAGCTGAGCGTGGTGGCGTGACCCTTATCCCTGCTACTTAGGAGGCTGAGGCAGGAGAATTCTCTTGAACCCAGGAGGCAGAGGTTGCAGTGAGCCAGGATTGTGCCACTGCACCTAAAAACTAATAAAGGGAGGTGAAGTGGATCTATATATAATAGGGCTGATGGCATTTTCATTCTGTATTATAAAAAGCTTTAAAAAGTGAGAAGCAAATATTGTGACTAGTACACAGATACTAGTGGTAAAGTATGCCGTATCCCTTTAGGTATACATCAGTAGTAAAGCTAACCTTCTTATGTGCATTTAATATATGTTTGTGTCAGTTCTGAGGTGGTTTTCTCACCACTGCTGTTTAAGAAATTCGTGGCCGGGCGCGGTGGCTCA
>NW_012123487.1:2212939-2229950 GCF_000951035.1 Colobus angolensis palliatus
GAGACTCCGTCTCAAAAAAAAAAAAAAAAAGAAAAAGAAATTCATATAATTCTTTCGTTTTCCTATATCGGAATTTACACCAGGTGTTAGGGTGTGAATAATTCAAGTTCTCCATCCCCTGCACAGGGCATTACTTAGTTTCTATGTTTAGATATATTTAGGTACACAACTACTTACCACTATGTTACAGTTGCCTGCAGTACTCAGTACAGTAACATGCTGTACAGGTTTGTAGCCCAAGAGCAATAAGCTATACCATATAGCCTAGATATGTAGTCAGCTATACCATCTAGGTTTGTGTTAAGTATACTTGAAGATGTTCGCACAAAGATGAAATCACTTAATGCAATTTCTTAGAATGTATCTTCATCATTAAGCAACACATGACTGTACATAAAATGCTATACTATTTTTTTGGTAATTTTTATTCATTTTTTGTTATCTAAAGCTATCAATGGGAACAACAGAGCTGAGCCATCCTGCCTTGTACTGTGGGTATTTTGAAACTTTTAGGTAGATAACTTTTACTGTCTTTTCCTATGACCAGTTCAAATTTTTCTCTCTTGATAGCCCCAAGATCTAAACAACTGTATATTGCTAATGTGTTTCAGGTACACCAAGCATAGGATTTTGAAAATGAAGAGAATACTAGAATATCAGAAAATTATTTTCTACATTCTCATAGTTGGAACCTCTTCAATTTTGAATTATTTTGCATGCAAGTAAAATAAGAATTAGTATATCCACATTTAACTGGAAAGAAAAACGTGATGGTTTTTATACGCAGGCATTAATTTTTTCCTTCTTGATACAAGTATCATTATGCAGTCCCCTTATTACATTTATAATCACTGCCCTTAGGTATCACTGGTTAATATTGGTGCTTTTGTCCCTTCCTGATTTATTTCCTGCTTTCTGCTCTCCTTTTTAGTTCTTTTCCCAGTTCTATAACTTCATAAAATTAACAAAGGGACAGCTACAGGAAGAGGTAGTATGTAGCAATGTCCTATATCATACACTTCAAGGGAGCTACAGTTTTTATAGCGTGAAAGGAGACAAAGTAGTTGGAAATGGCAGTGGGTAATAAAGAGGAAACCCACCCTGTCTCCAGGCTCTGGGGTATGGGGAAAAAACAACCTATACTTCAAAGAACACTAGAAAAATCCATAATGGGAGGCTTTAGAAGAAAAACTGGCCCTTGACTAAACATTAAAGAGACCTGACAACCAAATGTAGTAAGGTTAGAAAAAATTCTACAAAAAATATTTTGGAAACAACTGGAAAAATGAGAATGTGGGCTATAGATTGGAATTATAAATAGAATTACTGTTAATATTCTTAGGTGTGATAATTGTTATATAGGAAAATGTGCTTTTTAATTAAGAGATTCAGGCTGGGCTGGGTGTGGTGGCTTATGTCTGTAATCCCAGTGCTTTGGGAGGCTGAGGTGGTGAATCACCTGAGGTCAGGAGGTTAAGACCAACTTGACCAACGTGGTGAAACCCCATCTCTACCAAAAATACGAAATTAGCCGGGCATGATGTTGCATGCCTATAATCCCAGCTACTTGGGAGGCTGAGGCAGAAGTATTGCTTGAACCCAGGAGGTGGAGGTTGCAGTGAACCGATACTGCACCATTGCACTTCAGCCTGGGCAACAAGAGCAAAACTCTGTCTCAAAAAAAAAAAAAAAAAAAAAAAAAAAAATTAGCGGGGTGTGGTGGTGGGGGCCTGTAGTCCCAGCTACTCGGGAGGCTGAGGCAGGAGAATGGCGTGAACCCAGGAAGTGGAGCTTACAGTAAGCTGAGATCATGCCACTGCACTCCAGCCTGGGCGACAGAGTAAGACTCCGTCTCAAAAGGAAAAAAAAAGAGAGAGAGAGAGATTCAGGCTCACGTGCTTTGGGGTAAAGTATTATAATATCTGCAATTACAGTGTATTCACATGGCTCCGTAGAAAAATGTGAGTGTGTATACACACACACAGTCTCCAAAGACAGCCTCTAGTGAACCATAGCTACCAGTATGCATACTCCTGTATAGACCTCTTCACAGTGAATTTGGGAAGGCTATGTGAGTGTAGTAAAATGTGATTGAATTTATTTTGTGTCAAGTTTGTGATTAAACATTAAGATGGCCTGGCAACTTCCCCTTTTGTGCTTTTGGGAACCCTAGGCTGCTGTGTAAGAAACTTGGCTGTCCTGCTGGAGAGATCACATTGAGAAGGAAAGACTCGTGAGATCACCAGAAGAAAGAGGATATCTAGCCATCTAGCCATCCCCAGCTAATCTTTCTTTTCTTTTTTTTCTCCTGGGCCGGACCAAGTCTCTCTCTGTCGCCCAGACTGGAGTGCAGTGGCATGATCTCAGCTTACTACAACCTCTGCCTCCCAGGTTCAAGTGATTCTCCTGCCTCAGCCTCCCGAGTATCTGGGATTACAGGCGCCCACCACCACGCCCAGCTAATTTTTTTTTTTGCATTTTTAGTAGATACAGGGTTTCACCATGTTGGCCAGGCTGGTCTTGAACTCCTGACCTCAGGCGATTCACCCCCCACTCCAGCCTCCCAAAGTGCTAGGATTACAGGTGTGAGCCACTGCACCTGGCCCCAGCTGATCTTTCTAACCAACGCCACAAAGATGCCAAGGGAAAAAGAAAAAAATCAAGGGAGACATGTTTTTTGGCCTGAGCAATTGGATAGATAATGGTATCATTTGCTGATATGAGGAAGGCACAGTTGATGGGACAAGGGAGGAATAAAAATTAAACAGGCAAATGGAGATTTCACCTAGTCATTTCAATATACAAGTTTAAAACTCAGGGAAGAAATTCAGACTAGAGATATGAATTTGATACTTTGTCAGTTTGTGAGGCTATAGTAATATATGAGATCACTTATGGAGAGAGTTTAAGTAGAAAAGACAGTCTGAAGAAGTGTCATGATCCCTTTCTTTCAGCAGCCTGTTTTCTCAGTTTCTGATCTTAATTCCAAAATCTTTTCTTTGACCCTATTTTGGTTGCCCACTTATAGAAGTCATTACCCTAGACCAGTGCTTCTCAAAGTATGAACTTAGATCATCAAATATAATCTGTGAACTTCCTGGAAATGCCCATTCTTGATACCACCTCAGACCTACTGACTGAGAAACTCTGGATGTGGGGCTTAGCAGTCTGTGTTTTGATAGGCCCTCCGAGTGATTCTCATGCAATACTAAAGTGTGAAAACCACTTCCCTAGACTTTGTCATCATCAATAACTGTACCACCTTTGAAATCTTTGTTTCAAATATCCTTCCCTCATCCTTCTTTCCATCCAGCTTACCTAGTGTCATATTCCGACTTTATTACTTGATTTTTATGAACACTGCCAACCCATTGACTCTTACTTTTTTGCTGTTCAGCACCTCCCTCTTATCATCACTTCCTTTCTTAGGCAGCCACATGCCATATTTTGGTACCCTTTTATCTCCTTCCTGTTTTCTTCAGTTACAGTAGCCTGACAAAACCCAAATTCCCAACTCAACTAGCTACTTTTTCCATACCTGCACCCAAGCTGCTGATGATTGCTAAAGAAAATCACAAAACTGTGTTCAGTGAACTTTCCTTAAACTCAGGACTACACTCTTAAATGGGCACTAAATGCTACTAGTCAGTTTGGTAATACTTTGTTTTCTCACTCTCCATGATGTCTTCCTGAAATCTGTACTTCTTTCTCTCTCTCTTTCTCCCTCCCTCTCTCCCTCCCTCAAATATGCCCAGGCCATTCTCATCTCAGAGCTTTTGCACTTAAGCTCCTTGAGGGCAAGCACCATGTTGCTTTAATTATCACTATATCCCCAGCTTCTACAACAGTACTTGGCACATAGATTCTCAATAAATATCTGTGACTTAACAGTTGCGCTGTCTTGTGAATCAACTGAGGAGGGGTAGGAATACTAAGTAAAGTTTCACAGTCTCTAGACACTAGCCAGAAGGAATAGTGTGTACAAAGACTCAGAAATGAGAAAGCCCACAGGAAGTTAGTGGACCTAAAAGAAAGTTCAGAGTGATCTGCATGACTGGAGCATATGGTTAAAGGGGAAATGCAAAAGATGAGACTAGAGATCTAAGTAGTCTGTGGTTTTTGCATGGCCTGAAGCCATGTTTAGGAATTTGGGCTTTTGTTTCAAAGGCATTAGGAAGTTATTGGATATTTTAAGCAAACAATTATTTTGTAAGGATTTATGCTTGAAGAAAAGACCATTCTGGCTACAGAAGTTAGAGAAAAACTATAGTAATACCTGAGACCTCTTAGGAAATTGTTGCGGTAGTCCAAACCAGAAGTTAATGGTGTCCTAAGCCAAGGTTTTGGCTTGAAAAAAAAAATTGATGGATTCAAGAGATGGTTAGGAAATAATCATTTATCTTATGTGAGGAGTGAATGAGAGGGAGAAGTCAAATATGATCCTCAGATTTCTGTCTTTTAAAAGAAACTGTGGAAAATTATCTCATTCACTGAAATATAGAATATCAGGAAGAGAACGGTTTTCAATTAGGGTGTGGGGAAGAAGCAAACAGTATATTCAGTGTAAGAATGTTCAGTTAAACACATGAATCTTTTTTGATCCATTGTGCAATCTTTAAAAGTAGATTATTACTTCATGGCCATGTATGTCCCCGTAGATTTTTAAATAGGTTCTGTATCTGTCTGATAATCTTATCCTGAAGACAAATATATATTGACTTTAGCATCTTCAAGGAAACTTCCTTGATCTGCTTTCTAACACATGGATTAGTTACTAGTATAATCCAGGATTGTCTGAGGTACATTGAATCATTGAGTGCTCAAAATTATTGGTTAAGAAAAATTACTCTCATATTTTTGAGTATGTTTTGATAATAAAAGTAATAATACTCATTTTATACTCTAAAATAGCAACGTCAACCCCCAAGTCTTCCTTCCACTTGAAATGCTCATTATCAGTTAACTTTGTATATCTCAGTTGCAAATTTCCAAAACAGATAATCTAATTGATTGAGTCAAATAATCCATTCCCAGTTCAGCAGGCTTTGATGGGAGAGACAGGCAGGGTCATGTAGACTTCCAAGCTGCCCCTTCTAGGCCATGGGAAGGGTCGTTTCTCCAATAATAGAAGAAAGGAAGAAATTATTGACATCTCTAGGATAATTGTTTTTTGTGTGTTTAATTGGGATTATCTGTAATATAATTTTTCTGAACAATTGGGATTTTTCCACCAAATGAATCCTAAGTTTCTTTTCCTCTTTTAATAAATATTCAGCAATTCAGTACAACTCAAAATGCTAACTAGTTGCTGACTTAGAATCTAAAGCCAAGATGCTGTAAACTTCAGAGTTACCTGTGCTACAGGGAAATACAGTATTAGGGGCCGGGCGCAGTGGTTCACACCTGTAATCCCAGCACTTTGGGAGGCCATGGTAGGTGGATCACCTGAGGTCAGGAGTTCAAGACCAGCCTGGCCAACATGGTGAAACCCTGTCTCTACTAAAAATAAAAAATGAGCCGGCTGTGGTGGCACACGCCTGTAATCCAAGCTACTCAGGAGACTGAGGCAGAAAAATTCGCTTGAATCCGGGAGGTGGAGGTTGCGGTGAGCCGAGATTGTGCCACTGTACTCCACCCTGGCCAACAGAGCAAGAGTCTTTCTCAAAAAATAAAATAAAATACAGTATTAGGGCAGGTAAAGAGCATATACAAACTCAATAACAATATGTATAGCATGAGTATATAAAGGTAATTCTTGTTGGCCAGTTAAATACTTTTTGATGAGGAGGTTTACTTTAGTAATGTTTGATATAGTTAACGCTTGTATTTGTATTGAAAATTACTGTGGGCCAGGCATTGAAAATTACTATTACAGGTGGCTCAATCCTGTAATCCCAGCACTTTGGGAGGCCAAGGCTGATGGATCACCTGATGTCAGGAGGTCAAGACCAGCCTGACCAATATGGTGAAACCCCGCCTCTACTAAAAATACAAAATTAGGTGGGCGTGTTGGTGCATGCTACTTGGGAGGCTGAGGCAGGAGAATCCCAGCTACTTGGGAGGCTGAGGCAGAAGAATTGCTTGAACCTGGGAGATGGGGGTTGCAGTGAGCCACAATCATGCCACTGCACTCCAGCCTGGGCAACAAGAGTGAAACTCCATCTCAAAAAAATAAAAAAATTAAAAAAAATAATGATAATAATAAAGTTATTATGAAATGGCCGGGTATGGTGGCTCATGCCTGGTAATCCCAGCACTTTGGGAGGCCGAGGTGGGCGGATCCCTTGAGGTCAGGAGTTCGAGACTAACCTGGCCAATATGGTGAAACTCCATCTCTACTGAAAATATAAAAAATTAGCTAGGTGTTATGGTGCACACCTGTAATCCCAGCTGCTCGGGAGGCTGAGGCAGGAGAATCACTTGAACCTAGAAGGCAGTGAGCAGATACTGTGCCACTACACTCCAGCCTGGGCGACAGAGCAAAACTCAGTCGGAAAAAAAAAATCATGAAATGTTATTGCTCTAACAATTCAGATAACCAGAAGAAAATCATAACTATCCTGTTTATTTTAGCTAGCCATAGTCTAGAAATTGAGAAGGAACAGGCCGGGAGGGGTGGCTCACACCTGTAATCCCAGCACTTTGGGAGGCAAAGGCAGGCGGATCACCTGAGGTCAGGAGTTCAAGACCAACCTGGCCAACATGGTGAAACCCTATCTCTACAAAAAAAAATATAAAAATTAGGCCAGGCATGGTGGCTCATGCCTGTAATCTCAGCACTTTGGGAGGCCGAGGTAGTCAGATCACGAGGTCAGGAGTTCGAGACCAGCCTGACCAAGATGGTGAAACCTCATCTCTACTAAAAATACAAAAATTAGCCAGACATGGTGGCCTGTAATCCCAGCTACTCGGAAGGCTGAAGCAGGAGAATCACTTGAACCCTAGAGGCAAAGGTTGCAGTGAGCCGAGATCACACCACTGCACTCCAGCCTGAGCAACAGAGCGAGACTGCATCTCAAAAAACAGTGTCTGTGTATATATGTGTATGTATATATATAAATTAGCCGGGCATGGTGGCGGGCACCTGCAGTCCCAGCTACTCAGGAGTCTGAGGCGGAAGAATTGCTTGAAAGAGGCGGAGGTTGCAGTGAGCCACTGCACTCCAGCCTGGGGGTAGGGGGAGGGGAGGGGAGTGGGGATTTCTTACCTTCCTGAATGTTTTAAACATACACTGTATGTTGCCGTACACTCTTTTGATTTAGATATATACAATCCTTGTTTGATTATTAATGTTTAAACACATGTTCAACATACAGTGTGATAAATGGGGAGAATCGGCCAGGCACAGTGGCTCACACCTGTAATCTCAGCATTTTGGGAGCTCAAGGTGGGCAGATCACCTGAGATCAGGAGTTTGAGAGCAGCCTAGCCAATATAGTGAAACCTCATCTCTACTAAAACAAAAATCAGTTGGGCATGATGGCGTGCGCCTTTAATCCCAGCTACTTGGTGGCTAAGGCACGAGAATTGCTTGAACCCAGGAGACAGAGGTTCCGATGAGCTGAGAGAGAGACACTGTCTCAAAAAAATAAATGGGGAAAATCTCTTGATCATTTTGGCCTAATTCTTACTTCATTTGCTCTAAACAATATTTTATTTCCAGTACTTGGTCAAGTGACACTATGACCTATGGCTGTTTTTTCTTCCCCATCTTTACATAGTGTGTTTCTGATGATTAATTAACTTTTAGAACCATTATTGTAGATCATTTATTCTCAAAAAAGAACAGTTTTGCCTTCCAGGGGACATACGGTAACGTCTGTCATTTTGGTTTTCACAACTGTAGTGGGTGGATGCTATTGACATCTAGTAGGTAGAGACCAGAAACACTGCTAAACGTTCTACAATGAACAGGACATACTCTTTGCCCCTCACCCCAACAAAAGCTTGTCCCACCCAAAATGTCAGCTCTAAGGTTGATCAACCCTGACGTAGATCTAGTAAGGTGAAATTGTATGTCCTAAGCAAATTCTAGATGAAATTAGGGTAAATTCCTTTATGAACAGTAGGTGTCACTCTAGTTCAGAAATTTCCATTTATTAGAGAGGATTTTCCAAATTAATGTTATGTTCTGCTTCCTCAGATCCTGCCAGTTTTACTGAGATAACTAAAGACTGTGATGAGAATAAAGAAAACAAAACTCCAGAAGGATCTCAGGGAGAGGTTGATTGGCTCCAGCAGTATGATATGGAGCGTGAAAGGGAAGAGCAAGAGCTTCAGCAGGCACTGGCTCAGAGCCTTCAAGAGCAGGTAAGAGATATTTATATTGCTACTTTCTCTGTACTTATCTTTCCTGAGAAATAGAATAATAATAACTAATGTGTTGAGCGCTTACTATGTGTCAGACATTGTTCCAGATGATTTACATACAGTAAGTCAGTGGGGGGAAAAAAAGACTTGTTTGAGGCAGGGCTTGGTAGTTCATGCCTGTAATCTGAGTACTTTGGGAAGCTGAGGCGGGCAGATCACTTGAGGCCAGGAGTTTGAGACCAGCCTAGCCATCATGACAAAACCCTGTCTACTAAAAATGTAAAACTTAGCCAGGCATGGTGACACATGTCTGTAGTCCCAGCTACTTGGGAGGCTGAGGCAGGAGAATTACTTGAACCCAGGAGGCAGAGGTTGCAGTCAGCTGAGATCACGCCACTGCACTCCAGCCTGGGTTTGAAACAGGTACATGGGTAGTTTTTCTTTTTTTGAAAATCCAAATGCAATAAAATGTATTGTTGGTTACCTTTCATAACTATAATTCATTGCTTGCTAAAACAGGATGGGATATTGTAGATTATTCCTAGTCCAAATTTATTTTTTTTCTTTTTATTTTCTATTTTAATTTTTTAGAGACAGGGCCTTGTTATGTTGCCCAGGCTGGTTTTGAACTCCTGGACTAAAGCAGTCGTCCTCCTTTGGCCTCCGAAAGTGCTAGGACTACAGATGTGAGCCACCATGCCTGGCTTCCCAGTCCAGCATTATTTTGCAAGCTGTAGAAACAGCCAGTATACCACCATGATTTTATAATAATTTATTTAAGGCATTGTATTTGTTTTGGTTATTTTCTAAGAATGTAAATTTTGATGAATTATTTGAACATAGAATTATCAGAAATAGTATATAAAATCTAATTTTCAGATTTTAGTGTTAGAACATTTATCTGCCTTTCTGTTTATTTATTAAGATAGGGTCTTGCTTAGTTGTCCAGGCTGGAATGCAGTGGCTTGATCATGACTCACTGCAGCTTCAAACTCCTGAGTTCAAGCAATTCTCCTGCCTAGGTCTCTCAAGTACATGGGACCACAGGAGCACCCACCATGCCCAGCTCATTTTTTTATTTTTAGTAGAGACAGGGTCACTGTTGCCCAGGCTGTTCTCAAACTCCTGGGCTTAAGCAGTCCTCCCACCACAACCTCCCAAAGTGCAGGGATTATAGGCATGAGCTATTTGTACCCAGCCCTTGCTCTTTTCTTTATGTAGTAACCTATTCTTTAGTGTTCACTTTATGCCACTTGTTTTCCACTGTTACAATCACCTGAAATATCTGATTTATAGGCAATAGGATTTGACTTACAGGTCTGATTTTTCATAGTTATCTAATCCTGTGCAATCCCAGTTATGTTACTAAGCATTTACCAAGACTCCCTGGAATGAGTGGGTAGGTTTAGTGCTTGTTTGAGGCCTGCTTTGGGTTCATCAGATAATCAGATTAAGAAATCTAAGCTGGGCACTGTGGCTCACGCCTGTAATCCCAGCACTTTGGGAGGCCAAAATGGGTGAATCCCTTAAGGCTAGGAGTTCTAAACCAGCCTGGCCAAAATGGTGATACTCTGTCTCCACTAAAAATACAAAAATTAACCTGGTGTGGTGGTGTGCGCCTGTATTCCCAGCTACTTGGGAAGCTGAGACAGAAGAATCGCTTGAACCGGGATGCGGAGGTTGCAGTGAGCCGAGATCTCGCCACTACACTCCAGCCTGAGAGACAGAGCAACACTCTGTCTCAAAAGAGAAAAGAAATCTATTTGCCCAGATAGGGTGGGTCATGCCTATAATCCCAGCACTTTGGGAGGCTAAGACAGATGAATCATTTGAGCCCAGGAGTTTGAAACCAGCCTGGGCAACATGACAAAACCCCATCTCTACAGAAAATACAAAAATTAGCCAGATGTGGTGGTGCACACCTGTAGTCCCAGCTACTTGAGAGGCTGCTTGAGCCCAGGAGGCAGAGGTTGCAGTGAGCCAGGGTCATGCCATTCCACTCCAGCCTGGGCGACAGAGGAAGACTATCTCAAAAAAAGTAAATCTAGGCTGGCGCAGTGGCTCACACCTGTAATCCCAGCACTTTGAGAGGCCTAGGCAGGTGGAACACCTGAGGTCAGGAGTTTGAGACCAGCATGGCCAACATGACAAAATGCCATCTCTACTAAAAATACAAAAATTAGGTGTGGTGGTGCGCACTTGTAATCCCAGCTAGGAGGAAGGCTGAGGTACGAGAATCGCTTGAACCCAGGAGGTGGAGGTTGCAGTGAGCTAAGACCATGCTACTGTACTTTTGCCTGGACTATAGAGCAAGACTCTGTCTCAAAAAAAAAAGAAAGAAAAGAAATCTAATTTCTCTAGATCAGTGGTTCTCAATCTTAACTGCACATTCAGATTAACTGGGGAGCTTTAAAAATACTGGAGTGGGCTGGGTGTGGTGGCTCATGCCTGTAATTCCAGCACTTTGGGAGGCTGAGGCAGGCAGATCACGAGATCAAGAGATTGAGACCATCCTGGCCAACATAGTGAAACCCCATCTCTACTAAAAATACAAAAAAAATTAGCTGGGCATGGTGGCACGCACGTGTAGTCCCAGCTACTCTGGGGGCTGAGGCAGGAGAATCGCTTGAACCCGGGAGGTGGAGGATGCAGTGAGCCAAGATCGTACCACTGCACTCCAGCCTGCTAACAGGCAAGACTCTCTCCAAAAAAAAAAAAATATATTTCTTTAAAAATACTGGAGTGTTCTGCTCTGATACGATTGATCTGGAGTGTGGTCTGGGCATTTGGATCTCTGTTCTTTTAACATGGATTTTAAAAAGCTTCTCGCACTGATTTCGTTTGTTTGTTTGTTTGTGATGGAGTCTCGCCCTGTTGCCCAGGCTAGGGTGCAATGGTGCAATCTTGGCTCACTGCAACCTCCGCCTCCTGGGTTCAAGCGATTCTCCTGCCTCAGCCTCCCGAGTATCTGGGATTACAGGGACGTGCCACCACACCTGGCTAATTTTTGTATTTTTAGTGGTGATAGGGTTACACCACATTAGCCCATCTAGTGTTGAACTTCTGACCTCAAGTGATCAACCTGCCTTCGCCTCCCAAAGTGTAGAAGACTTACATGTATGTTTGTTTGTATGTATGTATATGATGGAGTTTTGCTCTATCTCCCAGGCTGGAGTGTAGGGGCATGATCCCAGCTCACCGCAACCTCCACCTCCCACGTTCAAGCAATTCTCCTGCCTCAGCCTCCCGAGTATCTGGGATTACAGGGACGTGCCACCACACCTGGCTAATTTTTGTATTTTTAGTAGAGAAGGGAGTTTCATGATGTTGGCCAGGCTGTTCTCAAACTCCTGACTGTGTGATCCGCCTTCCTGGGCCTCCTAGAGTGCTGGGATTACAGGCGTGAGCCTGGCCTCACTGATTTCAATGGGCAGCCAAGATTGAGAATTGCTATTTTAAAACCATTTCAGAACCAGCTGTTCCAGGGTTTTTTTTTGTTTGTTTGTTTTTCTTTTTCTTTTTTTGTAAGAAGTTCTACTCTAGCTATCTTGTCATCAAGATGGCAAACTATTTTACCAGTAATATATCATAGTCATTTGTATTGGAAAACTTTTTTTTTTTTTTTTGAAATGGAGTCTCGCTTTGTTGCCCAGGCTGGAGTACAGTGGCACCGTCTTGGCTCACTGTAGCCTCCCCGTCCTGGGTTCAAGTGATTCTTCTGCCTCAGCCTCCCAAGTAGCTGGGATTACAGGCACCCACCACCATGCCTGGCTAATTTTTGTATTTTTAGTGGTGATAGGGTTACACCACATTAGCCCATCTAGTGTTGAACTTCTGACCTCAAGTGATCAACCTGCCTTCGCCTCCCAAAGTGTAGAAGACTTACATGTATGTTTGTTTGTATGTATGTATATGATGGAGTTTTGCTCTATCTCCCAGGCTGGAGTGTAGGGGCATGATCCCGGCTCACTGCAACCTCTACCTCCCACGTTCAAGTGATTCTCCTGCCTCAGCCTCCCGAGTAGCTGGGATTACAGGTGCCCAGCTAATTTCTGCATTTTAGTAGAGACAGGATTTTGCCATGTTGGCCAGGCTCGTCTCGAACTCCTGACCTCAAGTGATCCACCTGTCTCAGCCTCCCAAAGTGCTGAGATTACAGGCATGAGCCACTGCGCCCAGCCAAAACTTACTTTTAATATAAATGACCAAGGTCTGAGTTCTTAGCAAAAATTCCTTTATAGTGCATAAAAAGAAAAAATTCAGCACCTTTTTTCATAGATGAAAGATATACATACTATTTGTTATCAGCTAACTCAGTTAAAACTTCTCAGATATGAGAATAGGGTTATAAGAGGACGTGTCTTTAGTTTGGTATACCTGCATCATTTTGTTAATAAGTAAGAGAGTCTTGCCTTTTGGTTTCAGAGTAGACTTATTCTGAAGAAAGTATAAAATAAATTTTTTAAAGTATAAAATAACTTTATACTCTAATATGAAAGTATATTTTTTCTTATTCATATGTTGTTTGTAAATTATCTTTTCTGAAGATGACGAAGGAAATTTTTTGTTATACTCAACATTTCCCTGTCCTTATATAATGAAAATAGTCATCTATGCCGGGCGCGGTGGCTCATGCCTATAATCCCAGAACTTTTGGAAGCCGAGGTGGGAGGATCACTCGAGGCCAAGAGTTTGAAACCAGTCTGGGCAATAAAGCAAGATCTCATCTCTACATAAATGAAAATTAAAATAGTCATCTAGTTTGAGACATTTCAGGAGATATTGAAGGTACTTTTTTTGTTGTTTTTTGAGAGTGTCGTTCTGTCACTCAGGCTGGAGTGCAGTGGTGCAACGTTGGCTCACTGCAAGCTTTGCCTCCCGGGTTCACACAATTCTCCGGCCTCAGTCTCTCAAGTAGCTGGGACTACAGGCGCCTGCCACCACGCCCAGCTAATTTTTTGTATTTTTAGTAGAGATCGGGTTTCACGTGTTAACCAGGATGGTCTCGACCTCCTGACCTCGTGATTCACCCACCTCAGTCTCCCAAAGTGCTGGGATTACAGGCATGAGCCACCCACGCCTGGCCAGAAGGTACTATTTTTTTCTAAGAGAACCTCAGATATATCAGAAAATTAATAGTCAGTGGCATTCGTGTAGTATTTGCCAAGCATCCGCTATATGTCTTGGTTTCTTCAGCAAGAGTAAAAATAGAAACCTATGAATAATATCTTGTGGAAATGTTCGTCTCGCCATCTGTTACATTAAGGTGAGTGTTATGTTAGAGCTGGCTCTCAAAATCAGCTCAGGAGAACCAATTATATGCCCTTCCCAACTCTGTGTTCAGTGTCACGTTAGTAGCTTAAAATTGGCCATGGTGGGAGTATTTATTTATACCATGGAAATTGGAAAATGCTATAAATCAGGGGGAAGGAAAGACATCAATTTGTATCTACTATGTGCCTGGCACTTTGTTTTGTTTTGTTTTTTATTTTTTTGAGACGGAGTTTCGTTCGTGTCGCCCAGGCTAGAGTGCAGTGACGTGATCTTGGCTCACTACAACCTCCACCTACCAGGTTCAAGTGATTCTCCTGACTCAGCCTCTCGAGTAGCTGGGATTACAGGAGCCTGCCACCACACCTGGCTAATTTTTATATTTTTAGTAGAGAAGGGGTTTCACCACGTTGTCTAGGCTGGTCTCGAACTCTGGACCTCAGGTGATCTGCCTGCCTCGGCCTCCCAAAGTGCTGGGATTACAGGCATGAGTTTACATGCCCAGCTTACTTCTAAGGTTGTGTTTTAAGAGGACAATGTTGAAAAAAGTAAAGAACTTCCCCACATTCCTCAAAAGATAATATTCCAAACATCCATCAGGTTACAGAAAGCATTCTTAGCAAATGCTTCCAGAGAAACTGATTTTATCTTCATTAAGTAAGTTTAATCAGTACCTCTTTAAATACCTTAGTTTTTGTTCTTTTCCCTTTAGGAGGCTTGGGAACAGAAAGAAGATGATGACCTCAAAAGAGCTACCGAGTTAAGTCTTCAAGGTGTGGAGATCATTTTAATTACATTTTTTTAATGGTAAAATTACCATTCACACATAGAAGAACGTATAAAGAGTGTGTGTGTGTGTGTGTGTGTGTGTGTGTTTATTGTGGGGGATAGTGTCTCTGTGTGTGTGTGTGTGTGTGTGTTGTGGGGGTTAGCCTCTCACTCTGTTACCCAGGCTGGAGTGCAGTGGTGCAGTCGTGGCTCACTGCAAACTCCACCTCCTGGGTACAAGCAGTTCTCGTGCCTCAGCCTCCCGAGTAGCTGGAATTATCGGTTGTGCCACCACACCCAGCTAATTTTTGTATTTTTAGTAGAGATGGGGTTTCACCATGTTGGCCAAGACTGGTCTTGAACTCCTGGCTTCAAGTGATCCACCCGCCTCAGCCTCCCAAAGTGCCGAGATTACAGGCTAAAATGTGTTTTTTGATAACAAATTTGAATACCTCCCAGGTAAAGAAATAGAACCTTAGAAGCAACCTCTATATCTCTCCTTTTTGTCTTCCTCCCAGAGGAAACCACTAATCTAACATTTGTATTCATCTTCAGCTTGCTTTTTTCAAAATAATTTTTGTCATCTATACCCATATCTCTAACAATATGTTTTTTAATTTTGAAAAATTAGCAGAAAAATCTATCATCTGTTTAATGAAAGTTATAATTTTGTCACTGTTACGAGTCCTAGAAAAACATGATGTGGCTTCAGGTTCCCTGTGAATTTTCAAGAGCTTATTCTGGGGAAGTCAGTGGGCAGTCATGAGTGAGTGCATTCGGTAGCATAAGGTTCACATGTCATAGCATTTGGCAGAATTAATATGTGGACCAGGTATTAGAAGTCCATGAGATAGGAGACTGGAAGAAGTAGATGTAGGAATCTGTTTCTCAAACAGCTTTTACCTAATCTTTATTTTATCCCCTCCCCTCCTTATCCTCCAGTTTCAGAGGTACCTGGTTCCTGGTTCTTCCATGTCTTCATTTTTTTGCAGACAGGGGCTTGCTTTGTTGCCCAGGGGCTGGAGTGCAGAGGCTCGTTCTCTGTTCACTGCAACCTCTGCCTCCTGAATTTCAAGTGATTCTTGTGCCTCAGCCTCCTGAGTAGCAGGGACTACAGGCATGCACCACCACGCCCAGCTAAATTTTTTTTTTTTTTTTGAGACAGAGTTTCATTCCTGTTGCCCAGGCTAGAGTGCAATGGCATGATCTTGGCTCACTGCAACCTCCACATCCCAGGTTCAAGCAGTTCTCCTGCCTCAGCTTCCCAAGTAGCTGGGATTGCAGTCACCCACCAGCATGTCCAGCTAAGTTTTGTATTTTTAGTAGAGATAGGGTTTCACCATGTTGGCCAGGCAGGTGTCGAACTCTTGACCTTAGGTGATCCACCTGCGTTGGCCTCCCAAAGTGCTGGGATTGCAGGCGTGAGCCACCATGCCCGGGTTCCAGCTAATTTTTTGTGTTTGATTTTAGCAGAGATGGAGTTTTGGTGTGTTGCCCAGGCTGGTCACGAACTCCTGATCTTAGGCAGTTCACCCACCAGCCTCGGCCTCCCAAAGTCCTAGGATTAGAGGTGTGAGCCACCATGCCTGGCCTGGTTCTTCCATGTCTTGTGTCTTTTGAACATTCAGTGATGTAAATTAGATTCGTTTTCAACTTTTCCATTGCGGGCTTGGGGTATGGCTTTGGCTTTCTCAGGTCTGCTGAGTCAGTCACACATGTATTTCCAACTTAGAATTTTGATGTTATATTCTCTTTTCCTATTCTTTGCATTCTTAGATTTTCTTTTTTCTTTTTCTTTCTTTTGAGACGGAGTTTCTCTCTTGTTGCCCAGGCTGGAGTGCAGTAGCGTGATCTCGGCTCACTGCAACCTCTGCCTCCCGAGTTCAAGTGATTCTCCTGCCTCAGCCTCCCAAGTTGCTGGGATTACAGGCATGAGCTACCATGCCCAGCTAATTTTGTATTTTTTAGTAGAGGTGGAATTCACCATTTTGGTCATGCTGGTCTCCAACTCCTGACCTCAGGTGATCCACCCACCTCGGCCTCCCAAAGTGCTGGGATTACAGGCATGAGCCGCCATGCCCAGCCTCATTCTTAATATTCATGTGATTGTAAGTCACACTATACTGTGATTTTAGTGGAGCTAATTATATATTAAAGCAAATAACCATTTATGTACAAATACTCCTGGGATTCTTTATTTAACACCATTAGTAAAGATGGATGCTTCCAATGGACACATACCGTTAAAAAATATATAGATCTTATATTTGTTTAGTATATCTTAGGTGAAATTTAAGAGTTAAAGGTTGAATTTTTTTTAGCTTTTTTGGTACATTTCAAGAAATGGACTTTTTTTTTTTTTTGAAACAGTCTCGTTCTGTTGCCAGGCTGGAGTGCAGTGGCACAATCTCGGCTCACTACAACCTCCACCTCCCAGGTTCAAGTGATTCTCCTGCCTCAGCTTCCTGAGTAGCTGGGACTACTGGCGTGTGCCACCACACCCGGCTGATTGTTGTATTTTTAGTAAAGAAGGAGTTTTACCATGTTGGCCAGGATGGTCTTGATCTCTTGACCTCTTGATCCACCTACCTCAGCCCCCCCAAAGTGCTGAGATTACAGGCATAAGCCACCACACCCGGCCAAGAGATGATTTAATACAAAG